>NW_004443946.1:22104047-22115066 GCF_000243295.1 Trichechus manatus latirostris | reverse complement strand
CCCCGGCAGAGCAGTCAGTGGTGGTAGCCAGGCACCATCTAGCTGTACTGGACTCAGTCTGATGGAGGCCTTGGTAGCTGTGGTCCATTAGTCCTTTGGACTAATCTTTTCCTTGTATTCTGTTCCCTTCATTCAATGAGGGTTCTTTTTTAATGGATATAGATGTCTCATCCTTGACTGCAAATTCTCCATCCCTTCTCTTTCTCACTGGAATCTTTTCTTGCCCAAGCAGGATGTGCAAGAAATGGGCACCAAGTTGTATGCTTAGCGTGCCACCTGGTGGAAGTGTTTCATTGTACACAGTCACTGGCCACTTTTTCCACTGGAGATGACATCTGGAGTCACAGAGGTTAGAAATCTCATCAAATGTTCTGAAACAGGTGCTGTCTTCAATACTAGATATGGTTTCAGTGCCTGACCACCACTTTATGAACCTAAACCTATCTATAACCTTCATCTATGTTTCTGTTTTAATTTGGAAAAGGAACAGTTACCTGAGAAACAACCTATACAAATAGAGCAAATAAGAACAGAGCCTGGCACTAAAATTAAATAAACACACTGAAAAATTAATCTAATACATATTTATGATCATTCAGGACAGCACCTTGGTATAGGGCAAGCAACAACTGACAAAACTTCAGGGATAAATAGATAAGTCTACAATTGTAATTTGAAATATTACCATACTCCTGTGACCAAGCAAAGATGTTAAGAATTAGACATCATACGTGAAGAAAGCAAGAAGCCATTAAAAAGATACGAAAGAAAGAAAAGACCAAAATGGATCTCAGAAGAGTCTCTGAAACTTGCTCTTGAAATGATGAAGTAAAAGAGCTAAACAAAAGATTTCAAAGGACAACTCAAGAAGACAAAGTAAAATATTATAATGAAATGGGCAAAGACCTGGAGTTAGAAGACCAAAAGAGAAGAACAAGCTTGGCATTTCTCAGGCTGAAAGAACTGAAGAAAAAAATTCAAGCCTCAAGTAGCAATTCTGAAGGATTCTATGGGCAAAATACTGATTCCTTGCATCAAAAGCAGATGAAAGGAATACACAGAGTTACTATACCAAAAAGAATTGGTTGACGTTCAACCATTTCAGGAGGTAGCATATGATCAAGAACCGAAGGTACTGAAAGAAGAAGTCCAAGCTGCACCGAAGCCAGTAGCAAAAAACAAGGTTCTGGGAATAGATGGAATACCAACTGAGATGTTTCAACAAACGGATGCAGTGCTAGAGGTGCTCACTCACCTATGCCAAGACATTTAGAAGACAACTACCTGGCCAACCGATTTGAAGATATTCATATTCGTGACCATTCCAAAGAAAGGTGATCCAATAGAACGTGGAAATTATTGAACAATATCATTAATACCACACATAAATAAAATTTTGCTGGATATCATTCAAAATTGGTTGCAGCAGTACATTGACAGGGAACTGCCAGAAATTCAAGCCAAATTCAGAAGAGGGCGTGGAAGGAGGGATATCATTGTTGATGTCAGAAGGCTCTTGGCTGAAAGAGAGAATATCAGAAAGATGTTTAACTGTGTTTTATTGACTATGCAAAGGCATTCAACTGTGCAGATCGTAACAAATTATGGAAAATATTGCAAAGAATGGGAATTCCAGAACACTTAATTGTGCTTATGCAGAACCCGTACATAGACCAAGAGGCAGTCATTCGAACAGAGCTCGGGGATATTGCATGGTTTAAAATCAAGAAAAGTGTGCGTCAGAGTTGCATCCTTTCACTATACTTATTCAATCTGTATGCTGAGCAAACAATTGGAGAAGCTGGACTATATGAAGAATGTGGCATCAGGATTTGTGGAAGACTCATTAATAACCTGCAATATGCAGATGACACAACCTTGCTTGCTGAAAGCTAAGAGGACTTGAAGCACTTACTGATGAAGATCTAAGACTATAGCCTTCAATATGGATTACACCTCAACATAAAGAAAACAAAAATCCTTACAACTAGACCAATAAACAGCATCATGATAAACGGAGAAAAGACTGACGTTGTCAAGGATTTCATTTTACTTGGATCCACAATCAACACCCATGGAAGCAGTAATCAGGAAATCAAATGATGTATTGCATTGAGCAAATCTGCTGCAAAATACCTCTTTAAAGTGTTGAAAAGCAAAGATGTCACTTTGAGGACTAAGGTGCACCTGACCCAAGCCATGGTGTTTTCAATTGCCTCATGTGCATGCGAAAGCTGGACAATGAATAAGGAAGACAGAAGAAGAATTGATACCTTTGAATTATGGTGTTGGCAAAGAATATTGAGTCTACCATGGGCTGCCAGAAGAATGAACAAACTGTCTTGGAAGAAGTACAGCCAGAATGCTCCTTAGAAGCAAGGATGGCAAGATTTTGTCTCACGTACTTTGGTCATGTTATGAGTAGGGACCAGTCCATGGAGAAGGACATCATACTTGGTAAAGTAGAGGGTCAGCAAAAGAGAGGAATACCCTCAAGAAGATGGATTGACACAGTGGCTGCAATAATGGGCTCAAGCACAGCAATGATTGTGAGGATGGCGCAGGACTGGGCAGAGTTTTGTTCTTCTTCATGTAGTCCAGCTTCTTGGATTATTTCCTCAGCAGACAGATTGAATAAGTATGGTGAAAGGATGCAACTCTGACACACACGTTTCCTTATTTTAAACCACGCAGTATCCCCTTGTTCTGTTTGAATGACTGCCTCTTGGTCTATGTACAGTTTCCTCCTATATAAGGTAGAAGATAATAATACTACTAGATAATAGTTATTTAGAGTTTATATGCCAGGCACCATTCTAAGTTCTTTGTTTGAGTACAGAAATTATACAAAAAAACAGTGAACATACATTATTTCAAATATGAAAGGAGCATTATAAACATGGACCAGGTTTAAATAAGGTCACAAAGAAAATCTTAAGCTATTTCAAGTAATCTATGTTATATAGATCTATTAACCACAATGCAATTAAATTAGAAACCAACAACTAAAACACAGTATTTTTTAATCCATGTTTGGAAACTTAAATTTTATTATCAAATAATTCATGGTTAAAGGGGAAATTGCTTAGAACTGAACAATGGAAGTACTACTAATTAGATATTGTGTGATGTAGCTAAAGTGGTAATTAGATTTGTAGCCTCAAATGCATGTATTTAAAAACAAATGAAAGTAAATAAATGTGTTCAACTCACTTAAAGAGAACTATCGAACTAAATCTATAGAACTTTAGAATTAAATCTAAATCTAGAGAATAATAGAGATTAGAGAGAGAAGAGAATAAATCTAAAGGAAGTTTAAAGAGAAAAATTTTAAAATAAAAGAATAGATTAATGAAATGGAAAGCAACAGTAACAATACTAGTAGAAAAGGAGGCATCAACTAAACCCATATTTGAAAAAACTAATTTAAAAAAAAACCTAAAATTTATCTAAATTTAAAACTTCAAAAGACACTGTTAAGAAAGTGGGAAAAAAATAATAAAAGAGGCAAAAACTGGAAGAAAATATTTGCAAAATATTTATCTGACAAAGGATTTGTATCTAGAAAAGAAAAGGATTCTCAAAACTCAATAATTAGAAAACTAAGGCCAATTTTTAAAATAGGCTAAAGATTTAAACGCACACTTTGCCAAAAAAAGAGAAATGGATGGTAAATAAGCACATGAAAAGATGGTCAGCATTATTAGTCACTAGATTTATAAATTAAAAACACAAGTAGGTACCACATACACCTATTAGAATGGCTAAAATATAAAAAACCTGATAATACTAAGTGCTGACGAGGACACAGAGCAACTGGAACACTCATACAACACTGGTGTGAATGCAAAATAGTATAACCACTCTGTAAAACAGTTTGACTGTTTCTTATAGAGTTAAACATGCGCTAATCATACAACCCAGCAATCTCATTCCTAGATGTTTATTCAAGAGAAGTGAAAACCTATTTGGAATCTTTTGGAATAATTTTTTATGAGGCTATGTTACCACTTTGATATACAGTTTGTAAAAATACCCTAGGAGTGGTGTCTGACCTCCTCTAACTTCACAAGGGAGAAAGAGAATCAAGATCAACAGCCCAAGGCTGATTCCTATGAGGTGGAGGTCAGACATGCCTCCTCTCTGCACCATCTTTACTCTGACACAAACCATCCCTCCCACAGCACTCTACTTTTCTGTTGGGTTCAATAATTCATTGCAATGGCCACGCAGAACTCATAGACAACACTCTCAATAATGGGGTTTATTAGGAAAATAACAGGTTACACTTCAGGTTGAGGAACACTCAGGATACAGTTCTTCCAACAGGACAGCCTCTTCCCAGCCATGCTCGCAAGCAGGCCTCTCCCTAGCCCTTGACCTCTGCCCTGCTCAGCCAGGTGTTATAAAGTTTTTTTAGCTCCGCCAATAAGTGCCCAGAGGCACCCCACTCCACTAGGTAGCCTCGGCCCAAAGGTGCTCAGCTTTCTTGCTCCACAGGCCAGGAAGCCCACTGCGCCGTCTCCTGCCAGTCTCTGCTGCTGCTGTTTCTCTGCTACCATTTCTCTGGCTCTCCTTTCTTGGTGGTGGTGGGATCCTCTCCCTGCTCTGGAACTGACTGTCTTTTAAGCCTAGCGGGATGGCAAAATTGGCCAATCCCCTTGGTAGGCCACAGTTATCTTATTTACACAGTCCCACCCAATCACTTGGGTGGGAGTTAGAAGACCATGGCGAGAAAGGCCACACAAAAGCAATCCATTCCACTGCAAGTTAGATTAATCTGGTTTCATTTTCTGGGGTTGGCTCTTTTTTCTTTTTGATTTAATTTTGTTATTGTTTGAATATGTAAAACATTTAAATGGCTGAAAATTCAAAATCATATCAGAGAGTTTTGCTCCCATCCCTACCCCCTTCATCCCAGCATTCCATTAGGATATTCCATATCCTTACCCCCTATAAAGGAGCCTTGGTGGTGCAGTGGTTAAGCACTCGGCTGCTAACCAAAAGGTCAGTTGTTTGAACCCACCAGACGCTTTGAGGGAGAAAGATGTGGCAGTCTATTTCTGTAAAGATTACAACCTTGGAAACCCTATAGGAGAGTTCTACTCTTCCTATAGGGTTACTATGAGTCGGAACCAACGGGTTTTGGGGTTTTTGTTTTTGTTTTTGTTTGTTTTTTACCCTCTAGTGGAACTAGAGTAGAGTAGAACTGCTCCAGAGGGTTTTCTTGGCTGTAATTTTTAAAGAAGCAGATTTCCAGGCCTTTTTTCCATGATGCTTCTGGATAGGTTTGAACCTCCAACCTTTAGGTTAGTAGACAAATGCAAACTGTTTGCACCGCCCTATTTGAGCTGTGTGACTACCATGAAAATGTACCATTCCCAGAATGTGGGGAACATAATTGACCAATCGTCCCAGCTGCTGTGCTCAGAAATCCATCATTGCATTGCTCCATGCCATGCTTCCCATGGGGTGCCCAAAGCCAATGACAAGCCAGCCAACAGGGACACCAAAGCCCATGCCCGGAAGAAGCGGAACTCCTCTGAGGGATGACTTGGCTTGAGGACTCTGCATTAGCCTTCTTTAGAACTGCCACCCAAGCCCTTCCCTTCCTTCTCTCTTTCACAAGGGTCAGGCCTACATCTCAGCCTGACAGCTTCCACAGCCTTCCTGGCCCCTTTCCCGTTTCCCCTTACAGAAGCTTCCTCTTGTGAGTCTTTTGTGTGTCTGATTTCATCTTGACAGAGATCAAATTTGCTCTTACAAATAACATATCATAGAATAATCTTGTAAATATGTTGCTTCATATTTGTGGAGGTATATTCTATTCTGTCATACAGGGTGGCTATGTGTTGGAATCAACTCAATGACCCACAACAACATCTTAGAAAAGGGCTTGCTGGGCCAAAGGGTAAATACGTATGTGGTTTTGTTAGATATGGCCAAATTCCCCTGGGAAGAAGCTGTCTATTTTGCATTTCCCAGCAACACAGGAGAATGCCGATTTCTCCTCAGCCTTGTCAACACAGTGTGTCATCAAACTTTGGAGAATTGGGTAGATAAGACTTTTTTTTGTGTTATGAGTGAAGTTGAGCATCTTTGCATATGTTTAAAGGCCATTACATTTCTTCTTTTGTGTGTCTGTTTATATATTGCCACTTTTTGATTGGTTTTTTAAAAATCTTTCTTCCGATGTTTAAAAGCTCTTTAAGAGTGGATACATCTTTAAAAACACAATATTGAGGCAGGAAATGGAAATTTTAGAATGCTATGTACAGTACAGGAGCCCTGGTGGCACAGTGGTTAAGAGCTCAGCTGCTAACCAAAAGGTTGGCAGTTTAAATCCACCAGCCACTCCTTGGAAGCCCTACCGGGCAGCCCATAGTGACCCTCAAGGACAGTAAAAAAAAAACAGTTGCCATCAAGTCGTCTCTGACTCATGACAACCCATGTGTGTCAGGTGGTTCAAGGACAGTTGTTGTTGTTAGCCGGCATTGAGTCAGCCCTCGACTCATGGCAACCCCGTGCACAACGGAATGAAATGCTGCCCAGTCAAGGACAGTAGTGTCTGCTCAATCAGCTCCGGTTGCCCAACCCCCGGCACAGGCCTGGTTAGTTTCCTGCTCAGAAAACATGTGTTGAACAACAGAAGTCCATGACTCACTCCTCGGAGACTCCTGGATCACACTTCCCCTCCCCAGGAGGCCACAGCTGCCCAGAACTCTGATGCAGGCTGGACTTCACCTTTCCACTATCTCTTAAGCCAGCCAATCCCACCTACCCTCTGGGCGGCAGAGGACCACCTCTTCATCCAACACTAGATGGCGCCAGCGGGTTGGACTAGCTCGGCTCCAGGGGCTCCAGAGACTGCTAAAAGAGAGTGGGTTGGGGTAAGGCATCAATGGGCTGAGAAATCAGGGCCGCATGACCCAATAAGCAAGGTACACACGGGCCCAATCGTGCCTTCCCGCCAATCCACAATTTCCCCTGTCCCCCACCACGTCAAAGATGTGTGAAACCCATGTGAAATTGCTCACCACAGTTCAGCGAGTAAATACAATTAAGCCCAGTCTTACCTTGGTCCATGCAAGCCGGCGCATACCGTGCGTACTGATTAATCCGCCCGTGGGTGAGATCCCAAATTCAAGATGAAGATCAGACAACCAACTCTGTTGAGTTCTTTTCAGAGAAAGTGGCCTTTGTTCTGTCAGAGAGAGGAAATCAGATCCTCTCCCTTGCAAACTGTCCTGCCAGTCCCAAACACCCTTTGCACACGGGGTTGAGTTGCCAGCCGCGGAAGGCTTCCCCTGTTACCCTCTGCTGCAGGAGACTAGTCGATGCCCAGGCTGGATGAGAAACAGCAAGCCATGCCCGCCAAGGCAGTGAGCACAGAGGCTATCGGGGTAAGCTGGGAGTGGGGCTTTCTGGGTGTGAAGATGGCTACCTCAGTGTAGGGAATGGTTGTAGGAAGGCAAAGCATCGGTGGATCCACTCCTTTTTCTGGGACTCTGTACTTTCAACTACCAACTTTGCTTGGATATGTCACAGCCATCCCCAACTGCTAACGTCCAGGTCTGAACTTTTGATTAGACTTATCAACTCTTTCTCCAAACTTCTCCAAGAGAAGCACATCCTAGAACCCTCCGTGTCATTTTGATACCTTCTCTCTTTCCCGCTATATCCAACCCATCACCAAGTTCTGAAGATTCTACCTCCAAAGTACCTCTGGGATGTGTCCACTTCTCCCCATCTCCCCTGCCACCCCATGTTCCAGGCCATCACCCTTGCTCACCTAGACAAGCCCCGTGCTATTCAAAGTGTGATCCAAGAACCAACAGCATCAGCATCACCTAGGAAATTTTTGGTAATGCAGAATCTCCAGCCCCATTTCGGACCTGCTGAATCATAGTCTACATTGTAACAAGGTAATTCATGTGCTTGTCAGAGTTCTTAAGACACAGGGCTAACTCATCTCTCTACCCCCACTCTTGCCCTCCTCTGTTCATTTTCCACATAGCAAGAGGAACCTTTCAAGGACACATTGGATTATTCCTCTCCCCTGCTAAATTCTTCCAGTGGCTTCCCATTGCTGCTAGGATGATGCCCAACTCTTCATCATGACTTATAAGGCTCTGCCCACTTCTCCAGCATCATCTCCTTCCATTCGTCTCCTTCCAGTCACAAGCCCCTTCCTATTTCAAGGTTTCTGACATGCTTTGTCTTTTACTTGGAACCCTCTTTGCCTAGCTAAGTCCTGCTCATTTTACAGTCTAAACCATCACTTCCTCAAGGGAGCTTTTCTGGATCCAGCTGACCAGATCAGTTCTCATACGCAGGGACCATGTCAGTCTCGTTCACCTCTGCATTCCTAGTGCCTAGCACAGAGTTTGGCACACAGTATGTGCTCAATACGTATTTGTTAATTACTGGTGTGCCAGAGCAAACCCATGGGGGCAAAAGTGCATGTGTTTCCAGCAATACTGTGACTCTCCATCCCAGAGATGTAAGCACTAGGCCCGGGTAAGACCTGCAGAGATGTGGCCACTGTGCCCCTAAGATCTAGCTTTTGGAAGAAATAGAAGCCAATGGCTGCATCCCAGGTTCTGCCCTCACAGGTGGGCTGTCCCCCAGTCCTTCAAATTCCATAGAGAACCACACGCCAGAACCCTGTGAGTCATTTTTGATACCTTCTTCTCTCTTTCCCCCTTTATATCTTCCTGGGGGATGCTCACCACTTCTATTTCCATCCCAGAAGCAATTCCCTGAACCAGACTTTGGTCCTCTGCATAAACAAGGGTGATGGACCCTTCCCCGGGCTCTGGGTCACCTACAGCTCTCAGTCCACACTTCTTGACCCTCTGCCCTGGCTCTCTACACACTCTTTTTCCTCTCAAAGTCCTTTGTTTGTTTCTCTGCCCTTCCCCCTTGTCTCCCTCTTGCCATGGAGATGTACAGTCTTTTTGACCCTTTTGTCTGTTTCTCCTACTCCTTTCCATGCAGTCGGTCACAAAGCTCAGACCCCTTAACCTGAATGATCTCCCAAACTCATGAACAGTTCTCTCATTTCTTCCAAGCCAACTGAAGCCCACCTTCAGCTCTAATTATCCGAGAGCTACTCCTTCTCCTCTCTCACCAGGATGGTTGTCTCCTAGTTGGGTTCCACTCCAACCCATTGTCTACCAAGTTCTTTTCTAATGTATTATTCAGAACATATATCACTGTTCTCTTCAAAATCTGTCAATGGCTCCCCGTTGCCTATGGAATGACATTGGAATCCTAAGTACAGCATTCAAAGTCCTGCTCCAGTTGGGTACCATCTTCTTTTCTAGCTATTGCCCTGACCAGTCCCCTCCACACTGAACCACTGTCCATCCCGTGAATACACATTGTTGTGGGAGGGAGCCTTGCTCAGATCCCCCTCTTGAGACTGAAGATCCCAAGAAATAATTTTTATTTTCTTAGGGAGCACAGATGGAAATAACTGGCAATCTTGTTTATTGTTCTTAAGCAAAGCATTGCAGGGATCTGTGTGTCCCTCCTGGAAGACAGATGATTTATTTATAACACAAAAAGACATCAGATTTAAAAAGTAAAAACATTGCTGTGAAGTCGATTCTAACTCACGGCAACCCCATTGTCTTAGTCATCTAGTGCTGCTATAACAGAAATACCACAAGTGGATGGTTCAACGAAGAGAAGTTTATTTCCTCACAGTTAAAGTAGGCTAAAATTCCAAATTCAGGGCATCAGCTCCAGGGGAAGGCTTTCTCTCTCTGTCAGCCTTCTTCTCTTCAGCATTCCCCTGGACTAGGAGCTTCTCTGCACAGGGACCCTGGTCCAAAGGACATGCTCTGCTTCCGGCACTGCCTTCTTGATGGTATGAAGTCCCCAGCTCTCTGCTTGCTTCCCTTTCCTTTTATCTCTTGAGAGATAAAAGGTGGTGCAGGCCACACCCCAGTGAAACTCCCTTTACATTGGATCAGGGATGTGACCTGGATAAAGGTGGTGTTACAATCCCACACTAATCCTCTTTAACATAAAATTACAATCACAAAATGGAGGCCAACCACACATTTCTGGCAATCATGGCCCAGCCAAATTGATACACACTTTTTCTGGGGGACATAATTCAAACCATGACACCCATGTGTTGCAGAGTAGAACCGCACTCTCTAGGGTTTTCAAGGCTGTGACCTTCTGGAAGCAGATCACCAGGCCTTTCTTCCAAGGAACCTCTGGATAGGTTTGAACCGCCAACCTTTCAGTTAGTAACCAAATGTGCATAACCATTTGTATCACCCAGGAACTCCCAATGATCATATAAATTTGCAAAATTCCTTGTGAATAGTCCCTCTGTGCCTAGATAGCATTCATGTTGTTGGCAGAAAATTAGTTGCAAGTAGTAGGCGTTTCTTCTGATGTCTGCCCCAAAGATCAAGTAAATTGCCCCCGTACTGGAGACTTGACCCATTCACGTGATTTGTGAAGACTTTCCCTGCAGGCAGGGGCCGGCACAGGTGAGTTGTGACCAGGAAATCAGTTATGCTCAGTGATGTATTCTTGTAGGGAATAGACCCTGGGACAGGAAGGCTCTCTGAACACTTGTCTATTGGTGTCCTGAATTTAAAAATTAAAGTTTAATCTAGAAGAAAGGCATTCATAATTTTGGCAGGTCTCAAAACAGTTACATATTAGTTTTAACAGTTTTTTTCAACCTGCAAAAATGGCTATTTTGTATGGTTCAGCCTAGTATGTTTATGTGTTGGTACTTTTGCTCCTGTGGGTCTCTATAGCCTGAAAGTACTCTTCTCCCACTTCCTACTCCACAGTCTTTCGTCCACTTACTTCTCTACCTGTACTACTGAAATACAGTTCATCCTTCAAGACCCAAAGCTAGAGGCACCTTCTCTGGGGAATCTTTGCTCATCCCCCAAAGAAACTAACTCCTCTCTCTTCCATCCCCCAAAGAAACTAACTCCTCTCTCTTCCATCCCCCAAAGAAACTAACTCCTCTCTCTT
>NW_004443946.1:22003236-22103947 GCF_000243295.1 Trichechus manatus latirostris | reverse complement strand
ATCCCCCAAAGAAACTAACTCCTCTCTCTTCCATCCCCCAAAGAAACTAACTCCTCTCTCTTCCATCCCCCAAAGAAACTAACTCCTCTCTCTTCGCTCGCTGGGCGCTTTGCTGGTGCTCCTTGGAGCATAGTTCTGCCTTAGACTTTAGGTAGTTGTTTCTTCTCTTTCTCCCCCATTAGTATGCAAACTCTTTGAGGGCAAAGACTGTGTCTTATTCACCCCTGTGCCCCTGAAACCTAGTACCCAGTCTTTGTGCAAAATAAACCCTGAAAGGAAGAAAAACGTGTTTTGAATGAATGAGCAAATGGTTAAAGCAGGAGTGGAATGTTCAATATGAGAAGGGAAGAGAAGAGGAACTGTATTGTAATGTTGATGGTTGTTGCCAAATTGACTATCCCATAGACCGGCTTCAGTGCCAAAAGTTCCTTAAAGTCCTTGGACCCCTGATGCTCAAGGGCCTCAAGAGACCACCCCAAAAGCCATGGCAGCCTCCATGCTTGTTGTGTTTGTGTTGAGCAATAGCCCTTCCTTCACATCCCCCGAATCGCCCCAGATGCCCAGCCCCAGCCTCCAGGTTTAATCTGCAAACAGGTTGCCTTTGCCGAAGGATAGGCAACTTGCTTCCCACCCCTCTCCACCCCCACACTGAAGATCCTCTGTGGGGAAGTCCACACTTGCCAAACCCTCTGCAATGCCCGCCAAGTTGAGAATCATCTGCTTCCCCATGCTCAGGAACAGACCAAGCTGCCCCAGACAGGCTGTGCGGGACATTCCTATGTTGTGAAATTTCCTTTTCTGGGAGCTCTGGGGTGTCATGGGAACTATGAAATGCCAAGCAGCTGTTAGTTCACCTCTGGGGTGTGGGATGGGATGACCCCCACACCCTGTGATGCTCCTCTACCACCAGCCAGTCTGCCCCCAGATTCACAATCAGGTGAAATTTCCTGTTCAGTAGCTAAAAGAGAAAAAGCATAGCAATTCCCCAGTTCTAGATCCTGAGGCTAATCGGGAAGACCTAGGAAGGTAGAGCACACCCTCCCCTTTCGCAAGTGAGGCCCAGAGAACAAGTGGGACCTACCTGAGTCTCATGGCTTTGCCTGGCCTTCCAGGGACCCAGGACCCATCCTGATTGCTGGGACAGAGGGGTCCATGCAGGGATGGATTACCCAGTACTCACAGTATGCACTGGCTTCCACTGAGCAAGGTACACACGGGCATAATTATATTTACTTGCTAATCTGTGATGAGCAATTTCACATGGGTTTCACCACATCTTTGATGTGGTGGGGGACAGGTGAAACTGTGCACTGCAGATTGGTGGGAAGGCACAATTGGTCCCGTGCATACGTTGCTTATTGGGTAATCCAACCCTGGGTCGGTGCCCACCAGAGCTGAGCACCGAGACCCATTTTTCTAAATGAGCTGGTATCCTGGCTTTGGGCATTCCTGAGAAGGAGTCTTAGGCAGGATAGGAGGTGAGATGGGGTCAGGTGTTGGGGAAGATATATCCAGGAAGTAAAGACCAGGAACCCAGGGAGAGAAACGGGAGTGCGAAAGAGGTGAAATAGCAGTGTGGAGTGAAGAGTTTGGGGGTAGTACACCTGAATTCAAATCCCAGCTTGCCTGATTATTCATTAGTCATGTGGTCTTGGAGTAGTCCTTGGGTGGTACAAACAGTTGAGCACTCAGCTACTAACCAAAAGGTCGGTGGTTCAAATCCACCCAGAGGCTGGTGGAAGTACTCTACAGGATTGAGAACGAAAGATCTGCTACTACACGAAACAACATGGATGACTAAACATGTTGACTAAAAGAAGCCAGACACAAAAGAGACGGTATGATTCCATTTACATGACCTCTGAGCAGCCAGAGCAGAAGTGGCAGAGTCTCCCTGCCTTGCCCCTGAGCTTCTTCCTCTTCTACCATCTTGGAGTAGAAAACTCTGTACTCCTAATGCAGAGAAGAGAGGCATCTGTTACCCAGGGGGATAAAAGTGGCTGATAAAAAAGGCACATCCTAGAAGCTCCCTTCACCCCCAATGCCTTCTCTCCCTAGTCCAGGCTGGCAGATCACCACAGCCTCCGGCCCAGAGAGGGTGAGCAGTGGCTCAGAGACCTAGGCTGGAAGATGAGAGACAGGAAGAAAGGAGAAAGTGTAGCCCCAGGTCTTGAACTCTAGCAAGCATTTGCTACTCACGCTGGGGCTCTTCTTCTCACTGTCTACCTGGCCCTGGTCTGAAGGGACCAGGAAGGGAGTGAAGAGCATCTCACTGTTAGAGAGACAATTTGTTTTCTTGGCAAGGGAGCCTCTTGGGAGGTTGATCCTCAGGTCTCACTCTGTCTTCCAACCTCTCCAGGGGCAGCATTCAGGGTCTGGGGAGCCACGATGAAGGCACAGGGGATGTGGCATTCCCTGGAGCAATGAGCTGTGGGTGCTCAGTACCTAGAGGGAAGTTGGACTGGAGAAGTAGGATGGGGCAGGACTAGAACGCCAAGCAGAAGAGTGTGGACTTGCTGTAGGGTGGAGGGATGGGCTGATCAAGGGGCCTGAAATTTCAACCCAGTTCTGCCAGCAACCAGCTGTATGACCTTGGACAACTCAGTGTATTTCCATGCACACAAGTTTCCTCGTCTGTCAAAATGGACATTTGAAACAAATGACCACTGGGTTGTTTTCTTCTTTTCGTTCCTGAAATAAACAATAAAGCAAGACTCGTAGAGACAGTGTCATGGTCTTGGTAGAATGAGCCTGGATGACATGTGCTGGGTGTTGATCAGCAGAAGGTGTTTGCCAGGAGAACAGCCCAGAGATCTGGCCAAGAGACTCATCATGTCAGTGTTTTAGGTCAGTGTAAAAATGGCACCTCGGTGCAGCTTCTGACTTCCTCTAACTTCACCAGGGGGAGAGAGATACACCATCAGCATCAGCACAAGGCTGATTCATATGACGGGAAGGTCAGACATACCTCCACCCTCCAACCTTTTTATACCAGCTGTCCCTCCCACAGTTCTGACACCAGCCATCCCTCTCATGGCACCTTCTACTTCTCTGCTGGATTCGATAACTCATTGCAACGGCCACATAGAACTCACAGACCATACTCACAGTTATGGGGTTTATTAGGGAAGTAACAGGTCACAATTCAGGATCAGGGACATCTCAGGATACAGTTCTTGGATCAGGACAGCCTCTTCTCAGCCATGCCCACAGGCAGGTATCTCCCTGGCCCTCAGCCTCTTAGCCCTCGACCCCCTTGAGCTTTTTGGACCTCTTGGGCCAGCCTGGCTTCTGCCCTGCTTGGGCAGGAGTTACAAAGCTCTTTAGTTCTGTCAGTAAGTGCCCGGCAGCACCCTACTCCACCAGTAAGCCTCTGCCCAAAGGCACTAAACTCTCTCACTCCATGGGTCAGCATGGAAGCCCACTACACCATCTCATGCCAGTCTCCTGGTTCTGCTGCTGCCATTTCTCTGCTGCTGCTTCTTACCATCGTGCACCATCTCTAGTGTTCCAGCTCTCCCTCTGGCTCCTGAGTCTAGGAGGTTCTCAGCGCAGGGACCCCGAGTCCAAAGTACATGCTCTGCTCCTGTCTCTTCTTCTTGCTGGTAGTGAGGTCCCCCCTTTTGCCTCTGGGATGGCTCATTTTAAGCCTAGTAGGATGGCAAAACTGACCAATCCCCTCATTAGGGTTCCATACAACTTATTTGCATGGTCCTACCCCCACAAGGGTGCCATGCACCTTATTTGCATTAGCAGCAAGCTGTCCAATCCCCTTGGTGAGCCACAAGCACCTTATTTGCATCACTGTTGTTGGTAGATGCCGTTGAGTTGGTTCAGACTCATAGCGACCCTATGTACAATAGAATGAAACACTGGCTGGTCCTGCACTATCCTCACAATTGTTGCTATGTTTGAGCCCATTGTTGCAGCCACTATGTTAACCCATCTCATCGAGGGTCTTCCTCTCTTTTGTTGACCCCCTCTCCCTTACCAAGCAGGATGTCCTTCTCCAGGGACTGGTCCCTCCTGATAACATGTTCAAAGTACACGAGACAAAGTCTCGCCATCCTCCCTCCCAAGGAGCACTCTGGCTGTACTTTTTTCAAGACAGACTTATTCGTTCTCCTAACAGTCCATGGTAGACTCAATATTCTTTGCCAACACCATAATTCAAAGGCATCAATTCTTCTTCGATCTTCCTTATTCACTGTCCAAGTTTCACATGCATATGAGGCAATTGAAAATGCCATGGCTTGAGTAAGGTGCACCTTAGTCCTCAAAGTAACGTCTTTGTTTTTCAACACTTTAAAGAGGTCTTTTATAGCAGGTAGTGATGATGCCCAGTGCAATACACTGTTTGATTTCTTAATTGCTGCTTCCGTGGGCATTGATTGTGGATCCAACTAAAATGAAATTCTTGACAATTTCAATATTTTCTCTGTTTATCATGATGTGGCTTATTGGTCCAGTTGTGAGGATTTTTGTTTTCTGTATGTTGAGATATAATCCATGCTGAAGGCTGTAGACTTTTTGTCAGCCAGTGCTTCAAGTCCTCTTCACTTTCAGCAAGCAAGCTCATGTCATATGCATATCGCAGGTTGTTAATGACTTTTCCTCCAATCCTGATGCCATATTCTTCTTCATATAGCCCAGCTTCTCAGATTATTTGCTCAGCAGGCAGATTGAATAAGTATGGTGAAATGATACAACTCTGACACACAACTTTCCTGATTGTAAACCACACAGTATCCCCTTGTTCTGTTTGAATGACTGCCTCTTGGTCTATGTACAGGTTGCACTTGAGCACAATTATTTGCATAGTCCCACTCAATCACTTTGTGGAAGCTACAAGCCCACGGCTAGAAAGGCCATATAAAAGCAATCCATCACACTGCAGTCAGGAAGTTGATTTGTGGTGCCAGGTGGTTTCCTCTTACTTCCCCTAACTCTGAACTAGGGACTAAACTTCCTGTGCTATATGTCTGACTTCATCTAGGTATCGTCATCTGCCTGCATCTCACTTTTCTCATTTGTGAAAGAAGACATTCCAGCAACCAGCAAAGGCCTCCTATGTAATGGGGTAAGTCACAGTCTCAGCTCCCAACCAAGACCAATCACCCTTCCATCCTGGATACTTTCCAGTCAGATTTCTCACCCAGAAAAACAGCAGGAACCAGTTTCTAGGCCACCTTCAAAGTGAGGCCTGGCATTCTCCCAACAGCAGGACTCAAGAAGCTCCCCAGAAAGCCTCATTTTTTGTCTCACTGGTCTGTAGTACCTCCTTTTCCCATCATCAGGACCCTAATTTCCCAGCGGGAAGAAATTTCCTTCTTTCTCAGCCATGCTGAAAGGGATTGACCCCACTCTCTCCCCACCTCAAGAATCAACTACGATTGGTTAAAACCAGTCAATAGAGCCCATCCCCTGGACATGGTGATTGGCTCTTCCAATCCGAGAAGAGGATTTGTCTGCCGGGATTTTGGGGAACACCTCCTCTTCTTTCTTGGGCATCACCACTTGTGGAGACTTGCTCTGGTTCTTAGGAAGTGAACTGGAAGGGAGCCCTGGGAGCTGCTGGCAGCAGCCTCCAGGACCGCGAAGGGGAAGGGAGTGCTTGCCTGCGAGTGGAATCAACCCTGAGGGAGCAGAGCTGAGAAATGGAGAGAAATGGACTGAGTCCTGGCCCCATTGTCCAGGCCTTGTTTAAGCCACACTTGAAGCCATTTTCTCTGGGCTGTTGAGTTACACAAGTCTATAGATTCCATTTGAGATTTAAGCCAGTTGAAGTTGGGTTTTCTGTTCTTGCAACATAAAGAAACCTCAGTGTTCTGGGTAGTGGTGTTCTTTGATGCAGAGAGTAAGTAAGAGACTGGGCTGTGACACAGAGCTGGGCTTGAATTTCACCTTCCATCACTTCAGAACTGTGTGACCTTATAATAAAATTTTACTTCACTTTTTTGAGCCTTATTTTTTTCATCTATAAAATAAGGTTAATCATCCACATTGTGGTTGTGAGGACTGAAGGAGTTACTGCATGTCACGAGCCTAGAAGAGCACCTGGTACGTAAGCACTCAATAGATGGCTTGTCATCAACATCAGTCCATTTATGTTGCCAACTATCTTTTGCTTTTGGCTTCCCTAACTGCATTCCCATCACTCCCCGCTGTGTTCCTGTCCTCCTCACCTCTCTGCTGAATGGCTGCAATGCCTGCAGTACAGAGTTTCGCACTTACAGGTAGACTGTTTCCCTTATCTCAGCTTTCATTGCCTTCTTCCCTAGACTGCTGGTTTTTGGAGCTACTACCATATTTCCTTATCTCTTCAGTGTTGCCCTCAGATGTCTGTCCTTTCCAGAAATATAATCCAAACCACTCCTTCTGGGAGCTCAGAGACTCCTAACCACACCAAAGCCCTAGGGCTTGCTCCCCAGTTGATTTCCCTTTGTTGCTGCTTCTTTTTATGCCCAAACACTGCCACCCCACTGACACACATCCAGTTAAACCTTGGTGACCATGTCTGTTTATTTTTTTTAATCCAAATCAATCGCAGCTACTTTTCCAAAGAAAATTTCTCAAGACTGTGCCAAGTGCTTTCACAATGTTTGCCTCTCAAGTAGGAATGAAAACCTACCCGGGAAACTTTATTAATAATGAGGAATTCTGTCTCAAGCCCTAGTGGTAATATATCCCATAGTCTCTGCAGCTTACAGGTTTTATATAAATATATTATAAACAGAGCCCTGATGGCACAGTTAAGCACTTGGCTACTAACCAAGAGGTTGGCAGTTCGAATCCACCCAGTGGCTCTGCGGGATAAAGACCTGGTGATATGTTTCCGTAAAGATTTCAGCCTAGAAAACCCTAGGGGCACTTCTACTCTGTCACATGGGGTTACGAGTTGAAAACAACTCGACAGCACCTGACATTTATTATAAATATACTACACGTTTCATTTGGAGGAGGAATCATTGCTTTGACTTTTCACTTCAAACTTGGACTCCCCGTCTATTTTCAATATGCCTTTGTTATAAAGGGTAAGAAAAAAATATTTAAAAAATTAAACCTCAAGAATAATCAAACAAATGTAAATTAAAACATTACCATTTTTCTACCTTTCAACTAGCATGTTTTCTTAAATGATAATTCCCAGTGCTGGTGAGGTTGTGGGAAAATGAACTCTCCGCCAATGAGAGTATAATTTGGAATAATTTTCTTGATGGGCAATTTGAAATATATCAAAAGCCATTAAAATGTGCATTTCTTTTGACCCAGCAATTCCATTTCTCGTAATTTATCCTAAGGAAATAATTAAGAATGCTATCAAAGCATTGGTCATAAAAGTCACAAAAATTTTGGCAACCTAAAAGTTCAAACTACCAATTTGATAGAAAATTATGCATTAAAAAAGATGTAGAAGAATGCTTTATGAGATCGCAATAGATTGTAAAGTTTTTTAAAAAGCAGATAAAATACCATTACAAAGTGATCATTTTTGAAAGGGGAATATATTCAAAAAAGACAGTATATACAACATTACCAGTAGATGGTAGTATTATGGGTGATTTTAATTTTCTGTTCAAATTTTATGAAATGAACACGTTACTTTTGTGCACTTAAAGATATTTGAAAGTAATCTGAGAAAGACCCACCTGAGAGACTGTTACTACTTTTATTGTTTTCTAGGGGCCTCAACTTTCCAAACTAGGGGCTAGGGGTTCAGCAGCAGGGCAGGAAATCCCTTTTCTCTCCTCTCCCTCACTTTTCACAACCTGAAGCAACCACTTCAAAGATGGCCCTTTTCCTCAGCAGCTCTGCTGGTTTTGTGGGCTTGTTACCTTTGCCCCTCACTTGTCGTTGAGAATTGCAAAACCGTCATCTGGCTATCTTGTTGACATGTCTCCCTTCCTCGGGCTCGCTCCACTCCCACAGTATTGTGTCCGAGCATTCCTTACCTGATGGAACACGTTTCAGCCCCTCTTTTCCAGCGACAGAGACTTATCACTGAAACAAGTAGCTTCTCTTGTGGAGGAGCAATTCCTGCTGCTTTGTGAACTTATTTCACATCGTGGTCTGCATAGTTTAATGCCTCCTCCTGTGACACCACGCTGAGCATGCCCCATTTTTTGAGATGAGTAGTTTATTATCCTAGTGAAAAGTATGCCATTTCCCTGCTCTGAAAGCAGTTTTTCCTCAGAATGAAGCTGGCAATGCCTGCTCTGTGAGGGTCTTGTGAGGAGGCCTTGAGAAGCAGGCAGTGTCTGATTAAACATGAGGAGAGGGCCTTCTAGGCGAACTACCTGGGTTTGAATTGAATCCTGGCTCCACTATCGGCTGTATGAACTTGGGCAAGTTACACCACCTCTTTATGCCTCAATTTCATTATCTGCACTATGGACCTACTAGCAATAAATATTGGTGCCTACCTTTGTAGATTTGCTGTGTGGATTCCATGAGTTTACATACATAAAGTGCTTAGAACCGTGCCTGGCACATGGCAAGCACTCAAGAAGTATCAGCTATTATTACCATTACTTTTAAAAGTTGGTAAAGTGTTCAGTAAACCATAGGTCTCTTCCTCCCACTCTCCTCGAAACTAATGGCAGTGATGGTTGGCCGGACTCTACTGAGGGCTGGTGCTACTGAGGTTAAGATTGGGTGGTTGACAGAAATGACCTTAAAATATGTTCCCACATGACATTGCACATTAAAGAAACACATCCCCAGGACAAGCTTGAGAGTGATTTGATTTTTATTAGAAAGTACCCTGTACATACCTCTCCTCACACCCTTACCAGACTGTTCTAACTGCTTGATTACTGTCAATCCCCCTACCTTTTAAAGACCTCATCATCTGTAGGTTCTCTGCCTTTTCCTCTTTGTATCTCCCCCCTGAGCACAGTGCCTGGTTGTTGTGAGGATTAAATAAGTTAAAGCACTTAGAACAGAGCCCAGCACATAGTAAGTGCTTTGTAAGTACTATTATCTCCATTTTACAGATGAGGAAACTGAGACCTAGAAGCCAAGTAACTTGCTCAAGACCCCACAGCTTGTAATCAGGGCTAGGATTCAAACCGAGGCTGTCTGGTTCCAGAGTTCTGTCTTTATAACCCTCACACAGTATCTGTAACAGAATAGGATCCTACCCGCAACCACCACCTTCTCCCTGGCCTTTCCCCTCCAACCTCAACACCTCTCCTCTACACTGACATTTAGATGAACTTAAATCTTCCCATTAAAAATAACAACAAACAAAAAGGTCCCTTTCAACCCTTTATTTCTCTCCTCCCTTTCTTCAAGGACTCCATTTACTCACCTCTACCTCAACCCTCTCCACTCTGGAACGTTCCCACCAGTCGGCTGACACTGCTTTCATTAAAGTTACCAAACATTTACACATCTCTAAATCCACGGTTATGGACAGCCTCCTCTCCCAGCAGCATCTGTGTCTATTATCAAGTCCTTCCTTCTCTTAGCTTCCAGACACATCCTACTTCTTTCTTCCTCTGTCCATTCCTTTTTCTCTTCTTCAAATGTTTCTCATCTGCTCCCATGTTTTAATTATCATCCATTCGTGTCTGTCAGGTCTCTCTTCTGAGCTCTGCATGCAAATACCCAGCTGCCTAGTACACATCTCCAGTTGGATGTTACTTAGGCACCTCAAACTCAGCCATTGCAAAACTGAGCCTGTCATTCCCCCTCCTCCCAAACTGTCTCCTCCATTTCCCCATCTGATTGTGTTTCTAGTCACCCAGCTGCTCAAGAGAAAAGACTGGGTAATCTTGACGCCTTCTTCCTTACAACCTATCAGTCACCAAACCCTGTTGATTCTACCTTCTTAAAAAACACCTTTTGAACCCAACTTCCCTCCATCCCCACTGCTATCATCCTAGTGCAAACCATCACTGTCTCTCACTTAGACAAGACCAACACCTCTTACATGGTCTCCAGGGACAGTATGCTTTATCCCCCTAAATCTATTCTCCACAGATGGAGACTCTTTATCCAGCCCCTCCCCAAAAAAAGATTTTACTAAGTCACTCTGTTAATTGCCTTTCGCTGAAGAGCAAACACCCTGTTAACTTTTCGATGAAGGGCAAACTTCCCAATTCAGTTTGTGAGGGCCTCCATGATCTATAGCCCCTGCCTACCTATCTGGGCTCATCCTGAAGCACTCTCCCTTCAGCAATGTCGTGTAGCTATGCTAGATTCCCTTTCGTTTCTCAGACTAAATATGCTTTCTGCTGTCTCTGCACCTACACACATGTAGTGTCCTGCCTCTTAACCTAGCTTTACTGCCTCTTCATATCTCATATGTTATTTCATCTAAAAGGTGTTTTCAGGCTGCCTCGCATCGTGACTTACATTTCCCTGATCATAACAATCACTGCATATTATTCTGCTTTCCCAGCACATTAGAAATTCCAGGCAGGCTAAACCACTTTTGTCTTGTTCACTACTGAATCCCAGCTTTGAGCAGTGGTTGGCACACTGAGAACACTTATAAAATGTTTGTTGAATGAATGACTGAATCAACAAAAAAAGAACAGCTAGGAGCAGCAAGAGAGGAATATATTTTCAAGTGTGTTTTGGTCTTTCTACCTTATATCACAGGGATGTCCTGTCTTCTCCACCTCTTGCCAAGCACCTCCCTCTTCCGAAGATTATTGCATCATTCCTTCATGAGCTCCTACTCACATAAGCTCTTTTCAATCTACAACTTCAGCAAAAGCTTTTTGGAAGGATCACATCTCCCACAATGGCCTTCATAAGAACTTTTTTTTTATTATTTAGAAATGCAGTTATATACATAGAACAATTAAAATTAAATTAAACTTTATACAAACATTAAAATACTATCTTCACACCCACTGCAATGTACAGGATACCAATATACATATATATATATTTAAAATAAAGCAAATCCAAACTGACTGTTTGACATCCTGCACAGAGTCAATTATGCACGTGTTGTTTTAAACCATTATAGATGAGTACCATTCTGCAAAGGATTTCATAGTGGTGTGACAGAAAGAAATCAGGGCAGGGTGAAGTGGGCTGCCACGCCACCCCTTGCTCATCTCTTCTCCCTGCTTGCCAATCTGTGTGCTTTGTCTCTATGCCCCCTCTAGCTAGCTCTGCTGCTTGGCAGAGGCTTCCATCTCGGGGTTTTCATTCAAATTTCCACTAGGTTTTCAACTGGAAATTAAGAGGAGCTACTTCCCAGCAAAGCTGGGCCTGCTGCCTCTCCCTCTCTGGGGAACCAGCTACTGCACCACTCAGCCCAAATGTCTGCCAAGCAAAACACTCTCCAAGCCCCTCATTGGGGCACCAGTAACGACCGCCCCTATGCTAGGAGCCAGGAGACCTAGGAGGCCCCAGGAGAGACGCTCCCAGCCTGTCTTTGGCAAGCACATCTGGGATCAAGCTGTGAAACTTGCATGCCACTCCCCTGCTAGGTCCTTTTTTCTTTTTTTTTTGGGGTGGGGGGCGGGAGGGGCGCCAAGGATGTAGAAATGTTTGCAGCATATTCCATTCTCTATGCAACGATGTTCTGGAAATGGAGGCGACATTGTTATGTAGGAAGCAAATGGTTTGAGAGCTCAGCTAGGATTGGGAGAGGAAGAAAGGCCGGTGCTGTCTTTCCTGTGCCACCACTAATGAAGCAGGAAGAGTATACCTTTGTCTGTTGGCCAGCTAGCTTCTCCACAGAACTTTAAAGCTGGGGGTGGAAGGAGGAGGGCAAGATGAATGGGGAAGACACTATTAGTTTAGGTTTTGTTTTGTTTAAAAACGGAGTGTTTGTAGAATGTACACTGAAATGCCTTATAAAACCAAACAAACTCACGAAGTGGCCAGGACTCAGTCCATCTCACAGTTCACACCCAGTGAAATGGGAGCACAGTACACAAAACACAGAAATGGTGAAAGATAGAGCCGACCTGCTAAACTAAGGCATTGAAAGGGATGGAAATTTTAAGTGATTTTCACTGTATACTGGCCCTTCAAAGTCGCTAGCATGTGACAAGTCACCAGAATATAAAACCTGCGTTGAGTCAGCTCAAGTGTGCAAAAAAAAAAAAGTTTTTAAGAGTCCTTTGGTGCTGACCATTTCTCCTGGACTAAGTCTTCTCTGGACTCCCCTCGAGGTCAGCCTGGGAAAGCCGAGCTGTAGCCACAGTTCTTCCCCCACCTGCCTTTGTCTCTCAGCCAGGCCCCACCACAAAGCAGCTGCGGAGTCCCTAATCCTCAGCAAGGGACAAAGCCCAGAAGCCCAAAAAACAGCAGCACATGGCTGACGGTTAAGAAACCGCTTTGGGGGAAAGAGAAATAGCTACAGTAAGCTGGCCGAGACGTCAGCAGCAATTTGACATGTCAGCTCCTGCACCCACAGGCACACAGGAGCCTTGGTGAGGTGGGCCTCATCAAAGCCAGTGACAAGATGGGAGGAGGCGCTGAGGCTTGGATTTTTTCTGACTTCTTTCCTACCAGGTAGGCAAGTCTGGGCTTGTCATCCCAAAGGCCAGGTTAACGGAGGGTGAGATGGAAGGAGGTCTCAGAAGAAGGCAGGCTGAAAAAACCCAAAACAAAAAGTGCCATCTCTTAAGGGGAAAAAACCAGAGTAGTAAGATAAAAAGGGGTAAGAGCTTCCTTTTTTTTTTTAATATTCTAGAATAGAGTTCAGGTTTTGGAAGATTGGAGAAAAAAAGCTGAAGGCTCAGCAGTGAGACTTAAGCTCCCCTCGCTTGCCTCCACGTTGTTTTTCTTTGGAGGAAGACAAGGGCCCCCATGGGTGGAGAGCCCTGTGTGGTGAGGCAGTTGGGGTTTTGGGGTTGTTAGACCCTACCCCTCCAGATGGACCCAGTGCCAGCAGCTGCTGGCAGGCACATGCCTGGAAATGGCCTCTTCTTAGGCCAAGGACAGGTCCCTCACTAGTATGCTATGTTCCAGCACCTCTGCCAACCTGTTCATCTCTTGCCTGGGCTTTGAGCACAGCCTGAGAGGGCTCCCTGATCGAAGGGGAGAAACGTGTGGGAGTGGTTAAAGAGGCATAGCAGGCACTGCCCTTACCCTGAGAGGAAGGAAGACTCCATGTGAGTGCAAGAAGCCAGGGAATGGTGGGTAGTAAAGTGCATTGTGTGAGAGTGGAGGCAGGAGGTTGGCTGAGAGAAGGTCAGTCCCCTAATTTTCAAGGCCACCCATGCCTGGAGCTAACCCTGTTAGGTCAGCTACTGAAATTATCCTGGGATTTTTATTATTTTTACCACCCCAAACATGGAGGCTCTGAGGAGGAGGAGGAGGAGAGATGCAGCACAGGGTCAGCTTCAAAGTTTCCCAGCCCTGGTGCTTCAAAATATATCAAAGGAAAGACAAACATTCCATAATGCCACATCTTTTGAAGATGATAGCAGCCTGGTTGAGCTTTTCCGTCTGGCTTGTTGGCATTCCCCCAGCAGAAGTATCTGGAGCACCATGCCCACTCCCTCAACACTGGGGCTCCTCCAAGGGCCCTGAGCCCCAGACTTCAGTCTAAAGGTGCCTTGGAGTCCAGAAACTTCACAGTCATTCACCCACCTCAGGCCAGTAAGGTTGGGGGACGTGTGTGGACCGTTCCTCAGCCATTCCCCAGGGTGCTAGAGCTGGAGTCATCTGTCAGCTGGGACATGTGGAGGGGTGAGCAAGAAAGGGCAGAAGTAGGAAGAGCAGTGGAGCAGCAAGCAGCAGCCACTTCCTGGGCACAGTTACTAAGGCACGTGACCATGGTGAGGAGGATCCTCAGGACCGGGGCTTGGAGCTGCCGGCAGCTGCCCGTGGCACACAGTCTGTGCCTCTCAGGCTCCCTTCCGTCACCACAAACCCAGAAAAGGCAACTTGCCCAAACTGCCGGTGACCAGATGGGCATTCCACAGCATCTCAGCAAGTCTTCCGTCTCAGTGATGGCTTGCCTCAGGCCTCTGTGGGGAGCAAGAAAGCCAGAGCTGCCCAGGATAAAACCCAGGAGGCAGCATGGAACTTCCCCTTACACTTCAGGGAAACAGAAAAAACTGAGGCTAGAAGGGTGATACTTAAAATAGGAAGTGAAGAAGTTGCATATTAGGAAGACAATCATTATTAGTCATCCTCCTTCCCTCCCTCAGGATCTTCTCAACCCAACAAAGCCAGGAGCCTAAACCTCTGAGCCAGATACCAGGGAGCTGGGATGGTATTGCCATGATTTTCCAAATCCTCCATCCTCAGCCAAGGAAATGTACCAACAGTGTCAACCCAGGGCAAGCCCAGGGACCCAGGCTTCTGGCCCTAACAACTGGCCCAATTAGAGCCACTCGACTCCAGAACTCTCATCTGGGATCTGCTCCTCCCCAGGACAGCGGCGCCAGCCCTCCAAAGAAACAGGCTAGATCCAGGCCCAGCCTCCTATATGGCTAGGGGTAGCATTGCAGCCACGAAGGCTTGTAGGACATCAACAAGCCTGTGTGACAGGGAAGCTGGACGGGATAGGGGAAGGCACAAGTAAACACAGCGGCACTCAGGCCCAGGTGGGCTGGTGGGGGCTGCCGCCAAAGAGCTGGCTGGAAGGGACCCAGAGGGCTCAGGGAAAGGAACGGTTCAATCCAGCACATTCAAATACGTCCCCGACACAGATGCGAGGGCAGGGCCAGGCAAAAAGCCAGTTCCTCCAGCTGTCCAGCAGGCAGATAAGTGAGAATCTTCCTTGAGTTTCCAGCTAGGAGGGCTGCAGGCCCTCAGAGATACTCAGATACACGGGTGGCAGCTCAGGTATCCGGGCATAGTGGCTGGAGAGCACAGGGCGCTCAAACCCAGAGGGCAAGGGAGGGAGGGCAGAGGACCATTGCAGAGAGGTGAGAGGCCGGCAGCAGCCCTCATGCTTCTTTCAACAGTGGAATATCTGCAGGAAGAGGGAAGGAGAGGACAGCGGTTACCCCACGTGGGTCTCTCTACAGAACACCCGATCCCATAGCAAGGGTCCCCATGCAGCCTCTAGTCTAAAGAAATAAAATGTCTTACTCACATACACTTCAAGGTAGCTTAAACCCCCCTCCTCTTTCTAGGCCTTTGTCATTCATCTCTCACACCACCTGTGTGTTTAAATCTCAATATTCAGCCTGACATGCAAACCCCTTCTGTTTCCACCAACCTGAACCCTCCTCTCTGCTCTAGCTCTGACTGGCTGGTCACTTCCCCTTCTCTCCTCAATCCCATCCTACATGGATGCAAAGTCCTGCTCACGTCCCACCTCCTCCTTAAAGCTGTCTACCAGCTGTGTGACCTTGGATAAACCACTCTCCCTCTCTGAGTCTGTCTCCTCCTGTGTCAACGGGGGTTAGACTGATGCCTCAAAGTCCTGCCTCCCTATGGTTCTCTTGGTCCCAGACAGCTGGCATGGCCTGCAACGAGCTTGCTTTCTTCTGACAACCTATGTGTCTTGTTTCTGCATCCTTCATTTTGACATGGATGCTACAGTTCCTGGCCCATTATTTCTCAAGCACAGGCCCCATCTTCCCAACTGACTGACAGAGCATGTTTCTTATTTCTCTGCGTCATCGTTGAAACCTAACCCAGCAAATGACACAAGACAGGCTCTCAAAAATGCCTGTTCAACACAGAACAAAGTAATGTGGGGAGGAGGAGAAGGGAAAGGGCAGGAGACCAGCTTGGCTCTTTAGGGAGCAGAAGGGCTGAGACTTGCACTTGGCCACATCTACAGTATGTGTGGTTGACTGTCTGTAGGGGTCACTGGCTTCCACGTTCAAACCTGGGTTAACTATTAAATGGCTCCTTCCTATCTCTATGGAAACCCTGGTGGTGGAGTGGTTGAGTGCTATGGCTGCTAACAAAAAACTTGGCAGTTCAAATCCACTAGGAGCTCCTTGGAAACTCTATGGGGCAGTTCTACTCTGTCCTATAGGGTCATTATGAGTCGGAATCAACTTCACTGCAACGGGTTTGGTTTTTGGTTGGTTTCATCTCCATATCCCAAACCTGGTGGCGTAGTGGTTAAGAGCTACAGCTGCTAACCAAAAGGTCGGCAGTCGAATCCACCAGATGTTCCCTTGGAAACTCTATGGGGCAGTTCTACTCTGTCCTACAGGGTCACTATGAGTCAGAATCGACTCGACGGCAACTGGTTTGTTTGAGGTTTTATCTCTATATCCAACCAAGAAAAAAGAATGCATGCTGTTGGTACCAGGGAACTCCAAAAACATGATCTGCATTCAAGAATTTCCAACTCTTTGCTTTCAGATATTCTAAATCTTTAACACTGGCTGTGCCAGGATTCCCAGGACACATGGAGTTTCCTCTAAGGTTGTTTTAGGGGTGCTTTATGAATGCAGGAGTCCTCACAGGTGAAAAGGAAGCACCTAGCTTTATTCTGCAGCCTGAACCATACTGGGATTCCACTTAAAAGGTATTCTTAAAAGAGACAACGCCAATCCCAAAGTTAAACTCTCTGGGCTTCAGCAGGTTACACTTTTATTCTACGGCTTTTTTGCCACAAAGGAGCTGGAATCTCCTGAGAGGCAGCATGGTACCGTGGGGTTATAAACACAGGCTTTGGAGCCAGACCTGTCTGGCTTCAAACTTCAGCTCGGCCACTTACCAGTGGGCAAGTAACTTACTCTCTCTGAGCCTCAGTTTCCTTATATGTAAAATGGGGATGGTAATAATACCTCTTTAAAGTGTTAGAAAGCAAAGATGTCACCTTGAGGACTAAGATGTACTTGACCCAATCCATGGTATTTTCAATCGCCTCATATGCATGTGGAAGCTGGACAATGAATAAGGAAGACTAAAGAAGAACTGATGCATTTGAATTACGGTGTTGGCGAACAATATTGAATATACCAGGGACTGCCAGAAGAACGAACAAATCTGTCTTGGAAGAAGTACAGCCAGAATGCTCCTTAGAAGGGAGGATGGTGAGACTTCGTTTTACATACTTTGGACGTGTTGTCAGGAAGGACCAGTTCCTGGAGAAGGATATCATGCTTGGTAAAGTAGAGGGTCAGCAAAAGAGAGGAAGACCCTCAATGAGATGGACTGACACAGTGGCTGCAACAAAGGGCTCAAACATAGCAACGACTGTGAGGAAAGTTAAGGATTAGGCAGTGTTTCGTCCTGTTGTACACAGGGTCTCTATGAGTCAGAACCAACTTGATGGCTCAATAATAATACCACAACAATAATACTCAACAAAAACAACAATAATACCTACTTCTCAGAATCACTGTCAAGTTTAACTGAGATACTACAAGAAAACCAATCAGCACAGTACCTGGCACCTATTCCTATTTAAAATGAAGTAGCTGTTTCCTCTGAAAGAGAGACAAGGCTCCTGTTTTCTCTGTAATATGATCCCAAGCCTCCTTGTCATTCCTGGCCTTTCAGGAACAAAAAATTAAAGTCAGAGGACAGATACCCCTGTCCCCAACCAGCTGTCCACCCTTTGATTTAGCACAGCCCTGTGGCCATGAACAGTTTCTGAGGCTCCGAACTACCAAAATTCACAGACAGCAGTGAACAATCTCCCTACAAAGAGCCCAAAGCCCTCCCTGGTGCTCTGAGGGTGAAATCCTACTTTGCTGGAAGAGAGAAAGACCATCTCTCCCACCCCAGGTGCTATTTTTCTTTGCCCCAATGAAGTCAGTGGGGGGTCATTATTAGAAAGGCTCGCAGTCCTTCCTCACTCTCAGCAAGGACCCTGAACAGCTCACAATTTGTGATCAGCACAGACCACCTACCATCTGTGTACTCCTCTGATGTGAGGGATAAAAGGCTTTGTATGTCACTGCTCTCAGAATCCGGGGCTTCTTTGTGTGTGGGGCGGCTGTTCCCTGAGCCGGCCACCCAGGAAGAGGTGGTTGCCTGATGCACCATCACAGTCTCTGAGCCCCGAGAGCCCCAAGCTTCACATAGTCCAGAGTGGCCAGGGGCCTCGTCCTCTCCACCTGCAGATGAGCAGGCGCCCTGGTCCTGCAGCTGCTGCTCCCTGGGCACGCTCCTCCCACTTGGCTCAGACCCTTCTGACAGCACAATCTGCACTCTGGAGTCAGCGGGCGGCACACAGTGACCGGAACTGCCATACACGGCCTCTTCATACGATGGCAATGCAACCTGGACACCATCCACCATAATGGAGACCTGGTCCCCAGACACCCCCTGGTCACGCCTGGATCCAGAGAAGGAAAAAACAAAAGAAGAATTAAAGTAAATACAGACATAATAGCACTAAGTGCTTTAGATGATTTTTAACACTGAATCCTCACCTGAACCCTTTGAGATAGAGATTCACCAGGAATGAAGATGAGGCTCAGATAAGTTAAGGAACTTGGCCAGAAGTCACACAGCTGGTAAGAGATGGAGCTGGGATTCAAGTACAGCTCTACCTGTCTCCAGAGACTGTGTTCTTAACCTCTGGGCACCCAGCACTTAGTTCTGTGCAAAACTATGAACCTAGCCGGAAATAAGGCTGTTTCATTCAACATAGCTAGGATAAAAAAGTGAGGGAAGTCCTGTGGTCTTGAAATGGGATACTGGACTGGAAATGAGAAGAAATTCCTTCTTTTGACTCAGCCACTTTTTTTTTTAACTTGTTAAACTATTTTAAAAGTATATGTGAATTAGAGAGAGAGAAAAGAATACACAGAAAAATGCACAGATCACTGATTTATGCCAATGGTAACACTGGTGTATAACTCCTACCCAGATCAAGAAATAGAACTCTGCCAGCACCCTAGACGTCCTTGTACCTGCCCCAATCACTTCTCGTTTCCTCACCACAAAAAGTAACCACTAGTCTGATTTTCATGGAAATCCTTCTTTGCTTTTTAATAGTGTTACTACCTAAACACGAATCCTTCAACATTACAATTTAGTTCTGCATATTTTTTATCTTTATATGAATGGGCTCATACAGTGTGTGTGTGTGTCTTGCCTCTTCTGCTCAACATTATGTTTGCAAGATTTATTCATGCGGACACCTTCTTTTTGGATTGCTTCTGTCTATGTGTGTGTGTATATATATATCTATATACATAACTTTTTCTGGATAATTTGAAAGTAAGCTGAAGACATTAATTAGCATGCACTTCCTAAGAATAAGGAAATTCCTTTCCTATATAACTACATTATCACATCCAAGAAATTTAACATTGGTATATTAATACTACAATACAAAATTTCCCAACTGTCCAAAAATATATTCATTTCAGCTGTTGTCTTCTTTGTTTCAATTCAGGACCCAATTAAGGATCATGTGTTGCATTTAGTTACTGTTTTAGGCTGGGTTCTCTAGAGAAGAAAACCAGTGAAGTGTATAAATATATACAGAGAGAGATTTATATCAAGGAAACGGTTTACGCAATTGTAGAGGCTGGAATGTCCCAAATCCGTGAATCACGATAGAGGCTTCTCTCGATTCAAGTAGCTGCAGGGGCTGGTGAACCCAAGATTGGCAGGTCGGAGAGCAGGGCTTCTGCTCACAGGCTGTGAAGATCGACGAATCCCAAGATTGACAGATAAGCTGGTAGTTCAAGTCCCAAGAAGCAGAGGTCAGACGAACAGAAAGCAGCCACAGGATCCAGAATGAGCAAAAAGCCAGAACCTCTATTTATATTCGGATGCAGGCCACACCCACAAGGAAACTTCCTTTCAGCTGACTGGCTACTCACAGCAGATTCCATCATGGGAGTAATCACATATGAACACTGAGAATCATGGCCCAGCCAAGTTGACACACAATCCCAGCTCTCACAGTCCACCTCTTGTCAACTGCTGCACATGTACACATCAACCTAAACCATACATAATCTCTGAATAAAGACAATTATAAAGTCATACTTGCACCTAACATGATACAACTAACACACGTAAAACTGAAAATGCACTAGCCCTGTTTACATCTTATATTTTATAAGAAAACAAAAATATTTGATGCACACTAAGCAGAAATACTCATAACAATTACAGTCCTCATTTCTGCAACTAGTCATGTGGCCATAACTGGTATTTAGAATTACCTTCTTCCACCACCTATTCTCTATTCCCTTCGCCCTCAGCAAGCACCTCAGCTGGTCGTGGTTCTTTGCCTGGTGAGGTGACCCAAACCTTCATTCCTAAAGGGTCTGGGTCATTAGTAGTCATGTCGGAATTAGGTTGCCGTAGTTTTCCACTGACTTTAATCACAGGGCATGTTAGTACTAATAGACGCCCTAAGGGATCTCCTGCATTCCAGACATACTCTTCTTTACCTCTATTATATAATATCCATCTGATTTCCTCTTGGTAATCAGGATCAATCACACCAGCCAGTATGGTAACTCCTTTCTTTGCCTGTTGATCCAGAGGCATAAGGAGCCCAAACTGTCCACGTGGCATTCTTAGCTTCCAGTTCAATGGAATCAGTGATGTGTCTCCAGGCGGGAGCATTCCTCCCTTTGGAACCAAGACCTCTAGACCTGAAGAGCATAAGGTCGCAGGACAGGAAGCAAAAATCTTGCGAGTGGGTCACTAGGGGTAATAGTGAGTGGTGCCACTCACATTTCTACCCATTGATTCCTGGACCCATGAATCCTGGCTATGGGAGAATCAGCACCATATACTGGACACTGGTTTAGAACATATACACCCTCCTGGAGAACACTGCCCCATCCCTGCAAGGTATTGCCACTTAGCTGGCGCCGTAATTGTGTCTTTACAAGGCCATTCCACTGTTCTATCAAGCCACCTGCTTCAGGATGATGGGGAACACGGTATGACCAGTGAGTTCCATGAGCATGGGCCCACTGCCACCCTTTATTTGCTGTGAAGTGAGTCCCTTGATCTGAGGCAACGTTGTGTGGGATACCATGACGGTAAATAAGGCATTCTGTAAGTCCACGGATGGTAGTTTTGGCAGAAGCACTGTGTGCAGGGAAGGCAAATCCATATCCAGAGTAAGTATCTATTCCAGTAAGGATGAAACGCTGCCCTTTCCATGATGGAAATGGTCCAACATAATCAACTTGCCACCAGGTTGCTGGCTGATCACCTGTAGGGATGGTGCCACACTGGGGACTCACTGTTGGTCTCTGCTGCTGGCAGATTGGGCACTCAACAGTGGCTGTAGCCAAGTCAGCCTTGGTGAGTGGAAGTCCGTGTTGCTGGGCCCATGCATAACCTCCATCCTTACCACCATGGCCACTTTGCTCACGAGCCCACTGAGCAATACAGAAGTAGCTGGGGAAAGAGAATGTCTGGCTTCCACAGAACGCGTTATCTTAACCACTTGATTGTTAAAATCATCCTCTGCTGAGGTCACCCTTTGGAGAGCATTCACATGAGACAAAAATATCTTCACTTCTTTGCTTTGGCCCATTCAGAGAGATCTATCCACATACCTCTTCACCATAAATCTTTGTCTCCCATTTTCCAATCATGTTCCTTCCAAGTTCCTGACCATCCAGCCAAACCATTGGCCACAGCCCAGGAATCAGTATACAATTGAATGTCTGGCCATTTCTCCTTCCAAGCAAAGTGAACAACCAGGTGCACTGCTCAGAGATCTGCCCATTGGGAGGATTTCCCTTCACCACTGTCCTTCAGGGAGGTCCTAGAAAGGGGCTGTAGTGCTCCTGCTGTCCACTTGTGCATGGTGCCTGCATATCACACAGAACCATCTGTAAACCAGGCACGAGTTTTCTCTTCTTCAGTCAACTGATCATAAGGAATTCCCCATGAGGTCATAGGTGCAGACTGGGAGATGGAAGGTAATGTGACAGGAGTGGAGACCACAGGCATTTGGGCCACTTCCTCATGCAACTTACTTGTACCTTCAGGTCCTGCTCGAGCCCCATCTCTTATATACCACTTCCATTTAATGATGGGGTGCGAGTGTGCACGTTCAACTTTATGACTCTGTGGGTCAGATAACACCCAGTTCATGATGGGCAGCTCTGGCTGCATGGTGACTTGGTGTCCCATGCTTAAGTGTTCAGTCTCTACTAAGGCCAGTAACAAGCCAAAAGCTGTTTCTCAAAAGGAGAGTAATTATCTGCAGAGGATGGCAGGGCTTTGCTCCAAAATCCTAAGGGTCTGTACTGTGATTCACCAATAGGGGTCTGCCAAAGACTCCAAATGGTATCTTTACCTGCCACGGACACTTCAAGCACCATTGGATCAGCTAGATCATATGGCCCAAGTGGCAGAGCGGCTTGCACGGCAGCCTAAACCTGTTGCAGAGCCCTCTCTTGTTCTGGGCCCCACTCAAAACTAGCAGCTTTTCGAGTCACTTGATAAACAGTCCAAAGTAGCACACCCAAATGAGGAATATGTTGCCTCCAAAATCCAGAGGCCTACTAGGCATTGTGCCTCCTTTTTAGTTGTGGGAGCAGCCAGACGCAATAACTTACCCTTTACTTTAGAAGGAATATCTTGACATGCCTCACATCACTGGACCCCTAGAAATTTCACTGAGGTGGAAGGTACCTGAATTTTTGTGGGATTAATTTCCCACCCTCTAGCACGCTAATGTTTTACCAGTAAGTCCAGAGTCATTAACACTTCTTCCTTACTAGGTCCAATCACATAATGTCATCAATGTAATGGACCAATGTGACGTCTTGTGACAATCAAGGTCCCTACAGACGAAATTATGACATAGGGCTGTAGAGCTGATGTAGCCCTGAGGTAGGCAACTGAAGGTGTACTGCTGGCCTTACCAGCTGAAGGCAAACTGCTTCTGATGGTCCTTTGAAACAAGTATGCAGAAAAAGGCATTAGCCAGATCAATAGCTGCATACTAGGTACCCGGAGTATTAATTTGCTCAAACAATGAAACTACATCTGCAACAGCAGCTGCAACTGGTGTCACCACTTGGTTAAGTTTTCAATAATCTACTGTTCTTTTCCAAGATCCACCTGTTTTTTACACAGGCCAAATAGGCAAGTTGAATGGGGATGTGGTGGTAATCACTACCTCTGCATCCTTCAGGTCCTTGATGGTGGCAGTAATCTCTGCAATTCCTCTAGGAAAGCATTAGTGCTTTTCGTTTACTATTTTCCTAGGTGCGGGCAGTTCTAATGGCTTCCACTTGGCTTTTGACTCCATTAATAACCTGACCTCCATATGCCCCCACTCTGACTGGTAGGCCATCGTGACATTTTGGGTCTCCTGGAATTAGTGTCAGCTCAGAGCCAGTTCCAGTAATCCCCCAAAAGTCTGATTATTTCCTTTTCCCCATATCAACAGTCACTCTCTTAAAAGGCCACAGATCCCTCTATGGAAGGCTGGGAGAAAGATTAATAGTAAAAATTTTTGGCAATGTATTAGAGTCCTTTCTCAAGGGGACCCAGCCTCCCCTTCATTCAAGGGGTTGTGGGTCTTTAAACTTGCTCAAATCTGGGAATTGATTGAGGGACGGTGACTCTCTATTCTGGTGATTCGAGTTAGACTGCTGTTCACCTGACCTAGAATTCACTGGTTTGTACAAATCAAGTAAATGTTTAGTAGATTTCCTATCTATTTCACTCCCAGGGAAACCATGACTAAGTAGCCAAGGCCATAAGTCCATACCAGTCAGACTATTCTGATTATGGCTTTGACTCTGCTGTCCCTTACTGTAACCACGCCCACCTTGCCTTTGTTGACTGAGTGCCACCACTTGGTCCCTACTACCACGGGGTCCAATCGGCCCCATTGTAGTTACGTGTCTTAATTCAGTTAGGGCAGTTCCTGCTGTCAAATCTGATTTACATAAGACAGTAATCACAGCAGTCTTCAAGGATGCTGGGGCTCCCTTCACAAATTTGTTCCCTACAGTTGTGGTAAAAGGTGTGTCCTCTGGCACTCCATGTGTGGGTCTGTGAGTCTAACCTGATAAATCCACTCTAGCATGCCAATTTCCCTAAGCGTTTGGATACCTTCTTCTACAGTATACCAAGGCAGGTCTGGTACTTCAATTTGATTTAGTGTAGGCCACCTCATAATCCATGCTTCAGCAACCCAGCCAAATAAACTATTAGATCCTTTCCTAACTTCTTAAGCTGAAACACTGAATGAAGAATCTGTATTTGGTGGACCCATATCAATAAACTCAGAATGATCCATCTTTATGTTCCTTGCACCATTATCCCACACCCTTAATAGCCATTCCCACACATATTCCCCAGGTTTCTGTTTGTACATATTAGAAAAGTCAAGCAGTTCTTTTGGAGCATAGCATACCTCATCCTGGGTCACACTTTGTACTTCACCTTCTGGGGCTCGCTGGGACCTAAGTCTAGTTATAGGTCTAGAAGCCAGAATCGGTAGTGTGGAATTGTTTCAAGAAGATTCAGCATTGTCTTGTAAAGCATCTGCCTCAGGCGATGTCCCAGGCAATGACTCAGGCAAGGGCTCTTTAGAGGCAGCTGGGCTAGGGCTAATCTCATTAGATGTGAGTGGAGGGGCTAATGGTTTTTCTGGGCAGAGTGGTTTAGCAGACAAACATGAAGTAATCTCTTCAGATGGAAGTGGTTCTGCTGGCAGGAGTGATGCAATGGAATTTAGGGGCTCAGTGTCCCGTTTCCTGATTATCTGCCCATATGTCCCCATCCCAAGTTTCAGGATCCCATTTCTTCCCAATCAGTGTCCTTACCTAAACTTCAGACACCTCTCAAGGTTGGCAATTGAGCTAGCATTGTAATTCAGTCACTCTTACAATAAGACTCTGGGTTTGGTTTTCTGCAGTTGCAGCTCTGTTACTGTAAGAAATAAGGCTTTCTTTAAAAGCACAAGTGGAAGCCTTGAGGTCATGTATGCGGCACTTGACCTTTGACTCCGAAGCCCTGAGTGCATCTCTTTCACCAGTTTGTCTAGCCAAAGTAGGACCAACCAAACAGCTTCCTTATATTTCTCATTCTGACAAAACTGTAGAAAGATATCATGCATGTGTTCACCCAGAGACTCGCCTTTCACTACTACCTGAGCTACTGGTGGTGATATTTTTCATATCTGTTATCGCCACCTCACGGCATGGATTAGCAGTGCCCTCTTTACTGCTGGAAGCAGAGTCATCAACATCTTTAAGACTAACCAGACTTGAGAAGCAATTCAGAAAACTCATCCTTACCATTTTGTTTCTCTAGAACCAGTCTCGGTACCAAATGTCTTAGGCTGGGTTCTCTAGAGAAGCAAAACCACTAAAGCATATAAATATATACAGAGAGAGATTTATATCAAAGAAACGGCTCACTTGATTGCAGAGGCTGGAATGTCCCAAGTCTGTGGATCAGGATAGAGGCTTCTCTCAATTTACGTAGCTGCAAGGGCTGGTGAACCCAAGATTGGCAGGTCGGCGAGCAGCGTTCCCGCCTACAGGCTGTGAAGATCAACGAATCCCAAGATCGACAGACACGCTGCTAGCTCAAGTCCCAAGAACTGGAGGTCAGACGAACAGGAGGCAGCCGCAAGATCCAGAGTGAGCAAAAAGCCAGAACCTCTGCTTATATTCGGATCCAGGCCACACCCCCAAGGAAACTCCCTTTCAATTGACTGGCCACTCACAGCAGATTCCATCATGGGAGTGATCACATATAAACACTGAGAATCACGGCCTGGCCAAGGTGACACACAATCCCAACTATCACAGTTATCATGTCTCTTTTTATCTCCTTTAATCTAGAATAGTCCACTATCTTTTTCTTTCTTCACAACACTGACATTTTTTGAAGAGTCCAGGCCAGTTGTCTCAGAATTTTCCACAATGTATATTTGTCTGAAAGTGTCCTCAGGATTACATTCAGTTTAGTTTCCCCCCTAGATTTTCACTTATTATTTTTAATTGTGGTAAAATATACACAATAGAAAATGTGCCATTTTAACCATTTTCAAGTATACAATTCAGTGGTATTAGTCACACTCACAGTGTTGTGCAACCATCACCACTATTTGTTTCTAAAACTTTTCCTCTCCTCAAACAGAAACTCTGTACCCATTAAGCACTAACTTCTCATTCTCTTCCCCCCAGCCTAAATTAACCACTGATTTACTTTCTGTCTCTATGCATTTATCTATTATAAATATTTCATATAAAATGGGATCATACAATATTTGTCTTTTAGTGTCTGACTTATTTCACTTAGCATGTTTTCAAGGCTCATCCATGTTGCCTCACGTATTAGAACTTCATTCCTTTTTATGGTGGAATTAACATTCAATTGTACGTATATGCCACATTTTGTTTATCCTTTCATCTGCTGATGGACACTGAGTTGTTTCCACCTTCTGGCTATTGTGAGATAAATTTATGCCAAGAACATTACATAAGTGATGTTCCTCAGTGCATCACATCAGAAGATCCATGTGGTCTATTCCTAGACCATATTGTTGTTATTGCTAGACTATTGTTATTAGTTCTCAACTTCCTTATCTGTTCCTGGACGTAAAATCTCTACTGCCTAATTCAAATAGTGTATACACTATGAGGATGAGAGAAGTGGCACTGTAGCAGTGCTCAGAGATTTTTGGAAGGAAGGGAAGCACTGATGGCAAGGTGGCACAGAAAGCAGCGTGCATACTGGCATGCATGAACTTTTATTATTCAAAATTTTTTTTGTTGTTTAAAATGTAATATGTGTACATGATACAAAACTGAAACAAGGTAAATAATGAAAACCAAATCTCCCTTCTACTCAAGTCAGTCAAAATCAGCCAGTCACTTTTAACAGACTTGCTAGTTAACTGCAAGGGGGGGATTCCTAATATAGATGAAATACAAAACAGATTGGTTTGACTTTATGTGGAAATAGTTAATTCAAGCAGAGTCCCCTTCAAATCCTCTTTATTCTATCGTTTAACAACCTTCAAAAATAACTGCTACCCTCAAAACAAAACTAAAAAAAGAGAGAAAGATCACACATAGCACACAGAGACTAACTGGAGCTTGGTCCTTGTGTGTAAATTCCAGCTCGCAGCATGTTACTTAATGTGGTTTAGTTTGGTACTTTGTGCCTGTGCATGATGACAGTGACTGATGAGCAGGACATGGAAGGAGTGTGAATGAACATAAAACTCCTGAGGGAATGAGGACGACCCAAGCAATTCCAGAAGCTGTGATGAGCTAGAAGAAGTCCATCATTAGTGGACTACTCAGGGCCAAGCTCCCACCGTTTGACACCCACCTCACCCATCCCAGCCTGGGATGATTTTGTGGCTAATGTACAAAGTGACAAAGGCAGCAAGAAAACCCACCTCTTCTGTTTCCAGTACAGTGTCATGCAGTGGTTCTCAATCCTGGCTGCACGTTAGAGCCACCTGGGAAGTTTGTGAAAAAATGCTTATTTTCCGAACCAAATAAACCAGAATGTTGAGGATGGAGGCCCAGGTTTGGGTATTTGTTTTTAATGCACCCTAGGTGACTCTATGTGCAGTGAGGACTGAGAACCAGGTGTACAGGGCAGTAGCCCTCAAACATGAGCATGCCTCAGAATCATCCAAAGGGTTTGTTAAAACATATTGCTGGGTTTCCAGAAGTTCTCAATCAGTAGGTCTGGGATGGAGCCTGAGAAGTTGCATTTCTAACAAGTTCCCAGGTGATGCTGATACTGCTGATTTGGGGACCACACTTTGAGAACCACTGATATACGGGAAACAAAATTGGCTTAAGACGTAGAGAGACTTGGGTTCAAATTTCAGCTGTCATCATCTAGAGACACGACCTTGGGTGAGTGAGTGAACCTCAGTTTCCTTATCAACAAGGTTCCTGTGAGGATTAAGATAACGTATGCAAAGCAAAGAGCACAGTCCCAGGCACATCCAGAAGTTTAGTATATGACAGGGCTCTCCCCTTCCCCTGGGCACACACAGACCAGCAGAGGCTGACAGCCCCCCAGCAACCCTCTGCCAGTCGAAGGCCAGCCCCCCAGCAATGCCTGCCAGGCTCACCTGCTGTGATGGAAAGACTTCAGCTTTGGCTGCAGCAGGACAAACAGCACCACAAGGAGGAGAATGAGCGCCACGGAGCTGGCAGTGGAAGCCACTATGGACAGTGTAGGGGCCCCAAGTGATGTGTGGGCATCTTTTTCTATGGAAACAAACCATCATCAGAAGCATTTTCTACCCAGACACATGAAACATGAGCCACATAGATCTTGTCAAATACCCCCTGCATGGTGCCATACAGAGACATCCTACAACCCGGGCCATTTCAGGAATAAGAGCGTATAGCAGTCTATGGACACGTGTTGCTTCTGGAAAGGGGCCACTTCCCTATCCTGTTTCCTAAATATAAAATTCCCTTCACCTCTGGCCTTTGAGATCCACGTGACACCTAAACTCATTTAACCCTGGAGATCTTACCTTCATAAAACACTTCCGATCCAAACTCAATAGCAGGTTGGTAAACATCAACCATTTAAATGGGCACATCATTTCACCATCTTAAGTTCTACCCGTGTTTCTCACCATTGGCAGGAAAGTCTATAAGAATTGGGCTATAATAACCCCCTGTCTCCTAAGGTCCTGGAGCTTCAGATGTAAATTCCCAGCTCAGGGCTTTCTCTGGTGTGTCACATGCTCTGGTCTCAAAGCCTGACTGTGAAGCACAAAAATGTTTGTATGACACACCTTCCTGCAGGCAGCTGGGTTTTCCTGTCATGCAAGACAGGAGAAGGCAGGAGGGGAAGAGGTCTCTGTCCAGATGGACTCTAGCTTCATAACAAAACAGTCCATTTCCATTCAAGGAAAAATAAAATAAAAGAGACACTAGAAGGTGTTAGCATTGAGCTCACTGTGTTAGCAGAACTGGTCGAAGATCACCAGGACTTGGCTAGGCAGACAAGAGATCCTGAGTATCAGAGGGACTTTACACAGCAGGGCAGATGCCTCAGTAAAGCCACTGAGCTGCCCCATGGATCAGCTGACATGCAACGGGGCACACACCAGCAACCCTAAATGTCTTTCACAAAGACACAGAATCCCAAAGGAAGGGGGGCTGAAGGTCACCAAATAGGCTATACTGCTCCATAGAAAATGGTGCTCTGGAGGAAACGTGTCACTGCCCGTGAGTTAGAAGAAAGCAGAACCCCCACAGCATCCCTTTCCCATCTGCTAGACTGACCCTCGTTAAGATGGCAGCTAATCTCCATGGCTGGTTTCCATTCGCCATTCTTACACGTCAGGTATTTGTAATCACCCTTCAACATGTAGCCTTCAGCACACAGGTACTCGATGACACTGCCCGCTGTCAGGGGGTCTCTGCAGGGCCGGGGGTGGCAGATATAGCCACCATTCTCTGGCTCTGGGGGCCGGGGGCACACTGCAAAGACAAAGAGAGAGCAATGGTACACTGTGAGGTTGTCCAGTGACATGGAGGGAGACATTGTGACGGCCTCAACTGGAAACACATGACAAACAAAGAGCCATTCCCTTGGAAAGGCTTGTTGGTCAGACCCTGGAGATTCAGGTTTCCACTGACAGAGAGTGAAGTCCACTGGCTGGCAACAGGGGAAGTTTGGCTGCTTGCAGCATTTCTCCTCTTCCTCCCCACTGTGCCTTAAGAGAACTGCATCTATAATTGAGCAATAGACTCTGACAATGTCTTGAACCTATAGAGATCTAGACATAATATGGTTTTAATAAAAACCTCCCAAACACATCATGAACACGGTGAAAGGCAGTAAAATACTGTTAACCTGTGAGGGGGAAATGTTGGCCTTCTTTCCAATATCAATGCCAGAAAGGGATTCCACAGTATAATAACAATGTGCATTCTCGGTCTCAGAGGGGATTTCGGATGTATTCCTTGGGAGGCTTCCCAGGCCCTCTGTGCATCCTCCATTCACTGACTAGTCATTGGCATCCTTCTATCCCGTAGTAAACCCCACATTTTTCATTTAGGCAGGACTGTCTAGGTTTAAAAGCACCTTCACCTACTACCATTATTCCCCTGTGAAGATGGGACTCTGAGGTCCAACAAAAGTTAAAGCGAGGTAAATGGCAGACCTGGGATCAGAGTCAAGTCTGATGAAAAAAACCTGTGCTCCTTCCACCAGCAGATACTGCTTCTGTCCCATGAGCTGAGTGGGCCTTAAGGGGGGTATGAGTGCCAAGGTTACCCCTCCTGTCATGGTTTGAATTACGTCCCCCAAAAAATGTGCGTGTCAATTTGGCTAGGCCATGATTCCTGGTACTGTGTGACTTTCCTGTATGTTGTAAACCTGCCTCTATGATGTTAATGAGGGAGGATGGGTGGCGGCTGTGTTAGTAAGGCAGGACCTGATCTACAAGACTGGATCGTGTTCTGAGGCAATCTCTTGAGATATAAAAAGACAGAAGTGAGCAGTGAGACAGGGGGACCTCATACCATCAAGAAAGCAGTGCCAGGAGCAGAGCGCATCCTTTGGACAGGGGTCCCTGCGCCAAGAAGCTCCTAGTCCGGGGGAACACTGATGAGAAGGCCAACGGAGACAGAAAGAGTTCCCCTGGAGCCAACACCCTGAATTTGGACTTTTAGCCTACTTTGACTGTGAGGAAATACATTTCTCTTCGTTAAAACCATCCACTTGTGGTATTTCTGTTATAGCAGCACTAGATGACTAAGACACCTCCCCTTTAAACAGGTCAGTTAGGGAGATGGGGGCAGGGTGCCTAAGTGTGGCCTAGTGAAGCTGCAGTGATGAGAAGTCAGAGGAGCCGGAAGGACTGAGCAATCCCAGGGAGAAGGGCAGCCGCTGATCCCACAGCCTGCCCTTCCGACCATGGTCAGACACTGCAAAATTGAAGCCCCCAGGAACCAGATTGCTGGGTGTGCCCAGTTCACACAGGAAGGACACAGTGGGGGCACTAAGGGACCATTGTTTGGAAGTCTGAGCAGGGGGAGAAGATATGCTGGCAGGATGGCCAGGCTCCCGCAAACTTTAACTTTCCAAAAGCCTTGCTAATACAAGAAAGAATGAAAGTTTTCCAAAGGAAACTCGATTTTGCTGACAAATACCCTCTTGCGGCCCTGCCCTCATCGTGACTATCACAAGGACATCTCTATGAGAATAAGAACTGTCATTTTCTTTTTTCCCTTCCTCTAACAGGCCTGGAATGACTGGACGTCACACTACCATGTCTGTGACACCCAGCATAAGGTGTCTGCCATTCACAAGGCTGAGTGCGTGCTCATGCAGACGTGCCCTGAAACACACAGCCTTGTGCACCAAATATCACTTCCCTTCCATCTACAAACAGCCATTAAGCAAGGTGACTGCCAGCCAGGCTGAGGGGGATACCAAATCAAAAAAGATACGACGGCCTCCTGCCCTTGAGCTGCTTATAATTTAGATGGGAAAAAAGACCCCGTTTTTTAAAAAAAGCTGCTAAAACAAAGCCGGAGTAGGTGCCACAGGGATCCAGAGGAGAAGGCTGGGAAGCTTCTCTGAGACCAGTAGCTGGATCCAAAGAAGCTCCCTCTGAGGACACATCTTTTCCCTACACTGCCCACCTTACCTAACGTCTGGAACAGAAGGGACACAGATGCAAACATTCCCTCTGATACCTCTTTAAACTGTGACCAAGTAGTTCAAAGAGCTGGCCAGCTGAATGTCTGAAGAAACCTCAGCAAGCTGCTTCGCCCTTTTACTTTCCCTCTTTTATTCAGGGCAACAAGACTGCCACAGATCCCCTTGACTTATTTTCTGGATCCCCTTGAACTATGTCTAATTGGTTCATTTCCTCTGCACAGTGAATGCTGAGTGCTGCAGGTCAGCCCCTGAAAGCAGGCTGCATCACACATGGGCTGGGAAAGATGGTCCAGAGGAAGAGTGGGTGGTTCAAAAGTCACTCCCTGCTTTGCTGGGGTTTTCTGCCTATAAAGCCCACATCTGCACAGAGTCTTTGAGAAGGACCTTGGAGGTCATCTAGCACTCATTTTTATAGGTAAAAAAGTGAGGTCTACAGAGAACTGTCTTGCAATTCAATTTAATTTCAATTCAACTAATATTTATTGATTACTGTGCTAAGCTCTAAAAAAGCATAAAAAGATAAGCACTTCAAGTACCTGGAGCCAAACAGGGATATGACAAATAAGCCCACACAATTTAAAAATTAGTTTTCTGTATGGCTTCGAGGTTTTGTGTCTTGTTTAAGGACATTTTCACTATTCTGAGATTATAAACATACTCTGACATTTTCTTCTAATATTTTATGGATTGGAGTTTTGTTATTTAAATAATATTTTGTTTTTTGGTATAGGAAATATATGTACACAGTATAAAATTCAAAAAGAAGGGTGGACAGTGAAAAGTAAACCCCTCTCCTGTCCTCTAGTCACTCAGTTCCTCTCCCCAAAGGTACTGCACCAGTTTCTTCTGTAGTCTTCCAGAGACACTCTACACACGGATTTATTCTAATTCATGTCAAAGAGTGTGATTAGTGCCACAAGACAGGAAGCTCAAAGCTGGTGTGATCACATCTTGTGTGGGGGAGACTAGGAAAGGCTCCACAGAGGAAGCTGTATTTCAGACGGAGCTTTATTCATTGGAAAGGGAGGTAGTAGTTTGAGGCAAATGCACTGAAGCAGGAAAGAGTAGGTAAAGCCCAGAGAAAGTCAAGCAGCCTAGGTTAACTAGGTTGTAATAATATAATGAAGAAAATTTGGCTTAAAAAAATGTGATGGGCAATGAAACCATTTTGTAGGGGGCCTTGAATCCAACAGGAGGTTTTTATACTATATTCAAAGGAAGAGAGAAGCCTGGAAGTTCTTGAGAAGGGAAGCATCACAAAAAGATCTGAATTTGGCACAAGACGAACTGGAGGTGGAGAGATCCCTTAGATTATGCCAACAGTATAGCAACCCTAGTATGGTAAAATAAACTTAGTACAAAAAAAAATTCTTTTATGTTTATCTATGAAGGTTTCACAAAGGAAACAAACTGGAGTATGTCAAGGTCAGCATTGCTAAGAGGCTGTCCCCAGTTCAAGGCAGAGCACAAGAGAAAAATATGGCCCTCTTGTCCTGACAAAGAGCAGGGTAAGAGAGTCTTGGCAGAGGGCAAGTGTTTGAGGGGACCCTGTTAGTGCTGCCTGGGCTTAACAAGAAAGGGAGGAATATCAGTCAAGGAAGAGCAAAACCCACCAGGCAAATCAATCTCCCAGCAGCTCCCAGAAGCTATGGTTCTGGGTGAGAGGCTGACTTAATCTGTGCATCAGGCCTCTCCCTATCTGACAACCCCAGGAAGACAATGAAATCATCTGATTTGGCAATGCTGCATAATTTAAAAAAGAGAGGAAGAAAGCCAGAAGACAGAAATTTTACAGGAAAAAAAATCAATGAATTCTCCTTAGCTTCCTCTGCTCTTCATTATCTCCCATACCATTTAGCCTCCTGTGAGCACAGGAAGCCAGAGTGCCTGGTGTGCAGCAGGCATTCAGTGAGTGTCCATTTCCAAGCAGCTGGTAAGGATGCAGATGGAGGAGAAGCAAAATGATCTGGCTGACACTCACACCTCTGTGTCACCTCAGCCTAAAACTCTTAGTGGAAGCCAAATAAGAACCCTCAAATCGGCCCTTCTAAACGTGTTTTGCTTTTGTTGTTTTGGGGACCAGCCTTTCAGCAGGAAGAAAAAAACAAAACAAAACCTGTTTCTGTCAAGTCTATTCTGACTCACAGTGACCCTACAGGACAGAGAAGAACTGACCCATAGGGTTTCCAAGGAGCGGCTGGTGGATTCCAACTGCCGACCTTTTGGTTAGCAGCCAAGCTGCTCTTAACCACTGTGCCACCAGGGTTCCTCAGTAGGAAGAGGTGAATTAAAACAAACTTTTATAGAATTCCATAACGAACAAGTCAAAACAAGCTCTGGGAAAGGCCCTAGGGCCAAAGCACTCAGTTTAACAAACTGAACAAATATCTGAGCCCCTTCAAACAAGGTATGGGGAGTGAACAGCTGCATGAGGTGCTTGGAAGCCTCAAAGGGATTAATTAGAGTTGAATAGGGGAAGTGGACATTTAAACTTCTACTGCAAATAGTGCTCAGCTGCTAACCAAAAGATTGCTGGTTTGAAACCACTCAGCAGCTCCTAGGGAGAAAGACCTGGTGATCTGCTCCTGTAAACACTGTTGTTGTTAGGTATCGTGGAGTCAATTTCAAATCATAGCAACCCCATGTGACAGAGCAGAACTGTCCCACAGGGTTTTCTAGGTTGTAATCTTTTAGGAGCAGATGGCCAAGTCTTTCTTCCAAAGAGAGAGGTTGCCCCAAACCCAACAAACCAATGCTACAGTTTGTACATTTCCCTATTTGGTGTTTTTTTAAATAATATTTTATTTTGCTTAAGGTGAAAGTTTACAAAGCAAATTAGGTTCCCATTTAACAATTTCTACACAAATAATTCAATGATATTGGCTGCTTTTTTCACAATGTGTCATCATTCCCATTCATTCCGTTCTCGTTGTGCCATTTCTAGTACTCTAGTTTCCCTTCCTCCTTACCTTCTCATCTTTGCTTTAGACTAATTTTTGACCATTTGGTCTCATGTAGATGATTTTTTTTTTTTAAAGAAGCTCATTATTCACGGGTAATATTGTTTATTTTATGAGTCAATCTGTTATTCAGCTAATCTCTATTTAGTTTTAACACCATCAAACATTTAGAGCAAGCCCTCTCCACCCAAGACACTCCATGAAGGGCATAAAGGTCAATATGACAGATCATGCCCTCAAAAAGCTTACAATCTAGAAAAGACACAAGTCAGACTAACCACATTTCTAGTTAAAGAGCCACACGGGGCTACTGGGCAGCACAGATTCTCAGTAAGAGGAGACCCTGGTTAAGAGGCTGGGGATGGGAAAACAGGGTTTAGAACCACACCATGGGGCATGAAGGAGCCCTGGTGGAGCAGTGGTTAAGAGCTCGGCTGCTAACCAAAAGGCTGGCAGTTCGAATCCACCAAACACTCCTTGGAAACCCTATGGGGCAGTTCTACTCTGTCCTATAGGGTCGCTATGAGTCAGAATCAACTCAAGAGCAACGAGTACGGGTATGAAATAGGTTAAACAGCAGATGTGGAAAGAAGATGGGCATTTAGCACTGAGGGTCCCTTAATTTTATTTAGAAAAGCATTATTTTATGTGCCTGCTCTCAAAACCCTTTCTTGATACATGAAGTTACAATTTCTACTTCTAGCCCTCAGGGGTTTGTTAGTATCAGAGAAAGAAGAAAAAGAAGGTGAATACAGAATAGGGCAGATTCCTGCCTCAGGCTTGTGGTGGGACTAGGGCAACAGGCCGGAGTTCAGTTACTCAAGGGCTGCTTCTGTCCAGGGCTCTCCCTGGCTTTCTGCCTTCTTGGCCCCCCACTCAAATAGTAGAAAGTCTGAAATAGGCTGCAGTGAGAGGGAAAAGAGACGATTTCTCATGCCATTTGCAACCTTCCTCTTCTATGAGACAAACCTTCCCAGCAGTCAGACAGGAAGCCCATTGTCCAGCCAGGATCCCTTTTCTCATGAGAACTTCCCACACCCTGGGGAGGGCAGGCCTGTGGTAGCTCGGGCCTTTCCCGGGGAGCAGTGCTGCAGATGGGGTGGGAGAACAGAGGGAGAAACCTCCCATGGCTTAGGCTGTCTACTTGGCCCCACTGCCACTTTCCTAAGGAAGACCAGACCCAAGCCCTGCTCAGGAAGATGAGCAAGTCACAGGGAAGTCTGGCCTCAGAGCCCACCCATCTTGTTTCAGGCCCCGCCCCTCTCTTGTCCATCTCACAGGAGAGGGGAAAAGTAAGCAGCTGACTCAGAGCCAGCATTTTTTTTTTTACTGTACTCTGCCCTAAACACGAAAACTCTTGTCACCTGGAAGCAGTCACCAAAATTCTTAGCCATTCATAAAGGAGAAGTGCTACTTCTCCCCTCCTCCTGGAAATCTTGACCTGAAAGCACACATAGTCAGCTGGAACCCCATCCATCTTTCTGTTCAAGACTTGGTTCCAAGGTTACCTGCTCCCAGAAACCTTCCCTGGTCTTGCCAGAGAGAATCAAGCTGCCCAGGGTAGTGCTTATCAGCACGGGCCAGAATTAGACTGTCTGGTCCGTGTACTGCTCCCACTGTGTGGTCCCGGGCACATCCTCCTATTCCTCAGTTTCCTCATTTGTAAAATGCAGGTACTAAAGGTATCTCCCTTATAGGGTTGTTAGGCAGATTAATCATGATTATGCAGGTAAAGTGTCTGGTACTGGGCCTGGCACACACTGGTGCTCAATAAACTGTAGCTTTACTATTCCTCCTCTGCTCCTATGACATCTTCTTCACTCCTTTCTGTAAACTTGCATCATTATCACTGTGTCACTGTGATTACTTTCTCACAGGTCAGTCTTTCCCTCATTTACTAGACCCCCACCTCCACCCCAAGCTGTAGGACAGGAACTTGGTTCTGCTCATTTTTGTAACCCCAGTGCCTGGTACAGAATCTGTCAGATAGCAGTTGCTTAGCTAAACTGAATTGGCTTGCAAAACGTGCCAACACTTCAAGGCAGGGCCACAATGGTTTCTGATTAAGCTGAGTCAGGAACACCTAACAGCAAAGATAATCCCTCTTCATCATAGATCTCATGTTCTCTAAGTTGGCATCTAACCATGAAAATACCCTCACCCCTAACAGAATCAGGAGTACGAGAGGGTAGAGCATGGTCTTGGCTGTCAGATATAATTGGGTTTGCCTCGGGGACCCACTCTGCAAACTTGTCAACTGCCATAGCTCTTCCAAGCCTTACTCCTTAACAGCCAGTACCCAGCTTCATGGGGGGTTTGAAAGGACTACTAACACTGTGTACCTGAAAATGTCTTGCATGATGCCTGGCACATATCAAGCACTGGTAAATTTTACTTATTTTCATGTAGCAAACTAAACCCTCATCTCTGGATTTTGGAATAGGGCAGGGCAAAGACTTGGGGAAAAAAAAGAAAGGACTGTGGGCTCTGCTCTGCAGAAATTTCTGGATATTTGGAAGGAGAGCAGGCAGAGAACGGAACAGGATAAGCACTTGGGGGGAATCTTCCTTTACGTTCCCCTTGCTCCAGCTCAGTAACAAGCCAGCCCCTTTCTCACTCCCCTTTCTCAGCAGAACAGCCGAGGCTGCTCTTCGCTGACAAATGGCCTCCATATGGCCTGTCACCCTTTCACCTCTTCTTGTTCTCACAGTTCAGGGACCCAAAGGTTACAGGCTGTCAGCTGGGACTGGGCCCCTACTCCTCGTCCAACTGTTATGACTGCTGAAAAAGGACTGGGCAAAAGGACCACTCCCCTTCATCCTGCTGCTCCAAGCCTGGGCCACTCAGTGCCCTAAGTCCCCCATTTCCACTCCACAGACCAGTGATCTGCGGAGCAGAGCCCACAACCATCTTCTACTCCTAGTCCCAGGGTGGTGGGATGACAGCAGAGTTAGGGAGTCAGGCTACTCCCTGTGTATTAAGCAGGACTTTGAACCAGTTTGTTCCAGTTCGAACCCCTGCTAAGAATTTGCATTTTCACCCCAGATATACTGAATCAGAATCTTTATTTTAACAAGATCCCCATGTGATTCTCATGCATGATAAATTCTGAGAACCACTGCTCTACTAGTGGTTCTCAGAACTGGTCCCTAACCAGCAGCATTAGCATCGCCTGGGAACTTGTTAGAAAGGCAAATTCTCAGCAGGGGTTCAAACCGGAATGAACGAGTTCAACTGCCTGGTATTAAAGAATGTTACTGTGTTCCCCTTGAGAGTGGTAGCTAAAGGGTCAAGGGGTAGTTAAGGGTTAAGAGAAAGCAGATGATATTTATTTTTTCCTCTTCAGCACTTGCTACTTCTTGGCCTCATCTTCACCCCATCATCTAACTAAGCTACACAGTGTATTCTCTCTCTCCCCTCGGAATTCACTACCTATGTAGCAGGCCGGTTCTCTCACTGCAAGTCCCCAGTCACCTGCTTAAGGCACTGTCCAATCTTAGAAGGGTAATTTATGAGCAGGTGATAATTAACTTACAAGTCTGGCTTAGAGTATAAAACAAGGTTGGACTCTTGGGTACAGAGGTCAGAGTTGTGGTTTTACTTCCAATTCCACCATCTAATGGTAACTCTGAATGAATGCCAGTCCAGTGCCAGGAATACACAGCAGACCTTTAAGAAATACTGGGTAAATTTAGCGATCTCAGTTGCCCAATAGGGTAGAAGTGAGGAAGAGAATTAACATTTATTGCCTGGCACTACAGTGAGCTCTTTAATGTTGTTATCTTATTTAATCCTCACCCCCTGTGAGGAAGGTGGTATAACACCCTATTTGTTCAAATGAAGAAACTGAAGCTCTGAAAAATACAGTAACTGGCCTGAGGTAACATGACTATTAAGTGTTGGAGTCTGGATTCAAACTCAGGTTTGCCCTTCTCCCTATTATAGGAAAGCTCCACAGGGAAAATTTACCCCAAGTGTTACAAAGTACAGCATGGGGGTGGGATAGCACATCTGGACAAAAGTTGAATTCCTGTTTGGAGAAGAATGTGGACTGGTGAGTTTACTTGTACCCAGAGGACTCGGCTTATGTCTCAAGTGGGACCACATTTTTCCAGAGGAAGTGGGGTGGGGGAAGGCAAGACAGTTTACTTCACTAATCTCTGAGCTACTACAAACAATGGGGCTATTTAACAACCACAGATACCAAAGCTGTGGGTGGAAGAAGGTATAGGGACATTTTCAGTTGAGAACGCAAGTTTTCAAGAGGGAAATGTGAAAGAAAGTTGTCACTATATGCAGAATGCGATTGTGACCTAGAATGAGATGGGGGCTACCTTTCTGCCAGCTGCCCAGAACACACAGGGCCGCTGGGGCAGCTCTGCCAACACCCAAAATAAACAGCCTTTGTCATGTACCACCAAACAGGGAGTCAGGCAGCATTTTGCTTCTTCCAGGTGCTCGAAAGGCCACTGCTATTCATTGAGACTTAGACAACTGCAAAGAATGAAAGGACACTCCATAAACTCCAGTTACAGATGGTAGCAGAAATCAGCTGAGGCAATGGCCTAAAACCAGCAGAACACCACAGATCTTTGAAAGAAAACTAGTTGCTGTTGAGTCAACCCTGAGTCATTGCAACCCCATGTGTGTCGGAGGAGAAACATGCTCCACACAGTTTTCAATGACTGATTTTTCAGAAGCAGGTAGCCAGGCCTTTCTTCTAAGGTGCCTCTAGGTAGGCCTGAACCTCCAACCTTTCACTTAGCAGTTGAGCACGTTAACCATTTTCGCCACCCAGGGACTCCCTTTAAAAAACATTCATTAGTAATTGAAGGGTAAAGGTATGAATGGTCTTTTCTGAAGAAGGCCATGGGATTGCATCCTCTTGTGACAAACAAGGTCTAAACCAGACCACGTGTCTAAGGCATGTAAAGAAGTAAGCGCTGCACATTCTGTGGAGGCTTGTATCAGGCCTGGCCCTACCACAAGAGAGGGACTCGGAAATATAAAAGAGACAAACTTTCTTTTTTGGGGGGAAAAGATTGTAGGGGGAATGAAGCTTCCAGAGTCATGGGTCGTGCCTTTATCACCTCTGAACCAACAAGTATAAAGAACACTGTAATGAACGTGCATGGGTTCATGAAGTCAACAGTTATAAAGTTCATTGATTTGGATATTCTTCCTCCTCAGTCCTGTGGGGGTGGGGTTCCTTTCTTTAAACCAAACCTGTTGCTGTCGAGTCGATTCCAACACATAGCAACCCTACGTGACAGAGTAGAACTGCCCTATAGGGTTTCCAAGAATCAGCCGGTGGATTCAAACTGCTGACCTTTTTTGGTCAGCAGCTGAGCTCTTAACCACTGCACCACCAGGGCCTCTTCTTTAACAATGAACCCCAAAGTCTTGAACCACCCTCTCTCACAGGGCCACCACAGGAAAAAGCAGCTTGTCATGCCTTCTTGGTCTCCTCTGCACTTCCTAGAAGGGGAACTTATCACCATGTGCCATTTGCCCAGTGTGCGTTTCACTCTTCCCTACTTCCAACTTTTGGGTCTTTCTAAAGGCTGGGCCGGAAGGAGTCATGGGGATGAATTAAGGGGTTATTCGTCACAGAGTACTCCTAGCAGATCCCTTTCCTGCTCCCCAGCCAGCAGGGAATACAGGAGAGAGTCGCTCACCTCCTGTGCACCCTTCCTATATGCTGCTCCCTGAAGAAACAAAATCTCCTTAAAGACCTTTTAAAATGACAGGGATCTATTCAAACCTGCTGTGAGGTCCAAAGTAGGGCACCTGGCCCTCAAGGTGCTTTTCCACAAGTCTGGGACTTGTCTTCCTTTGATTTTAGCCTGTGTGTTTATCAGCCTAGCTCCAGTACATGGTCGGGACTCCTTGATCATTAATGGAGCGGCTTCAAAATACAGATTAGTGAAGCTTGGGCCCAGACCAGACACCGGTGGGGAGGTCAGAATCAAGAGTAGAGTCCCAACCATGTTTTCATTTGTTAGGCTAAGGCCCATGCACCTGCTGCCTCCTCTGGCCTCTCTTGGTCTTTGGACCCTTGACTCCTGCAAGCCACTTCTGACTGACCAAAACTTGAAGAAGCTGCCTGGTGCAGCAGCCTCACCCACTCTGCATGTCAGCAGATCATTATGCCCAAATGGTATATCAGTGAGCAGAAAATACTCTTCAATCTCTTGTCTTCCAAAGAGTAGGTTTAATAACTTTCACCCAGAGGAGAGTAAAATAGTTACAAGTTTTGATACTTACTCTGAGTTTCAGTTTTTAATAGGAATTCATTCTTTAATTAAGCAAATATCTACTATGCACCTACTATGTGCCAGGTTCTAGACTTGGTGCTAGAAACTCAAGTGCAAATAACATATGGTTCTGTCCTCCAAGAGACTAAAGTCTCTTTGGGGATACAGGCAGATAAGGAGCCCCAACAAGATTATAATATTAGTAATATCTACTCTGTTTCTCTCTCAGAGTTCATGTAAGGACTACTTTTATCCATTCATTCTTTCAACAAGTTTTTACTAAGTACCAAAGCACTGTGGCAGGCAGTTGGGGGTGGGCATTGGGGTGGGGGCCTAGGAAGATGAAGAAGACTCTGTGGAGCATGCTAATAGGTGACCATAATATACACACATTAGAAATCAATATGGGTTACAGGGGGTTCTGAAGAAGGATTAATTCAATGAGGGAAGAGATCAGAGATAGAAGAAATGGTATTAGAGCTAGGATTTCAGGGGGAAAACAGGGATTGTGACAGGGATAAAGGAGAGCAGGAAGAACATCCTAGGAAGAGAAAAGGGCTCCAAGCTAAGGAATGCAAGGCTAAAGAATAAGACTGGGTTTCTCTTCATTAAAATGAGATTTTTAAGGACCCTTCCCAGTCCTAAAATGCAAAGCCATGTTATTCATTATAAAATCAATGTCTGCTTGGGGCTCTATAGTACTAACCCAGCTGAGAAAGCCAGCTACATCAATTTGCCTACCTACTCTGGAAACTATTTTCCAATGGAGTGGGTGTGCTGGTGCCATGGAGTGGGGTAAGAGGAAGGACAGAGGGAAAATCCTTGAGTTTTTCAGTGCAGATTCATCATGCTTCTCAAGTTTGTCCAAGTGCAAGGGGACTGGAGAAAGCTGGAGGGGCTGGAGCAGAGAAAAGGAACACAAAGATATCTTGTGGCCAATTTCTTTCCCAGGGTTCTCTCACATGGCAGCAGATGGCCTATCCCTGGAGGGCTGGATCCCAGAAAGCAGCTGCTCCCAGGTCCTGGTTCTAACAGCTGGGGTCACAGGACCTCTTTGCAAGAGCTGAATGCCAGGAATCAATGGATTCCATTGTGCCTGCATGCATGAGGTCTCATGTCTAGGCTCACGCCCTATGCCTGCCTGGAACAGAGGACTAGGAAAAATAACTCAACGCACTTTGAAAGGCTGCATTTGCAAATTAATGGGAAGATACAGTATTATAAAATCCAATTTTATTTAAATTACCTTGACTTTGCTAGGAAACTATTGAGATGCTAATTATTTGGGAGATAAAAGACTTGCCCAATAGAAGGTCAAGGGGGCTGGGGATGGCACAAAGGAGAGAGTCATAATCAGGAAAGTCATAAAATGCCTCTGGTCCCCCTCCTCTTCCTGCTCAATGCACGGAAGAGTCTGGCTGCACCAATCGAAAAACAGGCTAGATGTTTCCTGTACTAGAAAAGGGGATAAAAATCCATAAAACGATGTGTGTGTACACAGAGGAGTATAACTGTATGATTACATAATTAGGCACATTACAGTATTTACACCGCTGAGAGTAAAAGCCCCTACTCAAAGGCATTCCAACAAAGTTGAAAGGGGGAAAAGAAAACAGAAAATAAAGCATCTAATTGCAATCTTCCACAATTCCCAGCTGGTGCCACAGCTGAATTCTGTTAATTAACATGTTGTAAAGTATGAAAGATACTGTATGCTTATCAACTCCATGCCATGGCCAGCCAGGAATGGGAGAAGCCCACAATACCGCTATAATTAGAGTGATTTTTCTCTTTTCTATTATAATGGTACCCTGATGTGAGATGCTGGTTACTTTTCCTTAAAAAGTTTGTTGTTTAAAGCATACCCATAAAACAACTCTCTACCTACAAAGTTAAGGACTAAGGCTGAAGAATATGAAAAAGTTCACAATCTAGCTGCTGGTTTACTTTTTGGTGGTTGTTCTTCTCTTAATTCCCTAGACTTGGGACTTATCCATGTTAGAGAAGGCTGGCAATGTTTGAGTAACCTCACCTTTTAAAGAAAAGCCCATCTGACAGCTTAAAATCATAGCTTAAATGTATCTAAATGGAATAAAGATGACACAAATTAGCATATAAATGAGTACAATGCAAGAGGAAAGGCATTAATACTTCAGAGACTAGGTCAATATGTAATGTATTCCAGAGAACAGACACTCACAGTTCTGGAATGGCCTTTTACACTTACAAAGAGGGTTTTGTTTTTGCTTCACTCTCAGCCACACCAGAATCCGGTTACAGGTAGTCCCCCCACTTCCCTTTAAGGATTCCCCAACATCAAGCCTATTACAAGATCTATTATTATTCTTCAGAGATCTCAGAATGCCAAAAAAGATCATAAAATGCCTAATCATATCCTGCCTTTTAGACACAATCTTGGACAATATAATTTGGGCCTTATACATTATTCTTTAACTGTGTGTGTTTTTCCCTCTTACAGCACACACATAAAACAACTCTATACCCACAAAGTTAAGGTCTAAGACTGAAGAATTATGAAAAAGTTCACAACTGAGCAGGGCTGCTACTTACAATCAAAAAGTGTTCAACTGACACTAATGATTCCTCGCTTCTGGCACGTTCACTGAATTTCAAAATCTTTTTCTCAATTATGTTAACTTTAGAAGACCTATTCTTGTTATAACTACCATCGGCAATGTCATTTTTCCCATTTTCAACTCATCCTTACAAAGTAAAGGTCCAAATTCAATAATTCAAGTTATTGGTCTGGCATGCACAGCTGTACAGGTGTAGCTGTGGTGCCAATGGCTGGCTAGCAGCCACACCTCACGATGGCTCCAAATCCATTATACAAAGGCGACTGGGGTGTCGATGTACAATGTACCAGAGTACAGGTTGTTCTTAAGATGAATGTTTAAAAGTTAACTGCTCCGTATTGCCTCAGAACTTCATGACGTATGAAATTTGGATTCCTTGCCCACCCACTCCCCTAACCCCAAAGGCCCAGAATCATTTTGGTGAACCCTGAGAAAATATATTCTTAGGTAGGCCCAGGTATAAATGAGGCACATGTCCAGGACTAAGGACTTGTTGGCACACAGCAACAAACACACACCTGCATTATACAAAGAAACCAGGACCACATCCGGAGCTCAGAAGGTTGCACTGCGCTGAGGGAAGTCAAGCTAGTCAGCACCTGCCACAAGCCTGTTGCTCAGGTTGACAGCTCATCCCGGGTTTCCCCAGCCTCTATCTCTTGTTGATGGAAAAGTCTTGTCAAACGTCCAATGAAGGCCTTTAAGAGTCTTTGCAGATGCCTCCAGCCAGATCTTGCAATGGAATATCATTAGTAGCACAGCAGTTCCTTCCCCAACTAGGCATTAAGTGGGCCTATGGCAAACGAAATCAAGGTCTTACATAGTCCAAATAAATGAGACAGTCCTCTAGGGCTCGTCCATTTGTAATTGCAATCCTTCCCCTGTAAAGCCAAACAAAATCATGTACCCCAGAACAACATGGAGGATGCAGAGCAGCTGACTCTGAAGTCTAAGCCTGCTTTCTCCACCAACTTATCCCTGAGGCCCCTCAATCTTCCCATCCACCCTCACCTCTCAGAGGGACAGAGAAAAACAAACAGAAAGATCACTGGGCCTTCTACAAACGTCGGCAGAGCCACCGAAAGTCAAGCCCTGTTTCAGAGGCCACCTTGTTGCATCTTAACTTTAACCATGACAAAGTGATAACTTAGAACTGGTTTACAAACCAGCAATGCAAAGCATAGTATCTGGGGTCTTGCAGTTTTCAAGGAAAGGAAAACAAGGTGCTGAATTTTAAAGACAGTACCCACCCAGTGTGGGAAAAAAGATGTGGCAATCTGCTCCCATAAAGATTTACAGCCTTGGAGACGCTGTGGGGCAGTTCTACTCTGTCCTATAGGGTCACTAAGAGTCAGAACCAGCTCAACAGCAATGGCTTTTTGGGTTACCTACCCAGTAAGGAGCCCTGGTGGTGCACGGGTTAAGCACTCAACTGCTAACTAAAAGGTTGGCAGTTCGAACCTACCAGCCCCTCCACGGGAGAAAGATGTGGCAGTCTGCTTCCATAAAGATTACAGCCTAGAAAACCCTATGGGGCTATCCTACTCTGTCCTATAGAGCCACTGTGAGTCAGAATCGACTTGACGGCAATGGGTTTGGTTAGTTACCCACCCAGTAGCACTGGGGAAGAAAGTCTGACGATGAGCTTCTGTAAGGAAAACCTTATGGAGTAGTTCTACTTTGTAACACATGGGGTCGCTATGAGGGAGATGTGACAGCAACAGGTTTTGTTTTGGGTAAACTGAGGTGAAAATTGTTGACTCAAGGCTCCAAGCTAAGGGTTCCCTCCAAGCTAAGGGTTCTCTCCTGCCCCAAGGTCCCCAAGCCCTCGGTGGAGACAGCCAAGGCTGTCAGCACAGTCTCTCTACGGCCTGCACCCCCAGCCTGGCAACAGGCGGGCTGATCTCAAAAGAGGAACTACTTGCTTCCCGGGGCTGCAAACAGGACATCTCCACTGGCCATGCCGTGGATCCATGCCAGGGTGCTTGGGGTGGGTGGGCTGGGAGCGGTAAGCCCAGCCCAGGCATGGCAACTAGAATTGAAACCCTCCTCATTCATTTTCTGTTAAAGAACTAGGCAGTTCCTTACTTGGCAATCATTTACTTTTCCCCTTTCTACTGGAAATTAATAGATCTTGTGATAGCCCGTTTATGCTTGTTTGTTCGCACTGATATAATCTCTGAACAAAAAATTATTTTCCCAATTTTCATTTTTCATCAAGAGCCACTGCTAGATAGCTACTCTGTTAACAAGAGCACTTTTTTGCCAAGTCCTCTTTGTTTTTACTTATAATCCAAAGTTACCCAAATTTCTTAGTTAAATATTTTAAGGGAGTGCAGAGCACAGGGGAACGTAATAATACCCAGCATAAGTAGGGGCTAGGGAAAACAGCATTCTCCTACTGCTGATTAGGCATGAGGTGACTGGTGCCACCTGAACCTGGGCAGTAATCTCTGGCCAATCTCATTTTAAAATGAACAGCTGGAGGTGTGAAATCTGTTATGCATTATGCCTGGCCCCACTGGCCCCACCAAAGGACATCACCTTCATACCAAGCAGGACCTGGCCAAAGCTTTACTCAGAGTGGCGCCCAATAGCTTGTCCTACCCAGCCGGCAACAACCTTGTTATGGCCTCAACTGCCAGACCTGCCAGGGAGCTTCAGAGGGCCAACGGGCCACAGGCATCAGAGGGGGACCATACTCAAGCAAGACAAAATAAAAAGCCTACTACCAGATCATTTCTCCCTCCCAGTCCGTAACAGCACAACTTCCTTCCAAGAACTATGGGCAAAGTTGGGGCTCCCTCCTGCTGCCCAGCTTAGCTTACCCAGCTAAGCTAATCTTCCAAAAACACATTTCTCCTCATGATGCTCTCCTTTTAGAATCTTCCAAAGGCTGCCAATTACTTTCTATAAGTCTAAATGTCTCTGTTGGATGCACAAGGCTGTCTATAATTTAGCTCATCCCATTTCTCTAACATCAAGTCCCCTGAGGTTACCTCCCAATGGCCTCCTTGACCAGGTGGGTCTGTCTCCTCATGGTCCCATGATCACAGCCTCAGCTCAGCTCAGCCTCCTGGCTCTTCTCCTCAACTCCTTCCCTTCTCCCTCAATATCCTTTCTTCCCCTCCATCTACTTAAACCCAACCCACCATGCAAGGCCTGATCTTAGTGCTCTCTTCTTCAGGAAAGTCCTTCCTCTCTGAACTAAAGCACCCATGTCTACACAATCTAGCACACAATTACATACCATTTTGTTCACCACTGCTAAATATGAGTTGATACTGCCTCTCCTGGATACCATGAGCTCCTCAAAAAGGTAGAGATCCCATCCTGGGCACATTTAAGGGCACTGGACAAATAGCTCATGAAGCCTGTGTCTAAAAGGGCTGATACCTCTTAAAACATAAACAAAAGAAACACTTAAAAAGGAGGAAAGACTCCAGCTCTTGCTTCCCAGCAAATCTCCTCCCACACCACACCCACAACCTAGTCCTGGCAAACTCCGAAACTTCTGCCTGCAGACGGCCTTCATTCCTGCTGGCATCAAAGCAGCGAACAAAGGATTTCACAATGCCGCCCCCACCTTGGGCTCCAACGTGTATCAAGGGCACCCTGTTTAAACAAGAGGTGCAGTATATTTTTGAGAAATGACAAAGCAACTTCCCACAAGAAGAAAGAAAAAAATTCCCAAGTGCTTCTTGGAAAACAAATAGAATAGCTTCCCTGCCAGGGCAGAGGGAAAGGATTTGACATCCAGGCTCTTCATCCTTGGCAAAGGAACCTATTATACAGGGAACAGGAGAAAAAAGGAGGCAACTCCTCATGGCCTGTTGTGGAACTCAGTAGTTCTCGGAGTTAGAGGCCCTATCTAATGCTTCATTTGATACTGCCCAAGGAACCACTGGGATTCCCCTTACTTTCTCTCGCCCTCTCTGTGTTTTATCTTTTGGTGGGAGACAATTTGTATTTCATACATTTTGTTTGGTTATAAAGATTGTCTTCTCACATTCCAGAATGCCTGTGTTTTGCAGGAGGGGACATAAGTAAACTAGGATACATCATTCTGTTTGATCTATCTGCATGGCTTGTGTAACTACTCACATTTCACTTTTAAAACTATCACTAAGCAAATATTATAGCAACATTAGCAGTACTCTTTAAGCAAGAAGAAAAGCATCACCCACAAAAGAAACTTCTCTCTGTACCTCTAGATCCCTTCAGATCCATGTCCGTATGAAGACCTAAAGGTCCCATACTTGGTAACATAGCATTTAGGAGTGTTCAGGCCAGACTTCTCTGGCATAAGCCTGTCTTCTGGACTGGAGAATTCATGTCCACACAGCCTGCCTGCATGGATCACGAGGCAATGACACAGCCTAGCTTTGCTCTGATCAGCAACATGAGCCAAGGAACTAACTTTTCCCCCATCTTCTGTCTTACTTGCCCCACCTCTGTAGTGACCATTCTTGAGAATTAACGGAAGAGCCATAAACAAGCTGCCAAAAGAAGTCAACTCTTTCGGATGCAACGACAATGTGAAGAAGGTTTCTGCAATCTTAGTCACCCACGTTTGTCCTCCCCGCAGGGCCTTCCCGTTCTCTTTCTCCCACCACAATTCCCTTATTGCAGGCCACTCAGGCCTGCAGTCTTTCAAGCAGATGGGGCTCCTTCCTCTTTACTCATCTGCACTCTTGCTGTAAAGCTCTTTGAGAAAGTAAAAGTTAATCTGCCTAATTTCCATCTCTAACAGGTTTCCAGTGTTTATGAAATTTTATTTTTTAAGCTGCTGAAGGGGAGGCAGGGGGCTGGGTGTGAGTGTGGCTAAATGGTAAAAACAGAACCATCCAGAGTTCTTTTCCTGAGCAGGCCCTTTCTGCAGGCAGCATTAAAGCCTACAAGCAACTCGTGCACCAATTTTTAAATATGCCAGGTACCAATTTATTATTCTTCAAAGTGGACAATAACTGAATTGGTGGTGGAGATGGAGTGACGGGGAATTAGGTGTTCCCATCCATCCATTTAATGCATAAGGAGCCCTGGTGGCACAGTAGTAAAAGCGTTCAGCTGCCAACCAAAAGGTCAAGCAGTTCGAACTCAACCAGCTGCTCCGTGGGAGAAAGAAAGATGTGGAAGTCTCTTCCTGTAACGATTTACAGTCGCAGAAACCCTATGAGGCAGTTCTACTCTGTCCTACAGGGTTGCTATAAGTGAGAATCAACTAGACCGCAATGGGTTTAGTTTGGTTTTATTTAGTGCATTCCCTCCCTGCGGGCAAGATAAGCTGGAAGACGCTGAAGACAGTGTATCAGGATGTCTACATCAGCTCCTTAACCACAAAAAAAGAAATCCCCTCCCCTTGCAGCTACTAAAGAACTGGGCTACAAAATGACAGGGGCCAAGCTTATAAACAGAATTTATGGGGAAGGAACTTGTGGGGAAAGGGTGGAGATATATCAGCCTTCCACTAACAAAGCCAAAAGAGAAACAAAGACTAATAAAAATTAACTCTGAGTCTTTATTTGAATTGGCAAGGCGAGTCAGTGGGGGAGACTAAGATGAAAAAGGAATTGTTCTCTAAGAATTCATATTGCTGAATTTTGAAAACCATATAGAATCTCCTCCAGCAGACAAATGGGGAGCAACATTTCAGGCAGAGGGAACAGCATAATTAAGGCACTGGGGGCACATTACATGGTGTATTATGGGAACAATGAGATGCCTGGTGAGGGCTCAGGACAGGGCATAGGATAGGAAGTGGCTGGAGAGAAAGCTGAAAGCAGAGATGGGGGTTATGTCGCTAAGGAGTATGGGCCTTACTATAAACCTTATAGACAGCCCTGAAGTTTCTTTTCTTTTTTTTGTTTTAAGCAGAGGAGTATCAAGCCAAGTCAAATTTTTAGTTACTCCGGTAACGGGGCTGTTGTTGCTGTTAAGTACCGTCCAGCTGAAATTCACTCATTGCGACTCCAGGTGTCAGAGCATAACTGCCCCATAGGGTTTTCTGGGCTGTATCTTTACAGAAGCAGATTGCCAGGTCTTTCTCCCTCAGAGCCACTGGGTGAGTTAGAACTGCCAATCTTTCATTTAGCAGCCAAGTGCTTAACCGTTTGCACCATGGAGGCACTCCTTCTGGCAGCAGAGTAGAGGATGGAATTTGGGGGGGGGGGCGGTGGGAGTAAGACATATTGGAGACGGGGAAACCATTAAGAGTTCTGGTGAGAGATGATAACGCTTTAGATGTCAGCAGTGGTCTCCCCTCACCTCTTGGAGGAGGACATTGTTCATACACCAGACTGCAGTTATCTCACTGGCTGCCTACCCACCCACTGCCCCCATCCACACACCTCCACACAGACACAACCAGGAAGAAGAGCATGGGTACCTCTATGCTGACAGAAACTCGAGCAACCAGTGGAAACTGGGTGCTTTGAGAAGAGCTGCTTCCAGAATCCCTATCACTGGTGAGTTCTGGACAACAAGCTATAAAACCAATGAACGCAAGGATCCAAAATAAGTGTACACCAATTTAAGGAGAGACCTGCTGTACTCTGCAAAATGCTAGGAGACTCTCTTGAACAAAAAAGGTCTGAATTCCTGTCTACCACCTCACCTCCCTTCAAAAACGCCAAACCAAACCAAACTCAGAAAAGTTCTACCATAAGGATATGTGTGGAAAATGTTCCATTCAGGCTGTAGAAGTGTTTCTGAGAAGGTGCAAAATTAAAATACCATTCCCAGTGGCCAAAGGGCCTGGGAAGTGGCAGACGTGATCCACAAAAATACATTTCAAAACTTCTAAATGAAAATGTAGGAAACTATCTCTATGAAATTGGAATAGGAAACAATTTTCTTAACCAAGACAAAAAAAAAATTCCATAAAAGAGAAAATATTAATAAAATTGACTCTGTAGAACAGCAGTGGTTCCTCAAACTCTTTGTTCTCATGTCCCTTTACACTCCTAAAACTACCGAGGATCTCCAAAGTTGTTTGTGTGTTATATCTACTACTACTGACCATATTTGAAAATAAAACTGAAAAAAATGAAATACTTACAAATTCATTAAAAAAACAACAATAAATTCATTACATGTTACCGTCCGTGCAATTATGTCAACACAAGTCATTGTAGCCTCTGGAAACCACTACACACTTGTGAAAGAATGAATGTCAAAAAGGCAAAAACATCTTAACATTAATATGAAAATAATTTTGACCTTGTTAATCCCCTGAAAGGCGATCACTGAATAGTCTCAGGGATTTGTGAGAGCCACTGCCACAGAGAAAGTTAAAATAATCTACAAATTGGGAAAAGATAATCAAGGAAACGCAAGATTAAAGCCACGTGGAGATTCCATTTCACATCCATCAGACTGGCAAAAATTAGTATCTAAAAATACCAGCTTTTAGAAAGGATTTAGAGAAATAAGAATTTTCCTATACATTACTAGTGGTGTAAACTGCCAACCTTTTGGTTAGCAGCCACACCTCTTCACCACTGCATCACCAGGGCTCCATTAGCTAGGTGTATACGCCAGAGAAATCCTGTACTCATGCTAGACACCTACAGAACGTTCCTTGCAGCACTGTTTGTAATAGTGAAAAACTGAAGTCACATACACACATATATATATTCATCAAGAGAATAGTTAAAACTATTTTTGTAAGTTAATACAGTAGAATACTATAGTTAAAATAGACCCATCAACATGGCTAAATCTCAAAAACAATGTTGAGTGAAAAAAGACTATGGAAAGTTACATACATTTTAAAACATATAAAACAAAACTTTATATTGCTTAGAAATACAGGAGAAAAATCACAGAAATATGGTAGGAAGGATGCACATCAACTCAGGATACCAGTTACTGCTGAAGGAAAAGATCTGAAGCAAATATGGCAAAATATTAAATCTGGGCAGAAAGTACTCAGGTATGATTATATTATTCTCTCTTTTTTTTTTTTAATGTTGGAAATTTTTCACTGAAAAAATAAAAAAGAGGTAATAGATTTAAAATGGCTATCACCTGGAACATATTACACATTTAAGTGTTTATTTCCTTCATCTACAGTATTTTACAAAACCCCAAACTGAGGCATATTATTTCTTAACAGGGTATTCGATAACTGTTCTCTAATCTTCACGACCACCCTTGGTCCCATTTGGTCACAAAATATAGACAGAAAGCCCAAGATTCGCCGAGACTGTTAAATCCTATGGAAGATACAAGATTACCTTCTCCACCATTCTCAAGATGCTGCTCTGAATTTCAGAGCTGTCCCCACCCATCCACTGACCACCCTCTGCCCCTATAAAACACACTCGTGAAAGCTAAGCTACCAAAACAGGACCTGTAAAAATGCTTTTCTTAACAGTCAGAGTAACATGCAGTAATCCTGAGCAGGCCAAGAATGTTGTTTTAATGGTGCTCAGCCTCAGTGGCCTCATCACCTGCCTTCAAGCTAGCAGTCAGACTGGCCCAGTTGCTGTCAGAGTCAATTTACATCATTTAATAGCCACTCCTCTCCTTCCTCCTTGGTTTCATCATCCTAAACACTCTCAGTCCTCAGGAGTGCGACATCTCCAACCCTGATGCTTCCTGCAATAATGAAGGGCATAGGACTCCCCTAGGTTACAGTGTTTCTTAAAGTGTGGGCCACCCTCGCCACCCACAACAGAACTATCTATGGGGGCAGGTGGTTAACACTTACTGCCTCTGGGAGAGCACAAACAAAGCCCATATCCTTGGTTTCTTCTCTATATTGCTTAGGAATACATAAGTGCAAAAACACAGAGAACTGAAGGGCTGGGAGACTGTTTCACATTAAAAAACTTTCAGAGAATGCAGATTGCTGGGCTACCCTCCAGACCTAATAAAGCTTCTTTGTGGGCATGGGGTGTGGAGACCTGATTTTAAAAGCATAGTAAAACTGGAGAAGCATCATCCCAGAGGATGTTTTCTAAGTCTGATGAAAGAATCGCACCACCTTCTCTGTATCCCAAAGTGTCAGGCATCCTCACAATTGTTGCTATGTTTGAGCCCATTGTTGCAGGCACTGTGTCAATCCATCTCGTTGAGGGTCTTCTTTTTCGCTGACCCTCTACCTTACCAAACATGATGTCCTTCTCTAGGTCCCTCCTGATAACATGTCCAAAGTATGTGAGCCACAGTCTCACCATTCTTCCATCGAAAGAGCACTCTGGCTATACTTCTTCCAAGACAGACTCATTCATTCTTCTGGCAGTTCATGGTATATTCAATATTTTTTTGCCAACACTGTAATTCAAAGGCATCAATTCTTTGGTCTTTCTTACTTACTCACTGTCTTTCTTACTTAACTCACTGTCCAGCTTTCGCATGAGTATGAGGTGACTGAAAACATCATGGCTTGGGCCAGGCGCACCCTAGTCCTCAAAGTGACATCTTTGCTTTTTAACACTTTAAAGAGGTCTTTTGCAGCAGATTTGTTCAATGCAATACGTTGTTTGACTTCTTGACTGCTGCTTCCACGGGTGTTGATTGTGGATCTAAGTAACATGAAATCCTTGACAACTTCAATCTTTTCTCCATTTATGATGACGTTGCTTACTCGTCTAGTTGTGAGGATTTTTGTTTTCTTTATGTTGACATGTAATCCATACTGAAGGCTGTACTCTTTTATGTTCATCAGTAAGTGCTTCAAGCCCTCCTCACTTTCAGCAAGTAAGGTTGTGTCGTCCGCATATCACAGATTGTTAATGAGCCTTCCTCCAATCCTGATACCCTGTTCTTCATATGGTCCAACTTCTTGGATTATTTGCTCAGCAGACAGACTGAATAAGTATGGTGAAAGGATATAACTCTGACACGCACCTTTCTTGATTTTAAACCACGCAGTATCCTCTAGGTCTGTTCGAACAACTGCCTCTTGGACTACATACAGATTCCGCGTGAGCACAATTAAGTGTTCTGGAATTCCCATTCTTCGCAATGTTATCCATAATTTGTTATGATCCACATAGTCAAATGCCTTTGCATAGTCAATAAAACACAGGTACACATCCTTCTGGTATTCTCTGCTTTCAGCCAAGATCCATCTGACATCAGTAACGATATCCCTCGTTCTACGTCCTCTTTTGAATCAATTTCTGCATTCTGTTGGATCACCTTTCTTTGGAATGGGCACAAATATGGATCTCCTCCAGTCAGTTGGACAGGTAGCTGTCTTCCAGATTTCTTGGCATAGATGAGTGAGCATCTCCAGTGCTGCATCTGTTTGCTGAAACATTTCAATTGGTATTCCATCAGTTCCTGGAGCCTGCCTTCAGTACAGCTTGGACTTCTTCCTTCAATACCATAAGTTCTTGATCATATGCTACCTCCTGAAATGGTTGAACATCGACCAATTATTTTTGGTACCATGACTCTGTGTATTCCTTCCATTTTCTTTTGATGCCTCCTGTGCCATTCAATATTTTGACCAATATTGCAACTCAAGACTGGAGTATTTTCTTCAGTTCTTTCAGCTTGAGAAATGCTTAGTGTGTTCTTCGCTTTTGGTTTTCTAACTCCAGGTCTTTGCACATTCCTAGTCTGTCTTAGTCTGGAAGCTCTGCTGAAACCTGTCTGCCATGGGTGACCCTGATGGTATGTGAAATACTGGTGGCATAGCTTCCAGCATCACAGCAACATGCAAGCCACCACAGTAAAACAAACTGATAGACACGTGGTGGGCAAAGTGCTTTACACTTTGTCAACTTCCGATATTGGTTAGCAGTTATCCTATTGTTACTCACTATTTCTTGGCTCTCAAGAGGTGGTTTATATTATTTATTCCTCTTTAGAGTCAAGAAAGGGAAAGCAGAGTCACAGGAATTGCAACCATAAAAACACATACAGAAGGAAAGACCCAGAGACTACAGTTCCCAAGGTCTGCCTACAGCCACAGCCCTGCTGGAACTCTGCCTTTTTAGGCCTCTGCACTTCAACCGGGGTAGGGAGGAGGTGTCGGGGACACTCAGTAACTAGAACAGTATCTGGCACACCTAAGAGGTCTATAAATGTTGAGTAATGAAAATGACTAATGAAAAGCTCGCATTTACTGTCTAGGACAAGATAGCATCTCATGGGGAACCTTCCCCACCTGCACACCAAGAACTAAGAAGAATTTGATAGTGGCAAGGTGAGCAAGACTGAAGCCCCCAAGCGGGTGTGAACTTAATAAGCACAGTAACAGTCTCAGCCTCTGGAAATACCGTCAAAGTTGGTCATTAAAATCATCTTCAAATTGCCCTTCTAGTAAATGAAAAAGCAGAGTGCTGTATCCAGCTGCCTCAAATTAAAGCAGGGTGGTAGGGGAAACTGAAAAACAGAGTCAGGATTTACCAACTACTGCTAACAGGAAAAAGTTCAGAAGGGAGGAAGTTTATGGAATCATCAAAAGGCTGGTGATTTTACTTAAAATGAAGTTAAATCGGCCTCAATCTTCCCGTTTCAACGGAGACCTCGGGTAGTCAGTGCTTGAGCTGCCCGGAAGCTGCCCAGGCTGGATCAGAGGGGTGAAGTGACATTTAACCAAGGCTGGGAAAACTTCCTTTTGCCCCTCTGGACAGAGGATGGAGAGACAGGGTCAGACAATGGTTCTGAGGCAAGACATGCTGATTTTCCCCAACCTGGGAGTCCTTTGGCTTGCCAATACAAACACCGTCAGGCTCTGGTGAGAAATAGAGGCTGAAAACAGGGTGTCAAATTCAGTCTGAAACATTCTGTAACTCATGGCTACCCTAGGCAAGGGGAGATGAAGATTAGGGAGCTTGGGATGTGCCCCTCACACAGATGGTTTAAGTAGGGTCTTTTGTGATCTATCTCCTCACATGCCTCCACCCCCAACACACTCAACACACAAACACTAATGGCCAGCTCTGCTAGCGTGAGGAGGAGTAAAACTGAGTACAGAGGAAGAAGAGGGAGGGAGGATGGAAGAGGAGGGAAGAGAGAATAATTGTAGGAAGTTAAGAAGAAGAGAAGGTAGAAAGTGTGGGAAAGAAAAAGAGATACTTGGATACAGCTCCCTATTCCATCCGCCTAACAAATATCTACACAGGCCTACCATGAGCCAATAGGAGCCCTGATGTGCATTGGTTAAACACTCAGCTGCTAACCTAACGGTTGGCAGTTCAAACTCACCAGCTGCTCTATGGGAGAAAGATATGGCAGTCTGCTTCCATAAAGATTACAGCCTTGGAAACACTATGGGGCGGTTCTACACTTTCTATAGGGTCGCTATGAGTTGGATCGACTCGACGGCAATGGGTACCATGAGCTAAGGTTGGTGGTTCAAATCTACCCAGAGGTGCCTCTGAAAAAAGGTCTGGCGATCTACTTCCAAAAGGTCACAGCCATGGAAAACCCTATGGAGCAGTTCTACTCTGAAACACATGGAATCACCATAAGTCAGAATCGACTCAACAGCAACTGGTTTTTACTAAGAGCCAAGCACTGTGCCAGGCTGTGGAGAATGTGCCATACCAATCCTGAGCACTAGGAATTAGAACTGATCTTGTGACACTCTGCCGCAGAGCGTGATAATCTCGAATAAAGGGATCAGGAACATGGACGCTAATTCACTCCTCTCTGGAGGCAGATGTTATGGAAGCAACATAACCGCACATGCCAGAGACTCTTAAAAAAAAAAGTCACTATTTCCATTTCCCCAAACTTTTCTCTAGTTTCACTTTTGACAAGCAAGCCTCTGAAAGGGATTCTAACTAAGTACCACTTAGCAACATAAGTCCTCACACACCTAAAAACAAAAATTTTTTTTTTTTTAAAGTAACAGGCAAGCTACTGACCTTGAGGGAGGAAGCTGTCATTAGAGAATCCAGGGTATCAGAGATCAAAGGGCCCTGGACAGCTAGCCCCACCCACATTTTACCCTCGAGGAAAGTGAGAGGCCTTCAGTTACCGCTCATCAGAACCAGGGTTGGGGCTGATGCCCAGAACCCCCAGCTTAGGGCTCTGCTTTTCACACTACAGAGCCCAAGGTGAGGCAAGTCTTCCTAAAATGCAGACTTTTAGAGCTCACTGCTTCCCAAGAGGCTGAATGGAGGGAAGATGTCCAAGACGACCCAGCCCAGGGGCTCACCAAGTCTGGTTCCTCTCTCTGGAGGGCAGTCTGCAAGGACTAGAGCCAGCCTGGAGAAGATGGAAGGTAGACCTACCAGTGTCCTCCCTGAATCATGTCACCTTTCCCTAGTTTTAAAATTAAGTTGCTCTACCTGCAGCACCCTATTTCCAAAGAACCTTTCTACCCCTCTGTCCCCACCTTAACAAAAGTTGCTCTGAAAGGGTCAGATGGCTTCAGCACAAGTGTAAAACAATGGTTCTCAAAGTGTGGTCCCTACACTGGCAGTAGCGTGTGGGAACTTGTTAGAAACCAAATTCTCAGGCCCTATCCCAGACTACTGAATCAGAAACTCCAGGGGTGGGACCCAGCATTTTCTGTTTAACAAATCCTCCAAGGGATTCTGATGCATGTTCAAGTTTGAGACCGCTTGGTGTAAATAACCTATAAGGTCCTGCCTGTTGGTTCTTTCACAAGTATGTGCCCCTTAACTGACACAGCTGAATGACCTTCTCTACAGTTTCACACCTGGAAGCCCAAGAAGCTGCTGCTGGAAGAAGGAGGGGCTTCCCAGCTCAGCATATCCTTCTTTCACTTCCAGGGTTCAAGACCTCATGCAAGAGAGCACATGAAGTGTCCTTCTTTCACTTCCAGGGTTCAAGACCTCGTGCAAGAGAGCACATGAAGTGAGAATGGAACTGCCCTTTAAGCCCTGGTCAGAGGCAGGAAAGCACGGGCTTGGGGAGAAAAGGGCCTGATGACACTGAAGGACCTCACCAAGTAATGTGATCAAAACAGGACCTATCTTCACCAGCTCTAGGCTGGTAAGACTAGCCTTTGGAAAGAACAAAGGTGGGCCAGTAGGCATAGGCCTCTCCCTGACTGGAGAGTTGACACAAAGTCTACCTGCCTAATCTACCCAGATCCCATTCTGCCAAATGCAGACTGCAGTCCTTGTTCTGCAGTACAACTGGCCTGGGATGGACACTCAGAGAAGTTCCTGAACTCACTCCCATGGGTTTCATCATGGGACATGCACAACACAATGAGCATTTGTTATGGGGTCCCCCCATGACACTTCTTAGGACACATCAGAAGGCAGAGTAAGTTTCCACTGTGTGCCGGGAACTTGTGCAGAATCTGGCACCTCGGGTATCACCAACCACAGACTAATAGGACAGAATTAAGACATCGGCCAGCTCCCTCGCTGCTTTCCCTGTTCTTTCTCCCTAACAGCGTTCTGTTTCTCTAGTTTATATCAAAGACCTTGGATCAGGCCCTCATTCCCAATAGGGACACTGTGGCTTCTCAGAGGACAATGGGGGTCAAACTTCCAGGTCATTCAAAATCCTAACTACAACACCCAGATCCTTGTCCGGCATGACCAGTGTCTATGAGAGAAAAAAAAAGTTTTTAAACAACCCCTCCTTTTCTATCACCTTTACTCCCAGGAATGAGGCATTGCAGTTTTTGGAGCTCACACTCTAGATTTAGACTTCAAAGATTTTGGTTTCAAACTCAAGATCTGGGGCTCTGTTAGAAACATTAGTCTGATCTTGTATACAAAGGGGGCTATTAAACCCCAGCCTCCCGCCCAGAACTGGATGGAGAATTAACCAGTTAGTGTTAACTAAGTGCTTTTGAGCAATTCAAAAAAGAGACGCTGAATGAAAAAACATGGCATTACAGTAATCCCTTCCATTGGGATAAACTTTTATTATTTACCCAGCACGTTTAGATATACTATCTCAATTTAATCCTATTATTCATAATCTTAATTATTCCTGCAAGGCCAGAGTCTGCCATTACCGGTAACAGATTTTCTGAATGCCAGAGAGGCCAATTGAGCCACAAAGCCTCTAAACTGTCTAACAACAAGGTACTGAGAACAATCGCCCGAAGAAAGGTTCCTTTGCTGAGAGCCTCTCTAAAGAAACCTGAGACACAGTTCTGCTGAAGTCACAACAGTTCTCGGCACCCCAAACATACATCAAATCACAGACAGTCCTCACCCCAACTTCTTCAATTACTCCAAACCTATCCAAGATGACAAATCCTGAAATAATATCCACACGCCCCAGATGCCAGCTGCTCTTCCACTCTTCTCCCTTTCCCAATCAAGAACTCCCATACCCTCCAGCTTTCCCATGGAATGCGTGACTCTAGCTAAGACCCTCATAAGACCCAGTGCATCAGACTTGCTGAAATAAGAGGCCCTTGGCTGCTAACCAAAAGGTCGGTGGTTTGAACCCACCAGCTGCTCCATGGGAGAAAAATGTGGCAATCTGCTTCTATAAAGATTTATAGCCTTGGAAATCCTATGGGGCAGTTCTACTCTGTCCTATAGGGTTGCTATGAGTTCAAGTTGACTCAATGGCAATGAAATGGGTTTTGTCAGACATGCCTCCTCCCGGGCTGAGGCACAGGATGAGGGGTTAGATGCATGGATTTCGGCAGCCTGTCCCGAGTGACCCCTTCCCCTTGAGCAGGCTGGCAAGGCGGCTTCACTTTGCCAGTCACTTCCTGTTAGGATGCGCAAATAGGGATCCCTAATGCCACTGTTCTCATCCCCAATTTTCTCCCACCATACCTAAAATTAACACCCTCTTCCAACCCTTTTTATTTCCCTGTTTAGACTCATTGAATCCCTAATCTATTAACTGGTGGGTTTTTCTGTTTGTTTTTTTAAACCTTTGATCCTTAGGACCCTCCAGCACAGAGCTTCCTCCTCCTCCTCTGCCTCCCTCCACCACAACTATGACAACTCAGCTAGGAAAGGCAATCTGCCTCTCCTAGCAGCACTGCACCCCTCTGTGTGTTTCCCCAAAACTATGCTTCTGGTGATGTCCAACAGAAATCCCTGAACTCTCTCAGGCTAAGGCTAGACTTTATTTTCTTTTTTGAAACATCAGCTCCCAAACGCACTCCACCAAAGTAGAGACTACTCATTTATCCACCAGTGCACGAGGCAGATCAGTTTGGGGGATACACTATATCGGACTTTCAAAATTACAACAGAGGTGAAATGGCAAGTTCTGAAGGCAGTGCCACAATGTTAGCAGCCCAGCCACTATACTAACTCTCTCCCTCCAGACTGCCCCTCCAACATGCTAGCTCTACCTGCTACGGGTAAGGTACTCCATAATAACAACAATGATGGTAATGGCAACAACACTTCATCTTCACAACCCTATGTGGTAAGTATGATATCATCCCAATTTTACAGATATGAAAACTGAGACAGAGTTTGAGAAACTTGCCCAAAATTACATAATACTGTATGTTAGTGGCAGAACTAGGATTTAAACCGACCTGTCTGACCCAAGAGACTGACTGCACTCTTAACCTTACTATGCCGTCTTGTCTACCCTACTCACTAACTCCTATTTCCGTTGAGGTCTTGACTTAAGACTTCTTTCTCTCAGAGAAGCCTTCCCTGACCACCCCACTCTGCCTCAGGAGCCCCTGTAAGTGCAATGACTTCCCCGACCATAGCATGTATCACACTGAGCTGTTATATTTTCGGTAGCTGGCACAGTCTTGGCACTCAGCACGAGCTCAGCAAATACTTGTGGAAAAAGCCAAAGTGCTAAACCCTAAGCTCTCCGTTCCCCCTCAGTGCACAGAACTGTTCCTGGCTGCAGCTCCTCTCCTCTCACAGGCTTACTGTGAGGACTGAACTACTGGTGATAACTTCCGTCAAGATCCAGTCCAGTGCCTGATCCCCAAAAGGGCCTGCATGGCATTACTTACCTCCTGCTGTCCTCCCTGCCCATTCTATGCCAACACATACTTGCTGAATGGGTTAACGCAACTAATGAAAATACCAAGCCCAGCCTTTCCCACCTACATTACCCAGGGAACCCTCGCAGAAGGGTCATTGGAGCAAGTCTGTAGCGTTTGTGTAACATGATCTGTACAACAAAGGGTTCACGCTCCCCAAAATTGCAATTCCCAGAGTCTTAATGAGATGCCCAACCCCTTCAAATAAAAGACAGTCAAGATTCGAGGAGTTGGAATTCTGCTCATAGGAAAACCTGAGAGTAGGAGCTTCTGCTATTCAATTGAAGAAATACACCCAAAGCCTGCTCTCCTTCCTCCAGGCCCTACTAATTCTGCTGGTAAGGGAATGGGTGATGTCTCACAGAGGCGGTGGCTTTGAACTGGATCTCGAAGAATGAAGAGAAGTGTGAGGGGGGAGAAGAGGCGAGATTCTAGCCACAGGGAAGAACAGGGTGAGAATAGGCTTGTAGGTGCTAACATTCAGGGGAAGGGAGTAAGGAGCCGTCCCCTTAGCCTTGACCCTCAGGGACAGAGGTACAGGAACTGTGGCTACAAAGGTAATGGGTGAGGAAGGGAAGTCAAACCCATTCAAGCTGCCCTTCCCAGCCCATTTCTAATGGCAGGATAATGTTTTAGAGCCAGCATGGTTTTCAAATACATTCTTCCGACTGACCTTAACTCCCCTCGAGTAATTGAAGTCTGCCCTTTTCTCCCTCCTCCCCACCTAAGGGGACCCACACTGGGTTCAAAGATCCTCACCCAGGCTTAAAGTTAACATACTCTGTGATTAACTCTTCTGGGCAGCCTGCCTAGCCCCACTCCTTTCCACTCAGAAGAGTCCCACCACCTGCATCCCCTGCAGCATGAAGACACTTTCACAGACTTCTCAACTCTCAGGCTAGGATAACATTCTATGAGGAACCATGAATCAGTGGGGAGGTCCCTCCAGGCGGCTACTGCTCACTGGGCCCTGAATTTAGTCCTGCTTGTCCTCACATACAGGATAGGCTGTGCACAATCCTTCTGTGCATGGCCTGCCCTTCCCCAGGATGTGCTCACTGGGTCCACTTGGGATAATCATTGACCTACTTATAGCAAAGGATCAAAGTATAAAGGACTTTGTTCCTGCCTTCAGGTAACTTACATGCAAACTCATGCAATACCAAGAACAAGAATCAAAAAAATGACTAAAGCCGAGAGCCACATGTGTAGAAGACCTCGAAGCTCAGAGACTGAAGGGGCCTACCTTGCAGGGGCATAAAGGAGAGTCACATAGCCTACTAAAGTCAACAACTGATCACCAATTTTGAGCAACCCTGCATGGTTATCAAGGAAACTTAGTGGGGCTGCATTGGCACAGGACACCACCGGGTCCTTTACTATCTGGCCTCTAAAGTATGAGATCAACAATTAATCTGGGCTGGCATTCAGCAAAGGGCATTCAGATCTTCCTTCAGCACTAACCTTCATGTATTTGCCTTTAGAAATTGTGGTAACTAGGCTCCAAAGGTGACCCCCCCAATGAACCACATCTCTTGGTTTTCATGAACTTGTGTGGTCCCCTTCCACACTGAATCTGGGCTGGCCCTGCAATTTGTTTTAACTAATGGAATGCAGCAGAAGTGATGCTCTGCCAGCTCTGGGCTTAAGCCATATGAAAGCCCAGTGCCTTCTACCCTGAGGCTCTTGACAGCCAACAGTCACCACAGAAGAAGGCTGGCTACCGTGCTGGTGAGGCTTATGAAGAGGCCACATGGAGAGGGAGAGTCCCTGAGACTACAAGGAGGGAAACTGAGGGCCCAGGCATATGACCCCAGTAAAATCATTCTTGCCAACCCCTAACCATTCAAGTCATGAGGTGCCAGATGTGAGTGGAGAAGCCATCTTGAACATTCCAGTCCCAGCAGACATCAGAAGAAGCAGAAGTCATCCCCACTGTGCCCTGTTTGAATTCCTGACTCAAGAACTGTGAGAAATATGTTTACTGTTTTAAGCCACTAAGTTTGGGGTTGTTTGTTATATAGCAATAGATAACTGAAACAGAAATAAAAACTTCACACTTCCATAACCAAAGACAACTATTTGTAAAGAAGGTGCAAATCTTCAAAGTTGGGCAAAAAGCTGGAACGCAAGGTGAGTAGACAGAGTGCTAAACTAGAAATCCACAGTCCAGTCCTGGTTCTACACCCAGCTCTGCTCCTGGCTCAGTGGCCAACCTTAGGAAAGACACTTAACCTACTTTAGGCTCCCTCAGTTGTCATATCTACCCTAACACAGAGTAGGTGCCTATGATGGTTAATTTTATGTGTCAACTTGGCTAGGCTATGGTTCCCGGTGGTTTTGCCAAATACTAGACTACTTGCTGTTCCATAATGTAATCTAATGCTATGTAACGTGACCAAGGAGCCCTGGTGGCACAGTGGTTGAGTGCACAGCTTCTAACCAAAAGGTTGGCAATTCGAACCCACCAGCTGCTCTGTGGGAGAAAGATGCGGCAGTCTGCTTCCATAAAGATCACAGCCTTGGAAACTCTATGGGGCAGTTCTACTTTTTCCTATAGGGTCGCTATGAGTTGGAATCAACTCGATGGCAATAGGTATAGGTAATGTAATCACCTTCCATAATGTACTGTGGTCAATCAATCAGCTGAAAAGGGAGTTCCTTAGGGTGTAGTCTGCCTTCGGACTGTAAATAGATGTTTTGACAGAACTCGCTCTCTCTCAACTCTGCACTCTTCAGACCTAAAGATCTTGCGATACAAGCCTGAAGAAGTCTCCAACTTGCTGCCTAACTGACAAATTTTGGACTTACCAGGCCCCCACAATCCCATGATGCAACAGAAGTCTCCAGCCTGTCACCTGACCTACAGATTTTGGACTTGCCAGCCCCCACAATTGCATGAGCTAATCTTATGAAGTAAATCAATCAATCTCTCTCTCTCTCTGTGTTTGTGTGTGTGTGTGTAGAGAATCCTAAGACAGCACCTACTAGGCTTTCTATATTTCTTTGGCAACTGTGACTCTATAATTCCCTATTATGCTATCAACCTTGGACATAACCTTATAAAAAGCCACCCATGTTTTGAATGTTCTGTCTGTAAAATGGGAAAAATGACATTTGACCACATGCTGGGGACAATACAGCGAGAAAGTCCTTCTAAAGGTTACTTTACCTATCCTTATGAAGACAATAGTTGGCCAAAATATTTCCCATCATGGCAGAATTTTTATTTTTATTTTTAAATTTTTTTTAGTGTACTTTAGGTGAAGGTTTACAGAACAAATAGTTTCTTATTAAACAGTCAGTACACATTGTTTTATGACATTGGTTAACAACCCCATGACATGTCAACACTCTCCCTTCTCAATCTTGGATCTTTTTTTTTTTTTTAGGTGAAAATATACATAGCCAAAGATACACCATTTCAAAAATTTCTATATGTACAATTCAGTGACATCGATTACGTTCTTCCAGTTGTGCAGCTATTCTCACTATCCTTTTCCAAATTATTCCATCACCACTGTCTTCAACTCACTGTCCCCATCAAACCTTTTGAGTTGCTGTTGTCAATTTGATCTCACATAGACAATTCTTTTTGTTGTTGTTGTTTTACTTTAGATGAAGGTTTACAGAACAAAACAGTTTCTCACTAAACAGTTAGTACACATATTGCCCTATGACAGTGGTAAACAACCCCATGACATGCTAACACTGTCCTTTCTCAACCTTGGGTTCCCTATCACCAGCTTTCCTATCGCCTTCTGCCTTCTAGTCCTTGTCCCTGGACTGCTGTGCCTCATTAGCACCAATTGTTTTATGGGGCTGTCCAATCCCCGGCTAAAAGGTGAACTCAGGAGTGACTTCACCACTGAGCTAAAAGGGTGTCTGGGGGCCATACTCTTGGGGTTTCTCCAGTCTCTGTCAACTAGTAAATCTGGTCTTTTTTTGTGTGTTAGAATTTTGTTCTACATCCTTATCCAGCTATGTCCAGGACTCTCTGTTGTGATCCCGGTTAGAGCAGTCAGTGGTAGAACCCGAGCATTATCTAGCTGTACTGGACTCAGTCTGGTGGAGGTCTTGGTAGCTGTGGTCCGTTAGTCCTTTGGACTAATCTTTTCCTTGTATCCTGATCTCTTCATTCTCCCTTGCTCCCAAAGTGGTAAGACCAGTTGAGTATCTTAGATGGCTGCTCACAGGCTTTTAAGACCCCAGACGCTACTCACCCAAGGTAGAATGTAAAACATTTTCTTTATAAACTGTGTTATGCCAACTGAGCTAGATGCTCCCCGAGACCACGGTCCCCAAAGACCTCCATGGCAGAATTTTTAAAGTGTCCATCTTTGACATGAACCATAAATATGTGAGCTCAGAGAACTCCCAGCCCTTTTTAACATGCAGAGAGAGGCTAAAGGAAGAACTGAAGAAAAGAGAGAAATAGACATATCTGCAGGCTCCAGAAGCATCTCGGTAGAGCCTCTCTGGCTTCTCGATCTGCCTTTGTGTGTGGCTAAGTTGATACCTGCTGATGAGACATCCCGGGAAGCTGAAAGAGCCAAGGCTTCTCTCCTGTCTGCCCCCACTTCTCTGGGCCTAGCAGTGTTCAATCAACACTGAGAGGCAGCTCCTCATGCCCACTCAGTCCTCATCTGGTATGCAACAATCCCAACAACATTCTCTTCTGCCTCCCACCATCGCCAGAGTCAACAAGGCCAAACTCTGTCAGAACTCAAGCCAGTAACAATAAACACACAGGTTCTGCCCTCTTCCAAGGAAACATGTGTCTACTACATGTGAAGAACTGATAGTCAGGCCCTTTGTATTTCATAAAGTGTCACTTGTTACTCAGAATAACAAAGGCTACAGCAGATTTACTTTATAACCCTGCTTGTGATTGACCATAACTTCGTGGAGCACATTTTCTCCTCTGGGTTGAAACACCTAAAATACTTCAGTTAATTTAAAAAGGAAAACAAAACAAACAAAAACCAACAACAACAACAAAAAGTTCTGCAAAGAAGAAATCTTGCAGAGAATCTGTTTATCTTCCCTGTACTACTTCCTAGAATTCTGAATGATTAAACAATTGTACTTTAAAGGACTTGGCTACTGACAAAGCTAACAGGTCAAACAAGTTTAACAAGGGGAAAGAATCCATCACTAGGGAAGCAAATGAATCCAGGTAGAAAAAGGCTCTTAGAAAAAGAAATGTTTTCAAATATAGCTAAGAAAGAGAGGAGGAGGCAAAAGGACTACCAAATGGAGAGCGGATATGTGATTTTTTATTTTTTAATACTAATGTTGTAGTGTCCCAAATACATTTTGGAATCTTTTAAAATGTAAGCCTTCAGTCACATTACTGCACTGATGAAATGAGACAGATTTTAAAAAGAAAAGACCCTTGGCATTCTCAAACTTAATATATAAGGCTTCAAAAATGACTCCAAAAGTTCCTAACAAACAGCAGCTTTGAGAAAGTCCACAAAATGCTAGCAAAACAGCCTCACTGAAGAGAAAGGTTCACTGTGAGATTACCTAGCTGACCCTCTAGCAGCAACATCTCAAAGAGGCTGTTTTCTACTTGTCTTCATGTCTGCAATACCAACATGTGGCATCTGAGAATTCAGGGACTTACGAATATCTCAAGATCTATTCCTAACGAACATCAGGGATCTAACTCTATGCAGTATGTACTGAATTGAATTAAACAGAATCAAAGAGATACTGAATAAACAAAGAGTGCCTTCTAACTTCGAATCCATCTGAACTAATTAGCTGTGGCTTCATAAAAATCAGAAGTATAGACTGGTATCAACTGGTGTTAGAATCCAGTCTCTTTGTAAGGCAGGCCATGTTCCAAATGCTTTACATATACTAACTTATTTAATCCTCACTACACCATTATAGAGTAGGCACTATTATCATTCCCATTCTCGGTAAATATCAACAGCAAGATCAGGAATATTTTCCAAGGTAACACAGGGAGCAAGTAGTGAAGACAGTATTTAAACGCAGGCAATCTGACTCGAGAGTCCATGCTTTTACTCACACTACACTGCCTCTCTAAACACAAGGTAGGGAGCTGGGGCATAACAACAGCTGTACTAGTGATCTCAGTGGCTTTTTAAGAGTCACAGGTGGCGTTTGCTATTTAAGGTGTGTACGAATTGATTCCTATTCCACCTAACAAGAGACAGCCATTTGAAGAAATTTTAGGGACAATTATCCTTCTTTAAAAAAGTTATAACCTCACTCTAATCTTCAGGTGAATTCAGGTTTTTGTGTATTAGGTTGTGGTTAAGAGTTTGGCTGCTAACCAAAAAAAGGTTGGCAGTTTGAATCCACTAGCCGCTCCCTGGAAACCCTATGAGGCAGTTCTACTCTATCCTATAGGGTCACTATGAGTTGGGACTGACTCGAGAGCAACGGGGTTTTTTTTTGTATTTTTTTTAAGGTGAGGTAGGTGAACAAGGCTGGGGAGAGTTAGCAGCCAGTGCAGTCCTCATTCCCAGTGCACCACAGAAAGGAGCTGTCTCTAAAGGCTGCTGTCCATCTGGGCCCAAAGATAAACAAGAGGAGGGTCAAGGTCACACCTGATCTGACAACAGTCCAGGCAGCCAGCCATACCAGCACAAGCCGCCTGGAATGTGAGGGCTGCTCATACCTTCTGCAGGCTCCCACTCATGAGTGATACAGAGGAAAGGAATCTCCCAGCAGGTAAGGGGTGGTGAAAAAGAGTTCATCTTTTGGAAATCTACCTAGAATAATTAAAGACTCTGAGTGCTAACATTAATATTTTTTTGTTAGTACCTGATACACCCCTTCTGCAAAAAGAGTCGGACAGGTAAGAAAAATAACCCCCAAGCTGGCAAGTTAGGCCAGGGTAGTGGGGCATCTTTGATCAGCACACGGAATTTGTGTTTAACGAGGGTTTTAACCCAACAAAGAGTTAAGTGTTCAGTTTGGTGAACTCCCCCGTTCTTTTGTTAGAAAGTTACACCGCAAAGGTGGTACCAAGTATCCGCAATGTTGCAAACATGGCCCAACAATTAAGTCTGCAGAGGGTAATTTCTCAATGTCTTTTCATGACGCCAGGGTTCAACAAGCCCCATCCAACCTCCTACCACAATCCCCAAGTCTTTTTATAGTCACAGGTAATTACACTATGAAGAGATTACATCACTTTCCTCAGCAGGGTTTGCAGCTGACAGGAAGATGCTCTGCAGATGTTTTGGGAACTACATCCTCATTTAGCAAACAGTTTGCTACTGTGCCTATTGTTTCTTTCCAAGAATAGAACGCCTTGGCAAACCTTGTGTCTAAAATGAGAACTAAACAACCAAGGGCCACTGTAGACGAGAACAGCAAGAACCAGAGGGAAATATGGTAACCCGAGGTGATCCTCTGCATCCTTTATCCAGGGGGAGAGAACGCAGACAGGTGGCTTTCTTCCTCTGTCAGGCTAATCCTCTGATGGCTGATCTGAGTGTTCCAATAAGGAAACACAAGAAACAGGTCTCAGAGAAGCCTGCCACTCAGCACAGGTAGTGCAGTTCCCAGCAAAGACGACAACGACAGACCAGGTATAAATCCCAGCCAACTTCACCATTTACTATAGTCTGTCTCTAAGCAAGTCATCTAACCTCTCTCTGCATCAGCTTCTCATTCATAAAATGGTTATATGACCACCTAGCTCACAGGCGTTCAGAGAGCTTTAAATGGGATAACACAAAGCCCGACATAAACGATGTTCTACACTTGTCAGTTTCCTACCTATCCTGTCCTCTCACCTCAGTGTACATTATCTCTGATCCAGGTCCCTTCACAGATGGTGAGGTGAGCCAGGGCCACATGCCAACATCTCTCTGCCATGCAATGTTGAGGGCCAAAGCCATGTCATCTCCCAGAGAGCCTGGTTCTCAACATTTTCCATCTTCAATGAAAACTAACTGCCTAGCTTTCCCACTCTGCTGCACAGAAATGCAGATGGCTATTTTTCCAGTTATTTTAAAACTGTTTTAGGTGCTTGTGTGATGTTTAACATGACAACATTTAAAAAAAAAAAAAAGCAGAAACAAATACTGAATATGTTCAGTAAATATGCTCAGGAAAGGGGGAGAATGAGAACTAAAAACTTTTTACATGGGTCGGCAAACCAGTTAAGACCACTTAACTATGCAAATGTGAGCTTTCTGGAAGGCAAAGAAGATTCCTGAAGTAGCCAATTCCTCACCTGGTCAAGTTTGACACCTCCTCCCAATCCCTTATCCCCAACCCAAACAGTGACTATGTGTAAAAACGGCGTAGTGGGGGCATCTGATTTCCTCTAATTTCACTGAGCGGGGAGAATCGTTATCAGCATCAACAGGCCAAGACTGACCACTACGAGGTGTAAGTCAGACAGAAGTCCACCCTCTGACCTTTATACCAGTTCTGACACCAACTGTCCCTCCCACAGCACTCTCTACTTCTTCACTGGGTTTGATACTTTGTTGCAATGGCCACAGGGAACTCATAGACAATACAATTACAGGTTTACTAGAGAAGTAACAGGTTACAATTCAGGATCAGAAATGACTCAGGAGTCTTTGATCAGGACAGCCTCTTCTCGGCCATGCCCTGCAGGCAGGCCTCTCTCTGGCCCTCGGGCCTCTTGGGCAGGCTGGCTTCTGCCCCGCTTGGCCAAGTGTTACAAAGCTCTTTAGCTCCACTGATAAGTGCCCAGAGGCATCCCATTCTGCCAGTACACCTTGGCCCAAAGGTGCTCAGCTCTCTAGGTCCAGGGGTCAACAAGCCTAGCTCCACCGAAAAGTGCCTGAAGGCACCCCATTCCACCAGCAAATCTCCTGCCTGACCAAAGGCACTCAGCTTTCTCACTCCATGGGCTGGGATGCCCACCACACTGTCTCCTGCAGGTCTCCTGGTTCTGCTGCTTCTGCTGCTGCTGCTGTTTCTCTGCCGCTACTTCTCACTGTGTCTGGTGTCATAGCTCTCTCTATCTCCCGGGTCTAGGAGGTTCTCAGCGCAGGGACTCTGGGTCCAAAGGACGCACTCTGCTCCCATCTCTTCTTCTAGGTGGTAGTGAGGTCCCCTACAGGGATTGGCTCTCTTTTAAGCCTAGCAGGATAGCAAAACTGACCAATCTTCTCATTAGGGTTCTATACACCTTATTTGTATGGTCCCACCCCACAAGGGTGCCATGTACCTTATTTGCATTATTAGCAAGCTATCCAATTCCCTTGGTGGGCCATGAGCACCTCACTTGCATAGTCCCATTCAGTCAATTGGTGGAAGTTACAAAACCATGGCAAGAAAGGCCATATAGAAGTGATCCATCACACTGTACCATGCATCTTCAGTTTTGTTTTTTAAAGACAAGGATATCATCTGCTTAAGTCTCTTGCCCAACATGACTCAACAGCAGGTCACATACCATGATCCATTTTACATGCCAAGTGCCCTCCGATCATTTTCATTAGTCTACACAACAACGACGACCTTAACATTCTTAAGGATTGCTGTTTCTGTTTTATAGGAAACACAAAAAGGCCAACTGATTTGCCTAAGGTCATATAACAAATTTCTTAAGATCATAGGTAAAGAGAAGGATTGTGAAACTTGGGAGAGGGTGCTAACATTTAGGATCCTAATTTCTCACTCTAGCCCAAGAAGAAAGGTAAATTGGGTAGCACAGGCATGTTGCTGTTGTGTGCTGTCGAGTCTATTCCGACTCATGGTGACCCTGCAGGACAGAGGAGAACCGCCCCATAGGGTTTCCAAGGCTGTATCTTTACAGAAGGTCTTTCTCCCGTGAAACCGCTAGGTGGGTTCAAATCGACAATCTTTCGGTTAGCAGACAAGTACTTAAACCACTGTGCCACCAGGACTCCTATTTTTAATTCTGCCTGCGCACAACTGGTCTTCCCACTGCATGGTGTGACTATATGTGAAGAATAAGATATGCTTCCATTTGCCACTCCTAAAAGGGAACTTTTCAAGAATTCTCCCCATTTCTGCTAAAGGAATAACCAAGGCAGACTGAGACCCAATGCCTCTCTAACACTTTCTTTGGTTTTTCCCCAGCTGTAGAAAACCCAGGATGTAAAACTAAACCCCAAACATACATAACTACCACAGAACTCTCAAGTGCCTCTTCATACACAATTCTTTTCTTCTAAACCTGAGCTATGATGACCAAGACTAGAGGCTAGCTGTGGTATTTATGACCAGAAACTATGGAGATGAATCACCCCCCCAGCCCAGAGGATTCCCACTTCACTATTTATGGCAGGATTCTCACAGTCATGAATGTACAGCATATTTGGGGTCTATTAGAGCCCACTGGGTAACAAGGCTGAGTAGTTTATAAGGCGCCCCATTTTAAAATCAGGTAATGCTTCTGGAATGGGTATTCTAGGAGCAGGTAAGCAGAGGGGCCCTTTCCTGAACTGAACTGCCTTTCCTTGGCTTCAGCATATCTGAGTCTTGATTTCTTGGCAAGCTTGCCTGGCACACTGCTCATGGCAGGCACAGCCATACAGGTGTGCTCTGGGATTCAGGCCAAGAAGCAAGTACCTCCCTCTCCCAGGAGCCGCTCCAGAGAAAGGGAAAAACGTCAGCAGTAACTTGGTGCACTGGATCTAAGTAATGGTGAAACCCCTTCCCCTGCCTGCATGCTGCTCATGCCAGTACACGTTTTATGGGGAGTAGGAAAGATTTGGGAGGGGACATGGCAGGGGAGTGAGGATTCTTTGCAGATGGGGGAGGGGAAAGAAATCAACAAGGCCAACTTTCCCATCCTGGTCTGAGCCCACACTACAAACAGACATATATTTTTCCACAATGGAGAATAATAATCCCTTTATCCAGCCAGTCTGGAACCATCAGTCCCTGATAATTGATTTCAGACAATGAGTGGGAAGTTAGGAAGGTGTGGGTGGTTGGAAAATGGGGGTGGGGAATGGGAGGAGGCAGGGTGGAGCTGACAAAAAGGAGGGTGGAGGTGGGTGGGATGGATTAATGGAGCTAAAGAAGCTAGACTTTTCAGATATTATGCCACTAACACCACCGTGTAACATGTCTGGACAACTTCCCCAGAGGAGCCTTGGAAGAGGCAGGTGGCAGTAGTGCATCAGGCACTGTGCCAGGTTCCGGTCCTGGCTCCACTTTTAGCTGACCATAAGAACCTGGACAAGTGCAAAACCTCTACAGTCCACTGTGGCTTTGACCAGTCCTTTGTCAGCTACATCATCTCTGCTGCAACTACTCATCTCTTTCTTGGGAGCACAAAAGCAGCCACAGACAATATGTAAATGAATGAGGGCTATGATACTGTAATAAAACTTTATTTATGGATGCTGAAATTTGAATTGCATAGAATTTTCATGTGTTTCTAAATAGTATTCTTCTTTTATTTATTTATTTAAACCATTTAAAAACCACCCTTAGCTCGCAGGTCGTGCAAAAGCAGATGGTAGGTGGGATCTGGCCCATGGGCCTTAGTTTGCCAACCTCTGCTCTACAGATACAGTGATAAATAAAACAGAGTCCCTATCCTCCACAGTTCTGTGATACCACTTCTGAAGGCCTCTTCTGGCTTTGGAATGGCCTTGTGAATGAAGGTACTGCTTCATTTTGTTGCACATTCGTGTAGTCAGGCCTTTTCCTTTGGAACCTCACACAATCAGGATGCCCACACTGTGGACTTCCAACCATCAGCGGTCCCCTGGGTCGTGATAGGTGCTCCTCACAGCCAAGGAGGTGTCAGGCTTATGGGAAAGGTTTGGGTCAAGTGTCAAAAGGCCACGATGGAAAGAAAAACAGTAACTTTTTCTCCCAGTAAGTCAAAGAAAAAAAATAAGACTAGATGAGATTTGTATTATTATCTGCATGTGTTCGGTAAGTGGGAGGTGGGAGTTGACGGAAAAGGAATACAAGACACAGCACTGAGCTATGGGGCTCTACAAGCTACAATATAACCGCCCCCCCACCCCAATCCCCTTCAGACCCTAGCTCTGAGATCTCTCTATGGAATGTTGTCTAAAGTAACTGTCATATACATGTTTCTAATGAAGCAAGAACCATACAAACTCTAAAAGGCTCACTGCTGCATTTTAGCCCATCAGGGCTCCTCCAGCTCACCATCTTCAAACAGAATGTTCTTTGAATCATGAAAGCATAGACTTGAGGAGCTGGAAAGTCACCTTAAAGGTCTTCCAGGCCAACCACTCATTTAACAGATAGAGAAACTGAGCTACAGAATGATTAAGTGACTTGTTCAAGATCAAAAAGTATAGTGTGGTATCATTTAATCAGGCCCTGCTTTCACTAAATTATAATACCTCAACTATGTACTCATTCTGAGAAAAAGCACAGAAATACAAGAAAAAACAAAAAATAGTGAAAAATTACTGTTTATTGTATTATATCATTCAATCTTCATAACCACCCTATGAGGTAAGTACTATTATTATCCCATTTTGAAGCTGAGGAAACTGAGGCTTACAGACATAAAAACTTGCTCATGGGTCCCAGAACCAGCAAGTGGTAGGTCTGGGCTCTGAACGTAGGCAGTCTGATTCTGAAGCTTGCAGCCTTACCTGCACATCATGCTCTGAATCCTATACCTCCATGCTGTCTGATGATAGTTACGGCTGGGGGGAGGGAGTCTTAATGTCACCACCAGCAGGTTTCCATACATCCCTCCAGCTGGCTCACTAGTCCCCTTGATGCCACGCCCCCAGAAGGACTGACTCTCTGCTACACCACAGCACAAAAGTCTCCATCCTCTGCTCTTCCCACAGGGACCCCAGAAGGCATGAAAAGCAACTGTCTGTCAGAGGGACAGTCCGCCCTCTCAGCCTTCAGGAGAAACAATGGTATTAAGTCTTTTCCCTTCCCACACACAGAAGGCAGGTGGGGACTCACCTGACGCAAGTCCGTCTCCAAGCAGGGTGCTAAGGATCACCAGCGGAAGCAACACTCCATGCCCCACAGAGGCCACGGCAAACGCTGAGGTGCTCTTTGGTGCTATCCTGCCATGGCACATCTTTTATCCGTCAAAGGTTTTTTAAAAGAAAAATCTGAAAGCCAGAAGTAAAAATCCTACAGTCAGCCAGAGGTAGATTCACCTATAAAACAAACAAACAAAACACGGCCATAAGTACAGTGACAACTTCAGCTAGAAGTTAGAGGCAAGCACTTTGGTAAGGAAGCCATAATCACACACAAAGTTGAAAGAATTCTAGCAACTGAATCTGTGCTGCCAGAAGAGACAAGCACATAAGCGGCCTTTCAACTCCTCCTTGGGGCAAAGCCAAGGCCAGCAGCAAGCTTCAGTCAGCTTCTGGGAGCCAGATCCTTGCGATAGGACAAGGAGACAAGCTCCGTCTCACCTGGACATCTCTCAGGCATGGCAGAGCTTTCAGAAACTGCCCTGGCTCTGCCCCACGGCCTCAGAGATTCCAGCGGAGGAGGAGAGAAGCAGCTGTTGACACAGAGCTGTTACACCCTGACTCAGGCTTTGCCTTTGTCACTTGGACTCAGAGCAAGTTCAGCTAACCGAAAGGAAAAAAAAAAAAAATACAGAGAACACGTGTCTTAAAGGCAGAAACACACCGCCTAGAGAAGGAATGCAGGAGCCAGAGCCCAGGGCCCCACCAGAGGCTGAATGAGGCCCTGAGGATCTGACTCGACAGCCATGAATCTCAAAAATGGACTAATTAATCTGGCTCACGGGACACACCTGGAACCAGAGAGGTCACACTCTGTTGGCTGTCCCCCACAGAGTGGGGGGAGGAGGACGGGCTGTAATTGTTAATTAGCCCCACAACTCATTCTAGTTGAAAGACTTCAGAAGAGTAGGAGCCAGTGTCTTTCAAAAATTCAGAGGGTGAGATTTTAATTTTTTTTTTCCTACATGCCTTCAGGAAGCTGCTGGGTTGATGATACATTATGTTGTGAGTCTATTATATTTTAGTTAACTCATTTCATTTGCCAGTTACTCATTTATCCTGGTTTGTAACAGGTATTATAACAATAATAAGGTTACAGTTCCTTCTTTTTTTTATTCCACACACCCCCCTTCTCCATTAATAAGACTTTATGTACACAGATAAGGCAGCATGCCATTTACAACCCTTTATAAAAGATGCCCCAGGGACTCTGCCAGGATATTAACCAGAACTAATATTAATCCATGCCTAAAGCCTTGACTGAGGCCTGTGTTTCCCTCCTAAAGAGGGTTACTGCAAATAGTAACATGAGCTACCTCAGTCAAAGGAAGAACAGCTATGGGGACCTTCAATAAGCATTAGCCAGGGGTACAAGAACAGAGCTAGCTAGCCACTGGTCCTCATCCAGTTCCCCCTAATAGCTGTGACGGTAGCAGTCTCCTGTTTCCAGCTTTCATCTAGCCTCCAATCTGAGCCTTTAAGCTGTGGAACAGGGATGGTTCCTGGAGAGGTCTGGGGGTGGGGCCTGTGAATGACCCAAGACAGTATACAAAACTGCATTGTAGAAATGTGTGTACATTTAGGTAGCTAAGAACAGCAGGGTCAGAATGCCTGGATTCGAATCTGTTTCCTTCATTATGATCTTATGACCAAGTTACATAATCTCCCTAAGCCTCAGTTTCCTCACCTGTAAAATGAGGATAGTAACCATACTGTCTTCATAGGGCTGGTGTAAGGAAAAGGATCAGAGCACTTGACACAGTGCCTGGCACCTAGTGAGTCATCAATAAACACTGGCTGCTGCTGCTCTTGTAATTATTACTAAGACCTGGGCTAGCAGGGACCTTGGAGATCATCAAGCTTCATCTCCTCATTTGACAGATGCCAAAATCAAGGTCCAAAGAGGTTAAAGGATATTCCCAGGGCCACCAGCTGGTTAGAGTTGGCAATGGGTCCTTTGGTGCTGTCATTTTAGATACAGCCACACCAGATAAGCCTACTAGGCAGTCGTCATCCCCTCAAGACAACAACCAGTGGATCATCAAGAACAATACCTGTTTGTGCCACAGCACAGCACGTGTACAATAAATATTTAAGCAGTGAATGGATGAAGCCGGACCAGGGTGGTGCTTAGGTGCAGGAGTAGAGGTAGGCAGGGAAGACTACTCAAAGGAGGTGATGCTGAGTCCTAAAGGATGTGTCTAGTGAAAAAGATGGAAGAGGTATCAGTATAAGTGGGAGCACAGTACTCCTGCAGAAGCTACAGGACGGGGCTATGCTGAGGAGTTTAAACTTTACTCTGAAAACCATATGGAACTTCCAAGGATTACAAACAAGGAAGCTGTTGTTGTGTCGTCAAGTCAACTTTCCACCCATTGCGACCCCGTGTGACAAAGGAGAACTGTTCTATAGGATTTTCTAGGTTGTAATCTTACAGAAGCAGATCAACAGGTCTTTCTCCAGTAGAGCCGCTGGGTGGGTTCAAACTGCCAACCTTCCAGTTATGATTTAGGAAATAATACTGGAGTTATTATTCCCTCTCCTTGAGCATAGAGAATGTGACCCAGCTGGAGCTGGACTCACAGGGGCTCACAAGGACTCACAAGGACACATCAACTGGGCCCTGAGGTATAAAGACAATAGCTAAGATAATCTTAGAAAATATCTTTTAGGGAAACTTTCACATAAAGCCGATCTAACAGAACACAAGACTTTTCTTACCTTCTTCTATTAGCATTTAGTGAATAGAAATTTGTTGGACCAATGAAGACCCTCCTGACTGTTTTTACTGAAACCTGTACCAATGACTGTTAAGAAAGATAATTCAAAATGTAGGATCACAGTTTCTAGCCTGTGGGTAAAAAATGAAGCTTTCAATGGTTTTGCCCATTTGTAATGTTAATATATACTGATGACTCTGTAATGGTCTTTGGACTTGGGCGGACTTGGGCAGACGTGGTTGTGGCAGTATGCTTGTCTGTTTTCCCATTCTTGCCTATTCTGTAATATTCTTTGGACTCAGGCAGACATGGCTGTAGCAGTATGCTTGTCCGTTTTCCCACTTTTGTCTGTTCTGTGATATTTCCTTGGATTCGGGCAGACATTCTAGCTCTGGCAGCATGCTTGTCCACTTCCCACTTTTGTCCTTTTGAATATATGCCGAATAAAACTTTCTTTTTGCTTTTCTAAACTTTATGATGTTTTTCCTCTATAACAGTTAGCCGCTGAGGGCTTAACCATTGCACTACCAGGGCTCCCTACAAGGAAGTTAAAGACCAAGTACATTTAGGAAGATCACTCCAGTGAGATTGTAGAGGATTTAGAGGAGAAGGTAAGCTGTGGTGGCCAAGTGGTAAACAACCTTAAATTGAGTATTTAATAATCAATGGAGAGCTTCTGGAGACCAATTTGGCAATATCCACCCAAAAAATGCACATATTCGCTGACCCACCAATTGTGTTTCTAGAATCTGTCTTCAGAAACCACATGTGCAATGATATATACGTAAGGATATTCACTGCATTATTTGTAGTGGCAAAAGATTGGAGCAACCTAAAAGTTCATCAAAGGGGAGCTAGTTAAATAAGAGTAAACCTGTACAATAAAATACTACACAGTGGTTTAAAAGAACAGGGCAGCTCAATCTGTACTAATACAGAATGACTTCCAAAATTATTAAGTGAAGAAAACCATGTGTGTGTGTATGTATTTTTAAAGACTACACACACACACACACACACACACACACACACACACACACCCCTATATACACCAAAAATCTCTGGAACAATGCACAAGAAGTTGCTAACAAGCGATTGCCTTCAGGGAGGGGAACTGAGTGGTTGACAGAAAAGGAGGGAAATTTGTTTTTTACTGTATATATTCCCTTTCAATCTTCTTGAGTTTTGAGCCTTTTGTACGCATTACCTATTCAAACAGATAAAAACATAAAATTAACACAGCAAGGCCTTTCTGTAGGCTGCCTGTCTCCTTGCTCAATGAATGGGTTTACATTAAAATAAACCTCGAGAACCTGACTGCTTCTTCTATCAGGGATATGGTCACTTTCAGAGCTCAGCACAAGAATTATCTCCTTGAGGAATTCTTTTCTGACAGTTTACACTACCCCAACCCCCAGTAGAACTGGCCTCCTTCTTACCCCTAAGTGCCTTGGGCACCTTGCTGCACCTATAACAGGCTATTACATCTGTTTATCTGTCCCAGCCTAGTAAGCAAGAGTTTCCTGCAGGCAAGGGCTGTGGATTACTCCACTTGGAATCTTCAACATCCAGCACAGGGCCTGGCACCTGACAAACTCATGAAAATTGGGGAGATGTTCACATATAAGCTTCTCGTTGTTTGTTTTAAGAAATAGTTGGCTCCCTCCTTACTACTCAAGCAAAAGGACCTATTCTACCATGAAGCCTAAGACCTGACCAAGTGCAAAACAGATGGGGTGATGGAAATGGAGGCTTTGCAAAGAAAAAAGACGAATGGAAGGTAGTCACTGCAGTGTTGGGTCAGGGATTATTGCTTCAGAAATATTATGGTGGAAAGCTAACCCCCACAACCCAAGTATCATCCAGAATGGGAGAACCTGGCTACTGTGGAGTAAGGGTCACACTGTCAAGCTAGTCATTTTAAGAGAGGATCTGCTTTGAACACAGAATTTTTTTTTTTTTTTTTGAACTGTCCTTTAACACGAGAAATCCAGGGTAGAAAGGAATGTGCTGTCACAGTATAGGGAGAGCAACTAGGGTCACATAACAATGTGTGTATAAATTTTTGTATGAGAAACTAACTTCAATTGTAAATGTTCACTTAAAGCACAATAAAAAAGAAAAAGAAAACACTCGTTGAAAATACTTCAGAACAAATTAAGACTAGCTATTCATTATCCCTACAGAAACACAGAGGCTTAAACTTAAAAAAAGAAAAGAAAAAAAGTATCCATTTCACTTCAGTATTCCTTCTGAATGTTAATGACTGTTTCTTCTAATTAAAAAAAAATTATGATTAAAGAGGAACATAGAACCAAGCCTCATTTTCAAAGCCAATACCCATCTACCTTGACCAGGAATACAGCATCTAAACTTAGAGGTGAGAAAAGAGAAGAGGGCTTGGGGCTATGAGTTAGTTCCACTTCTGCTACCAACCAGCTGGCCAGTAAAAAGGCTCTTGGGGCTTCTGCTTCCACATCTGAAAAAGGCTCTGAGGTCTCTCTCAGCTACAGAGTTCTCCACAGCTCCTGAGCTTCTCTTTGTGTAACACGTCTCTTCCTCTAGCAGCCAGCTTCCCCTCCAAAACACAGGTTGAGGAGTGTAAAAATGGTGTGGCGGAGGCTTCATCGGACCTCCTCCTCAAACTTTACAAGGGAGAGGAGAATCATTACCAGCATCAACAGCCCAAGGCTGACTACTACGAGGTAGAGGTCAAACATACCTACAACCTCCAACTTTTTACCAATTCTGACACCAGCCGTCTCTTCCATCGCAGTCTCTTACTTTTCTGCTGGGTTTGATAATTCGTTGCAATGACCACACAGAACTCACAGACAATACTCACAGTTATGGGGTTTATTAGGGAAGTAACAGGTTACAATTCAAGATTAGGAACAACTCAGGATACAGTTCTTCAATCAGGACAGCCTCTTCTCAGCTGTGCCCACAGGCATGTCTCTCATTGGCCCTCAGCCTCGTGGCGTCTCAGGCGTCTCGGGCCTCCTGGGCCTCCTGGGCCTCCTGGGCCTCCTGGGCCTCCTGGGCCAGAGGCAGCCCACTCTGCCAATAAGCCTCAGCCCGAAAGCACTCAGCTCTCTAGCTTCATGGGTCAGCAAGCCTAGCTCCACTGACAAATGCTTGGAGGCACCCTACTCTGCCAGCATGCCTCCTGCCCAAAGGTGCTCAGCTTTCATGCTTCGTGGGCCAGAAGCCCACCATGCCATTTCCTGCTGGTCTCCTGGTTCTGCTGCTGCGAGTTCACTGCCACACTGACCGCTGTTTCTCACCGTCTTCTGCCGTCTCCAGTGTTACAACTCTGTCTCCTGGGTCTAGGAGGATCTTAGTGCAAGGGCTAAGTCCAAAGGACACGTTCCACTCCCATCTCTTCTTCTTGGTGATAGTGAGGTCTCCCCTGTCTGCCTCTGGGATGGCTCATTTTAAGCCTAGCGGAATGGCGAAACTGATCAATCCCCTCGTTAGGGTTCGAGACACCTTATTTGCATGGTCCCACCCCCACAAGGGTGCTATGCACCTTATTTGCATTATTAGCAAGCTGTCCAATCCCCCCTGGTAGGCCACAAAGCACCTTATTTGCATAGTCCCACCCTGTCATTTGGTGGGAGCTACAAGACCATGCCAAAAAAGGCAGTATAAAAATCAACCCATCACACTGCAAGGAGTCAAGGAAAATCTGCATTTACCCTTCTGATTTTATTTCTTGGGAGTGATGCTGCTGACCCAATACCACATAGCAGCAGGAGGCCCCAAGAACTGGACTGTCAGCCCTTCAGGGGCAGGGTCTGGGTTCTGTGAACCCAGAACATCAAAAGCTGGGTGACTGTGCTCTGTGACTATAATGTCATGGACACTCATTTCCTGTCCAGAATGATCCTCCAAGGAGGCCCTCAAGCCATGGCCCTGACTTTGGGGAAGTCATTCACCTTATCTCCGCCTCTGTTTCCTCATCTGTAAAATGGGGGCGTTACTTGCTCTGACTAGCTCACTAGGCTCTGGCGAGTCTCAAAAGGGACAAAGTATAAGGAAATAAAGGCTCTGTAAGTGGCAAGACCCAAGGCCTTCTATTTAGTCTTAGCTCAGAAGCCAAGACAGCAGAGGGCTATCTGAGAAACTGCTTACAAAAATGACAATGACAAGCACAGCAGACTTCTGGTGTTAGGAAGAACCTGCAACATGAGCCCAAAGTTCACATAGTTTGCTTACTTGCTGTTGCCATAAATGCTTTCGGGTTAACCCAAGAGCCTGCTAAGATTAGCAGTGCCCTAGGAGTCACCTTCAGAAATGGTTCATGGCCTTGGGAGGTGCAGCAGCAGGCAGGGCCAGTCATGAAACAGCCAGGGCACCCTGTCCCCTAGGCTACCCAGGGACCAGACCTCCTCAACCCACACCTGGCTGCCTTGGACCTACCACTACAGAGAATGCCACAGTCCTGCTGCTGGTGGCTGAGGGTCGTATCACACTCTACGGATCACTCCTCTGTGGAGGCCAAAGGGTCCTGACTCAGTCAGGCTTGGCTCCCAGGTGCTGGGTGGCTTTGTCTATATCTCGGTGAAGCCAGCCTCACTCTATATGTAATTTTCAGGATGGATTACTTCCTAATTCATGGCTCATCTGTCCATTAGTTGGGAGAGGAAACTGGATAGGTAAAACCAACATAAATCCTTTTCTTGCCTCCAGAAAGGGGGAGGGAGGGCTGAGAATCTAGAACAAGAGAGTTTATTCCTCTTATTAACTATCTTCAGCAACGATGCTGCTGCCACATGATAAGGGAGGACAAAGAACAGTTCAGAAAGTATGAACAGAATTTAACCAACTAATTATATTTCAGGGTGTAACGATAAAAAAGCCCAACACTTTGAAGTCCAAAGTTTCCCACGAGTGTGATAAGAGAAGTAACACACACAGCCAAAGCTACCAAAGCCCTCCTTTATGTCTCTTTTATTCCCTTCAACATCTCCCCTCTTCACTCTCACTCACCCTGAAATGGCCATATTATAGCATCAAAAGCCATCTAAACATTAAATGGATCTCAATATCTCCCAATCCCCCCACAAAAGACTAAATTACTTCTAAGCACCTTCAGTTTATTTTTTCCCCCTGTAGATCAATGGCTCCTTCCAATCGTGCTAATCTCTATATCCACCTCTCCCAACTTCCTTTGTGCCTCTAACAGCTGAGTGCTTCAATAGTCACAAAGTCTTCTCTTGGACTTTGAGATCCTGGAGGGCCAGAATGTTATCCATTTCTTTTTAATCCCTAGCTTCTAGCCCTCAAGACACAAATATCAAACTCCTGTTAAAATTTCACTTTCTCCAAATCACAAAAAATAACCCTCAGCTTTGCTCTTATGCCACCTAAGCCACTATATGGTGTTAGGTTTTGTTTTGTTTTTTTAAATTGCTTTGATACTCCTGGAGAAATGTGTCCTTGTCTTGTTCCCCAAGAACTGCTCAACACACCCTCTGAGTGTCACATTTCCCCCTACATTACTTCTTGCTCCTTGTCTTAGTTTCTTAGTGCTGCTATAGCAGAAATACAAGCAGGTGGATTAAACAAACAAATCTATTTTCTCACAGTTTATGAGGCTAGAAGTCCGAACTCAGGGCACCAGCAGTAGGGGAAAGCTTTCTCTCTGTCGGCTCTGGGGGAAGTCCTTGTCTCTTTTCAGCTTCAGTTCCTAGGAGATCTTCATGTGGTGTGGCATCTATCTTCCCCTATCTGTGTTTCCTTGTCTCTGTGCCTAGTCTGCTCTTTTTATATCTCAAAAGTGATTAGGTCTAAGATGCATCCTACAGTGATGTGAGTTCATTAACATAACAAAGAAAACGCTATTCACAAATAGGATTACATTCACAGGTATAGGAGTTAGGATTCCAACACCTATTTTGAGGGAACACAATTCAATTCATAACAGTCCTCAAGCTTCAGACAGCAGGAACGCCACAGACTACCACCTCATCCCTAAACCTTCTCTAAGTCTCCAACAACTCCCTTCTAGAACCTCATAGCAGGATGACTGCAGTCCCAGCTCCACCACTAAGCCGTGGTCTGGCCTCATGCAAGTCAATCATTCTTCCTGGCCTTGCGGGGATGGAGAAGTGGTAGGCCTGGATGATCCCCAAGGGCCCTTCGAGTTCTCAGGAATCCCGAATGCCTTCTAGAGAATAGGAGGGGCTCAGATGTTTCCTCTGAAAATGTAAGTCAAAAGAAGTTCTGACTGGAAGAAGAAATGTTGTATCTAGCCTCTTCTGCATGAGCAGTCCTTTTCCTCTCATCTTCCAAGACCTATGCTAGAATCTATCTCCCTCTGCATTAGAGCAAACCCAGGGGACTCCACTTTCCCATTGAAAGCTTAATCAATCCATCAGCACATTTGTATAGGCCATCTGTACAGAGTGTTCCTAAAGTGCTTTCCAAAAATAACAAACACCTAACAAAAAAAAAAACCCCAACCTCCGCTCATTCAAGGATCACTGCAGAGCTGTAGGGAGAGACAAGGGCAGAAGAGGAGAAAACAGACTCAAGACAGGAGAGAGAAAAGGAGAGAGGAGGCAGAGTGTAAGCAAGACTGCTTAGGCTATAAATTTCCAAACCTGAAGGCAGGAAACCACCTCCTCTCTAGCCCCAGCTTCACCAGTGACTTATGGGCTGAGTTAGGACGAGTCACTTCACTTCCCTATGCCTCCATGTCCTTATCAGTAAAATGAAACAGTTCGACTAAATCTGGGAGGCTAGGATTGTGGGAAGATTCTGGTAGACTGGGTATTACTAGTTGGGTGGTCTAGGTCAAGTTACTTTCAGTTCCCATCTGTAAGCTGGATAAATGAATACCCACCTCACTGGTTTGTTGTGAGGTGGAAATGAGATAAACGTGAAGGACCTAGGATGTCGGAAAAGGAATGGGCACTCAAATTAGTGTTGGCTAAGGTCCCTTCCTGCTCTAATAGGCTCCCAAAGAGCACCATTTCGGCTGGTTTGGAAACATCCCCTGAGACTAGGCTCAAAATACAAAGTTAGTTTAGACAAAAGAAGAGTCAACAGGTTAAACAAGTGAACCTCCAAGGCTCTGTCCCATCAAGCTTTAAAAATATTTTTTTAAGGTGCTCATAGCACTCCCTCACCCTCCCCAAAAAATTAATTATGTTTGTGACTATACTAAAGTTATATTAGTGTCCAGGGGGACCCAGAGAATTTTCTAGCTTAAATATGTTGTAGGGAAGGGCAGAGAGCTTACATCTGTTTAGTTCCCACATAGATACACACTACCTTGCAAATGGTTAAGCACCCGCTCAACTACTAGCCAAAAGGCTGGTGGTTCGAACCCACCCACAGGTGCCTCAGATGACAGGCCTGGCGATTTGCTTCCAAAAATCGTCTTGAAAACCCTACGGAGCAGTTTTAGTCTGCACACACGGGTCATCATGAATCAGAATCCACTCAACAACAGGTTTGGTTTTTTCAGTTTAATTTTTAATATGGGGAGACTGAGCACAAAGCTGGAAGAGGGAGGAATACAACTAATAACTCTACCTCATTAAAAAACAAAACCAAAACCACACCCGTTGCCGTGGAGTCTATTCCAACTCAAAGAGCCCCTACAGGACAGAGTAGAGCTGCCCCATAAGGTTTCCAAGGAGCGAGTGGTGGATTCGAACCTCCGACCTTTTGGTTAGCAGCCGAGTTCTTAACCACCGGTGTGATGTTACTCTCACCTTACAGATAAATGGAACCCCAAAGTACCTTCACCTGCATTCCTACTGAAAGGGGCTCTCTGCTCTTTTGTTTTCCAAATACCAGGTCAAGCTTAGTCCACCTCTTCTGGGAAGACTGCTCATCAATTCAGCCCACAGGCATTAAAGGCTCTTCTGAAGCTCTAGCATCAATGCCTGGGCCACAAATGGGACAACCAATCATATCCCTCCCCAAGGGCCACTCACATTTACCTAACTAGTATGTGCTGCATTTACTGTAGGTAATAAATTCCTGCAGGGACCACCAACTCTGCTTCTCTCTGTCCCCAAAGTGCTCAACAAATATTAGTTAACTAAAGGAGAAAAAAGACAAACTGTGTAGAAAATACAAGATGGCAAAGTAGCAGCAGATATGAAACAGGAAGGAAAAGGGATATAAATTCTAAAGTTTTGGCCAGGTAGCAAAATAGATGCTTGGTGGAAGCTGCTATAATTGGTTCCTAGACCCCAGAAATACATCTTATGTGTCATCACACCCTCTGCTCTGGTTCCCATCAGAGCTGAGTGAAGCAGGCTTCAATACCCACTTAATAAAGTCCAGGAAGCTGATTTGCTAAATCTGACTTCTTAAGGTTCTGTGTTACTAGTGACTACACTGCAATTCAGCAAATATTTACTGTCTTCTGTGCAAGGCTTGGAGGATCACAGAGATGAAATGGGGCATAGTTCTAACTCTCAAGGAATTTCCAATCTATGTGAGAGGAATTACATGTGTGTTTAACTGTAACACTGTCAAATTGTTACTAGGGCCCAATGAAAAAGAAAAGTGCTCTGGGAACACAGAGGAGGTAGGAACAAAGACTTCTGATAGGGGTTGGGGAGGAAGTGAAAGAGAAAGCTTCTGAGCTGGAACTTGAAAATAACACACACAGTTCGTGAGGCCTCAGGACAGTGTTGTAGACATAGTGTTACTTACAAAAAAAAAAAGATAAAGAAATAGAAGAATAATTCACCAGAAAGATGGCAAGAAAGGAAAAAGAAAACTGACAATTTTGTCTGCCAAGATCCACTGAATGTTGTTGTGTGGTAACAAGAAATAAAGTTATGTGTCTATATATCCTCACATGAAGGGAATGTTTAGAAATTAGATTTTGGTTTTCAAAGTACTCAGTAGCTGTGCAGGAAACACCTTCTTCAGGTCAAAAATAGCAAACCCAAGAGAACTGGCTGATGCAGTTATGTTTACTTTTTACCCTCTCTCTGGAGTGCTTTCCGAAGGTCCCCAAGTGGGATGGTATAAACAGGTCTGTGTCACTTCCTGGTTCTCAGGCCTTCTCTGCATTCCCAGTCAGTCTGGGAAGGCTGCCTATTTAAAAATAAACTTAAAAAACTCACCAAAAACCCCAACCCTAAACCACCATTCCCTCTACTTCATTCAATTTCACTGAAATTAGAAGGGACAGAGCGAGAAATGAGACAAAAATGACCACAGAGAATGAGTCCTTAGGTCAAAACAAAAAATATGTGCTCACTGAGTTCAAGGTCAGGAGACTTGGATTCTACTCCTGTTCTGCCTCTAACTGGAAAACTTGACCTTGAACAAGCAAGACGCAGGTGCTTGCTTCACCTTCCCATGCAATAGCTGCGTCAGCCTACTCTTAACCCCCAGTGCAGTGGAGTCAGGCAGCTTGGGTTCAAATTCCAAACCCACCTTTATGAGCTTCTTCATTCTTGGGCATGTTATCAAACCTTTCTGGGCCTCAGTTTCCTTATCTATAAAATGGCCCTAATATTACCTACCTCACAGGAATCCTGCATTATATGGGAAAATGTACATAAAGCACTTAACATAGGTGTCTGCCACTTAGTGAGTCCTCAGAAATGGTAGTTGCTATTAAATCATCACCATCTATCATTACTATTGTCATTATCACCTGAAAATTTAAGGGTTGGGCTGGATGATCTCTACTTGAAAAGCTTCTCTGGCTCCAAAATCCTATGATTCTTTAAGTCACTTCCTCCTTTTCTTTTTTAAGGGGACTGGATGGTGAGAGAGGGTGATAAAGTTCGCAAAGCATGACAGTTACAAACACATCCTCAGTCTTCATATAATTAAGAAATCTACCAGTAAGTAAAACTGGGCATATTACTCCCACCAATTGAAAAGTCTTGCCTATTTCCTGCATTAAAACCACAGCATACAACAAGTTCATCCACAACACAGTGTCTGTACTCCTATGAGCACTAAGGACAAGTGCTCTCCTGGGCCAGCACAGTCCGACTTCATCCATCTCACCCTTAACTGTACAAACAACTTTCCCAGCTCCTTAGAGCAGTCCTAAGAGATAGCATGGTGGCCAATCCACCCATCTTTCTTAAGGAACTCACTGACTTCATCTAACACATTTACTGGGCAACTACATATAGCAGGCTCCATAAGAGGTACAAAGATGGGGTTGGGAGTATATGCCTTTAAGAAAATCACAGTCTACTAGGGGAGATGAAACATAGTACACAAATAACTATAATACCATATAGAAAAGTGAAAAGACATGAGAGTATCAAAGATAAAACAGGAGGTAAACTGGAACCCAGGAAAGGGAAGTGAAACAGATATAATTGTAGGGTCTATGGGGTCTAGTGAGTGGTGCATGCATTTTAGAGTCACACAAAAGGGAGTTCAAATCCTGGCTCTCATTCTCGCTCCTCAAAGGGCCTAGGCATGCTACTTTACTGCTGTGAGCCTCTGTTTTGTCACATATAAAACTGGGGTAATGATAACTACTTCACAGGATTGTAAAGAGTCAATGACCCACACGTTTGAAGGATTTACTATAGCATCCCGGCATATCGTCTAAGTCCTTAACAAATAATAATTATTAAGAATGAACACGTGTAAATCCTCAGTCCTTGAGATCTGTTAAGGTAAGATGGAGGAGCCAACTGCACATTAGGGTTTACTGAGCCTCCCCTCACAGGGCTGTCCTGGCCTAACTCATTGATAGGCATACAGCTGAGCACCTGCTGTTTGCTGATCAAATGTGACTTGCTAGTTCAACTGGTTGCCCGAGTTTAAAGGACGATGGTCAGTAGGTATAGGAAAAAGGTTCAAAATGTCTATGTGTACACATTCATGCCAGGACAACAGCTGGATGCACACATCCACCTTTCTACTACAAAGTGTAACATTACAATACAAATTACAGATAATACCATGCACAGCCTGATACTGGGCCATGCTATTCTTTTGAACATGGTAGGTGTTCAATAAATGTTGCACAAATTGACATGATCTGAACCTGGTTGAATTCTCAACAGAAATTGTCTAAATGGATCCCCATTTTTCAACAAGTAAACACAGGAGGAAAATGACATCTAAGGCTAAAAATTGATCTGAGGTGATGGTCTAAAGAACTTCTGCCTCTAGCCATGACAGACTAATAGGGACTAAATTTACCCTTCTTCCTTAAACAACTAGAAATATATGAAACAATGGTTTCAGATATTGGTCAACAGTCAGCACAGGACAGTAATCCTTGAGAGAAGGGAAAGAAATGCAGTGAGCCCTATTAGTACGGGAACTCACTGCCTAGAGTTTTCAGGCCACAGGGTAGGGAGGGGAACCTGAACGAGTTCAGCAATCTTCTTGAATTGAAGAGATAGAGTTGGGAATTTGAGAAGCCAAGGTGACAAGAATTTGCAGGGCAAAGTAACTGAGAGGGGGTAACATCAAAGAGAAAAAAAGCTGCAGAGTCTGCAGAGAGATCTCCTTGAGTTTTTGGCTGAGTACTAATCTATGCATGCATATGAGGAAACTACCATGTCTGAGGAAAGAACAGGAAAGAAGTAGGCAGTACAATCCCCAGAGCTCACACAGAGCCAGAAATAATTCATATTCCCACCAGCCACAGTGGAAAAATCTCCTAAAACACAGGGTATCAGATAGAATCTTCAGAAAGGTTTTGCCTCAGTAGTGGAACAGTCTTAGTCCTAGACTAAAAACTGTTCTAGATCCACCCTAATAAAGCTTAAAGCAAAAGTTTAAAAGGATCAAACTGATTCCAAGTAATTAAACTGCTTCTGAGAACAAAGCCCAAAAGTATTGAAAAGAATACAGAAAGTTCTAGCATCTAGCAACATAAAATTCACTATGTCTGGCTTACAGTAAACAATTAACAGGCATGCAAAGAAGCAGAAAAATATGACCCATAATTAGGAGAATAATCAAACAACAAAACAGATACAAATGATAGAATTAGTGGACAGAGATGTCAAAACCACTATCATAAATATATTCCATGTGTTCAAGAGAATAGATGAAGATCTGAGCATGATGAGGAGAGAAACAGAAAATATAAAGAAGACCCAAACTGAACTTTTAGAGGGAAAAATAAAAATATCTGAAACGAAAAATGTACAGGATAGGATTAACAACAGATTATACATTGCAGAAGAAACAATCAGTGAACTTGAAAATATAGTAATAGAAGCTATCCAAAAATGATATAAACAGAGACAAGGGCTGGGAAAAAAAATGAACAGAGCGTGAGCTGTGGGACAATATCAAGCAGCCTAACATATGTATAATTGGAGTCCCAAGGGGAAAAAAGATGGGGGGGGGGCACAGAAAAAATATTTTAAGAAATAATGGCCAAATTTTTTTCAATTTGATAAAAATGATAAATCCACAGATTCAAGAAACTCATCAAAACATGGAAACCCCCCTCCCTCAATACACACACACACACACACACAAGACACATCGTACTCAAAAAACCAAAACCAGTGATAAAAAGAAAATCTTAAAAGAAGTCATAGAAAAAAAAAGACACACTGTATACACAGGAACAAAAATAGGAATTAAGGTTGACTTATTGTCAGAAATCATGCAAGCTAGGAAATAATGGAGTATTAAAGTATCTTTAAACTATTTTTAAAAAAATAGTCTGACACCAGATGAGGAAAAGTCGAGAACTATGATGTTCCCATCAATGCTTTTTGTACTCTGGGGTAGTATTAGTTGTTAGGCAGGCTTAATGCTGAGCTTGGTGGCCCTAAGAACATCTGGAAGTACAATATTTGCTGAAAAGTGAAAAAGGATAAAGACTCTTTTTTAGGCTCACACAAATGGGCCATTTACCCATATTTTATACCTAGGTACTCAGAACAGGAGCCCTGGTGGCATAGTAGTTAAGTGCTGGGTTGCTAACTGAAAGGTTAGCAGTTCGAACCCACCAGCCGCTCCATAGGAGAAAGCAGCAGTCTGCTTTTATAAAGTTTACAGCCTTGGAAACCCTATGGGGCAGTTCTACTCTGTCCTACAGGGTCGCTATGAGTCAGAATTGACTCGACAGTAGTGGGTTTGGTTTGGGTTTTTGGTACTCAGAACATCACTGACTGCAGCCTAGCTTCTAGTCTTATGTCAACATTGCTTAACATATGGAAAAAGAGACAGTAAAGTTCTACCAGAGGATTCACCCCACAGCGGGTTAAAATCAAGTTAAAAATAAAAAATAAATCTCATTAAGGAATGAACTAGCCCACCAGTGTCAGGCTTGAGTAGGTCTTCCTCCCTTAGAGTGTACACATCTTTGGTTAATGTGTCTGACTGGCCTCTGCATCTTCAGGATAAAATGTTTTTTTTGGGAATGGAAGAATGCTCCTTGAACAGAGGAAGAGCTTCAAACCATTCATTTGGGTTTTCATTTCCAACATGTTTGCAGGCGATGCTAATGCTGCTGGTTAGGGACCAATTCTGATAATCACTGGTAGAGCCAAAACGAAATCTGTTGCCATCAAGTGGAGTCCGACTCATAGCAATCCTACAGAACACAGCAGAACTGCCCCATGGTGTTTCCAAGGAGCAGCTGGTAGACTCCAACTGCTGACCTTTTGGTTAGTAGCCGTAGCTCTTAACCACTGCACCACTAGGGCTCTACTAGTAGAGCAGTGGGTCTCAAAATTTATTACACATAAGAACCGGTTAGGGATCTGGTTAAAATGCAAATTCTGATTCAGTATATCTGGGGTGGAAATGCAAATTCTGAGCAGGGGTTCATACTGGAGTGAACCATTTTGAAGCCCTGAGCAGAAACAGGTAAGAGTATAACTCAAGAAATGAATACGAGTTACTCAGTTCTTGGCTAGGTGATCCAGCCCAAGGCAGCCAAATCTCCTCCTCATTAAGTACCCTAAGCTGGCACCTCATTCTTCAGAGTCCAGTGTGGGGCTCTGCATCCTGCAGGAGCCATTAAGATAGCAATTAATTTGTTCCAGACATGCTGGTCTGGTTTCCCCACTAAACTATAAACTAAACTGAAGCTCTCAGAAAGCTTGGGTCCTATCTGTTTTATGCTTCCTTTATAATCCTGAGACCAGCACACTCCAAAAAAAACCTCACTGTAGGTGCCCAAGAGGGACCACCCCCCTTCCCAAAAATGCTTGTTACCTGAATCAGAGAATCTCAACTGGGGGCAATTTTACCCTTCAGAGGACATCTGGCAATATTTGGAGGCATTTTGACTGTCACAACTTGGGAAGGTTACTACTGACATAATATGGATAAAGGCCACAGATTCCGCTAAACATCTTACAATGCACAGGACAACCCCCACCACAAAGAATTATCTGGACAAAAATGTCAATAGTGCTGAGGATGAAAACCTCTGGCCTACATGACAAATGCTGAGCTGTAGCAGATGCTTGTAATTCTACTTTAGCTGTACATGTAGTGCAAAATTCCCTCAAACCACTAGGAAGCCTTTTGTCCTACCACCATGTCTCCAAAGAAACATTTTGATCCTCCAACATCTGGCTTCTCACCCCAGATCTCCTACTAGCTGAATGATTATAGATATGCCATGTAACTTTTCTGGTCCGTTTCCTCTTCAGTAAAATAGAGGCATTGGGAAAGATGATCTAAGAGTTCTTCCAGCTCTAAAATTCAATTTTAAATGCCTATATTTGGCCTTATCTCTTTACAATGAGCCAAACAGAAAGGGGAAGGATCTGGTCTTGTTAGTATGCACACCCAGTCTCTGAAAGACAGTTCTTACATTGTGAAAACCAAGCTGGACCAAGGCGAGCTCCAGAGTGTGAGGGACCCAGGAAAAAGCTCTACAAACATTGACTGAGAGGCCTGCCTAGGCCCCTCAGCTTGAAAATATGAAGGTCTTAACTAGCCTCCCTCTTGCCTTCCTCAAGCTGATATTTAAATCAAGTATTAACTGGCAGAGGAAGGAAGCGAGGGTCTTGCTATTCAAAGTATGGTCCACATACAGCAGCATTGGTATCATCTAGGAGCTGATTAGAAAAGCTGAATCTCAACCCCCCACCAAACCAAATCAAACTCACTGCCCTCGAGTCAATTCCAACTCATAACCACCCTACAGGACAGAGCAGAACTGCATAGGGTTTTTCGATGCTGTAAATCTTTACAGAAGCAGACTGCCACATCTTTCTTCCCCAGAGCAGCTGGTAGGTTCAAACCACTGACCTTTGGTTAGGAGTCGAGTGCTTAACCACTGCGTCACCAGAGATCCTTTCTCAACTCCCAGACCTACTGAATCAGAATGTGCATTTTAATAAGGTTTCACAGGTGATTCATGTGCAGGTTAACGTTTAGGGCTTAGGATATACTGCCCTTCCCTCCTCACTTGGTAAAAGCGACTTTTAAGACTGTCCACACTCTCCCCTAATTCCATCTCCTTGTACACCTCATGCATATGCACACACGTGCACGCACACACCCACCCACACACACCCTAATTCATAGCCTCCAAACCCAAAGTCAATAAGAGTGATGGGGGTAGGTTACTTTCTCCTTGCATCTTTCCTATGTCCACACAAGGCCAGAAGAGGCAAGGCTTAAAGCACAGGCAAAATTACAAGAGCTCTTCCACCTGCATTATTCAGCCCACCCCTGCAGTTCAAACGGTCTCCAGGAGGGATGGTGAACCCAAAGGTACAAACTCTAATAGGAAGAGACTCATCATTTGCATCTGAACAGAGACCAACAGGTGGTCCGAGTTTCATTTCTAAAGGTTTTTTTGTTTTGTTTTCTTTTCTTGTTGCTGTCTTACATAACATACAGATTCTTGGGGCATGGGTAAAAGGGCAAAACAAAGCACACACACAGTAAACAAAATCGCAGCACAGGTTCTCCTAGCAGGGTGGTAGAGGGCAGCAGATGGAACAAAAACAAGACCTCAATGAAGTGTAGCATACCAGAGCATTGGAACAGAAGACAGAATATTGGGCGGGGGGGTGAGGGGGCGGCGCCTGGACAATGCCATGCAGTCAGTGCAGTGAAGATTAGGTTTCTGCTCAACCCCCTCCTCTGCACGGGCTGCTTATCCCTCTCAGCCCACCTGCTGTCACAAGCAGCAGATGGCCCAGCCCCAGGCAGCTGGCAGAGGACAGCAATTTGCCCTTCCCCCAGGGCTGGAGATGGAGGAGAGCAGGGCAAAGGCCAACCTCTGGTGGAAGCAACACCTTGCAAGAGTGTCCTGGGTGAGGCACGGCAACACCACCCAATGCTCTACTACAATGAGATGCAGCTCAAAAATAACTTTCAGCATTATCCAAGGCTATCCAGCACCAACAGCTCCTCAGAAAGATAGAGTCTTGGATCGGGGAAGGTGGCATGGGGAGGGACAAGAACCAGAACAGTTCCCAGAGTGTAGCTGGCCCAGGAGGGCTCATTCAATCATTCCACATTTACTGCATGCATACCACATTCCAGGCACTGCGCCAGCATCTGTGGATACAGTGGTGGTAGGAGACACAGTCTCTGCTCTCAGGAAGTTCACAGTAGAGTCAGCGAGAACAAGGAAACTGAGGGTAATACAATGGGGTAAGTGCAGAGCACAGGCTGATACTGCAGCACAAAGGAGGGACACGCACACTGATACGGGGGCAAGCAAGCTAAGACTTGACTTTAGGAAGGCATTAGCCAGGCAGAGCAGAAAGGGCAGGGTAAAGGGAGGAAAGGGCATTTCAAGGAGCGGGAACAGCATATACAAAAAGCTGGTTAGCAAAAGAGAACTGGAACCTGCAAGTTGTTCTGTCCCAGTCTGTGCTGCCTCTGGTCATCTTCACCAGAACCAACTCATGGGTTTGTCACGGGATCATCTTGTAAAGTCCAATCTGCCTTTCTAAGAGAGGGAAACTGAGGCCTAGAAAGGGGAACATGACTAGCCCAGGGACACAGGGCTTGTTAATGGCTGAACCAGAACTCAGCTTTCTAAACTCCTCAGTAAATAAAGTTTCCTCCAATACCTTCCAATCCAAACCTGACCACTGAGCTCTCTCGGACAGAATGCCAGCCCCAGTACTGCTCTCCACTGAGCTCTATCCATTCTGACTCAGGGAATGGCTCACAGCCAGGCCTCTGCCAGATTAGGAAATCCAGCTGCATGAGTCTTCAGGGACTGCAACGTGGCAGGAGCAGTTCGTAAGACAACAAGAGGGCACACCTGTCTACCTGCCTCTTCTGGAAAGGAGGCAAAAGGCACACACAGCACTCCTCAAAGTAGGTTTTTTATGTTTGTGTTAGCAAAAATGGGTCTCCCTTGGAAATAAAGAAGGGCTATTCTAGGGGCTACAGGAAATTATCAGTCAATACAGAAACAGGCGAGTCTGAGGCATTGCCAAACCAGGCAGGCTTAATTAAGACTCTCCCCATCCTCTTCCCCAGGAAGTCCACCCCCTCCTCTGCCGGTCACACTAACATAGCTGTGAGAAGCAGTCACTTCAGGGAAGCTGAAGGCAGCCTTCTTGGACTACTCCTGGACCATCAGCAGGGGGCTGAACCATTGGAACTTCGGGGGCCAGTTGCCCTTATTGTCACCCCAATCTCCTCCTTCAATAGAACCTGCTCTGTTGTGGTCCACCAGCCTTCAGCCTGCTGCCCACTCCAAATCAGAGTGTGTGCACAGTGGAAGAAGTGCTCATTAGCTTTTTGAGTGTAACCCTCTATAGAATCTAAATAAAAGGCACAGTTATCCAAATGCCAAAGGAGAACTCCTTCTCTTTTCATAACAAAACAAAGATACATGTGAACACCATTGAGCTGGTTGTAACTGCACAGAAAAGAAGCTAAGGGATGCTGGGGTTAAATCCATTTACCAACCTCCCCTTGATGCCTGGGTATCCTCAGCTCCACCGTACTTGAAGCATCACTGTGACTAATGGTCAGAAACGACGTTTCCTGTCCTAAACGCCCTCAGATGCTGCCTCTCTGACGGCACACTCAAGTGCAATCACCACAGGCTAACGCTGGCTTTTAGGACCCTAGACACGGATATTCAGGGCAAGGTGACTGCCAGAAAAACTGACTTACTGAGAGGCTGAAAAGCAATGTCAGTCTAATTCAACAAAGGGGCCAGTATGGGCACCTTGTTGTCTAAACTCCTTCACATCCGCCAGAGGAACCCCTGGATGGAGGAGTATCTGGGTTGGGGGCAGGGGAGGAGGCAGTGTAGCCAGACTTCCTTCTCTTCCACCCAAACCACAGGCCTTTTAGAACTTGCCCTTCTGGGAAGCAAAAGAGGTTCTGATTTCCAAACCTCACTGTTAGAGAGAACTTCTTGTTTTCTCTCCTCTTTTTAAAACAGATCAATGCTCCCCTAGGGAAAAAGCAGCTGTAAATACAAGAGGGTGGAAAAAGAATGCCACTACGAGTTCCAGAGGAACCATTAGACTATTGTAAAATGCCTTCTCAAAAGAAGCAACACACCCCATTCCAAACAGAAAACACACACAACTTCATTCAAAGTGCTCCTCTAAAGTGTGACCTTTGGGCAGCTGACTTCTCTACACTCCAGGGTTGCCTCCTCCTCTACGAAACACTAAGACCTTTACATAAAAGTGAGTTAGCCATTTTCTTTTTGGGAGCCTTAGAAAGAACTAGCTTGAACTCCAGTGTACCTGCTACTACTATCATCATCATCAAAGGACTAAACTTTATTACCAAACTGCTAAAGATGTTTAGACAAATTTAAGCAAGGCATTATCTTTTTAACCCTGGTGGTGCAATCGTTAAGCACTCACCTGCTAACCCAGCTGTTAACTGAAAGTTCAGCAGTTCGAACCCACCCAGCAGTTCTGTGGAAGAAAAGACCTGGCGATCTACTTCCCAAAAGAATATAGCCTAGGAAACCCTATGGGGCAGTTCTACTCAGTCATATAGCGTCACTATGAGTTGGAATTGATGGCACACAACAACATATCTCTTCAGGCAGATGATGCCACAGCATTCACTAGTTCAGAATAGAAAGGGGAAGAGGGTATAAATCTGGCCTGGCCCAGCATCTTTCAAAGGCCCCAGACATTGGGAAATTGCCCACTGGCTTACTGTACCCACTTACTCTACCCCTCCATCACAGCAGCAGTGGGGCTGCCACCCTGAAACCCATTTGCCAAAAATATAAGATCTCATAAGGTGTTTTAGAGAGAGCTTTTTAGAGGAAATTTCATGATGGTTTTATTTTCATACAAGTTACAATTAAATGGGCTTGCCTTTGCAACCATACTTCCTACCTAGAATTCTAACAAGTTTAGATGTGCCCCTAGAGATTTAAACTGGATTACAAGGAATGTCGCTGGCTGAAACTAGTCCCAGCCCACAGATGTTACCAACCTGTTTCACAGTCCTAGGTAGATCTGAGAAATGATCTGAGAAACGAAATGGGGGGGATTTGCCATGCAGAGAACCTGGGTCACACAAACTCTCCTGGCCTCACTACAATTCCCCAAGAACCCTGGTCAACTTCGAGGATAAATACATTTTCCTCAGGAACCAGAGTTTCAAGAGAACCTTAGAATGGGATGAACTCTTGAAGGATAAGTCTGACCCTCTCTGCCCTTTCTGTTTTCTCTCAGGCTTGATTCCCAGAGTCATGGATGGTCTCTTGTCCTCCAGCCCCTGCTCTGCTCCATGCCACCCAAAATTCTGTTAGGAACCACACTCCCAAAGCACTGTCAGATCTCCTTTCACCTCCAATGGTTCATTCACCTTTCTTCACCCCATGTATCCCTGCATATTTCCTGACAGTCCTCTACACAGACTTGCAAAAAGTACAGAAGGCACAGTCCCCAGGCCACTAGGAGCTTTCAATAGAGTTGGTGAGTCTGCACACCCAGATAGCAAATAATCAAGACACACAATAAGGCAGGAGTATCTATTTCAGTATTCTATGTGGGTGCAATATAACACTAAATAGTGAGGTATAAATAATTAGAAAATAAGGCAGAATGAGCAGCAACTAATTGTGAGTTATAGACAAAATAATGAAAAAATAGAGAAGGGGAAAATGGATCTGAACCAAGACAGTCAAAGCCTTACAAAGGAAGGGAGATTTAACCTGAAAGCCTTGAGGGCTGAACAGGTATAGAGAAAGAAAGAGGGACTTTCTGGGGCAGGAATTCTGAGGTGTGCATGATAGATGAAGGGGGTGGGGAAAGGAGGGGAAAAGAAGCCGAAGATCAGGAAAGAGCAGAAACTTCAGGGCAAGGGACAATTCTTACTGGTTTCTCTAGTATCTATCATATAGGAGATTCTGTTTACAAAGTATTAAGTATTCAACTGAATACTTAAGATAAGGCCTGTTTGCACCAAAAAACCAAAAACCAAACTGGTTGCCACTGAGTTGATTCCGACTCGTAGCAACCCTATAGGACAGAGCAGAACTGCCCCATAGAGTTTCCAAGGAGCAGCTGATGGATTCCAATTGCTGACCTTTTGGTTAACAGCACTGAGGCACCAAGGCTCCCCAGTTTGCACAGCCATGAAAAATAGGCAGAGACATTTAGCCTTGGATCAGTAGGTAGTAGGGAGCCTACGAATGTTCGTGAGGAAGAAAACATGATCTAATTCAATTCAACAAGCATTTACTAAAGGCCTGCTATGTGAAAAGTACCAGAACACTTAGTCCTCCCCCTGAAGGAGCACCCTCACCATGGGAAGGGATGGTAATACTACTTCCTGTACACTCTTGGAAACCCTATGGGGCAGTTCTACCCTGTCCTATAGGGTCGCTATGAGTCGGGATCGACTTGATGGCTATGGGTTTGGTCCACATAAGGCTTTATTCTCTCACCTAGTCTCACTTGAGATAAGGACAATGTTCACAGGAGATGAATCTAGCAAGACAGACTAAAGCAGCCTGGGAGGCCAAACGAAAGATGATGAGGTCTGGCCAAGGTGGTGGTGACAGGAACCTGGAAAAGAACGAATTGGCAGGGGCTGGTTACTGACTTAATGGGAGGGGCCCAGAAGAGAGAACTCTTTGACAACACATAAGTCAGAGAGGAGGAAAACTCAGTTTTCAATTCCCAGATGGTGCCATTATCTTAGGGAATGCTTTGGCTCAGTGAACACCAAATGCTAAGGTCAGTCGGCTAGGCCATTCTGCCTGTTTCTGGGAATGAGGGTTATACATTCCACCCTTCCTATCTGCCCATGGTTTTTATGCTAGCTGTGATTTCCTGTAATTCCGCTTACAATGGGGTTTACAAGGAGGAGCTGACAATTCCTTTTTCCATCACAATGTGTTAAATATGTCTGAATAGTCCTGCACTAAAGTTTTACTGGCAGCTCTTATTCTGCGAAGAAGAGGAGAAAAGGAGAAGGAAGGATTACATTTTAAATGCCAGAGGAAGTGTTCTTGCACAGAGTCTTCCCCTTCTAGGTGGAGGCTTCCCAATTGCATTTGGTGAGGGGGGAGGGATAAAACCAAAAAGTATCAACTCTGAGAGCCAGTACCAGTTCCTAAAAAGAAGAGAGACCAAGACCCCTTACCACCTGACTATGTAAAATGTAAGCACAAAACCAGGAAAGCAGAATCAACATGAATCGGACTAAACGTGCTTCTGAGCAGGCAGCGTCACAGGAAACGAGCAGTAGGCGTTTCATGATGACTGCGCCTGGGGACAGGGGCGTTGCCAAGTGCTTGCGTCAAAGTCGGGCTACCTGGTATATGGCTATGAGCCACAGGAGGGCCAGCCTGGTTCCCAGAAATGCAACTCCTCCCCCGGAACCCTAACATCCTGCTGGACACTGCCATCCCTAGCCATTCTAGACTAGAGATATAAGCAGCATAATAATAGCATGGGGAACAGTGATGATCTCTGAAAGGGAAATTACAGGTGATTTTCCCCCTTATATTGCTAGTAACCTGTATTTCCTAATCTTTCTTTAAGAAACAAGTATAATTTGTGATTTCTTATTTTTTAAAAAACAAGTTAATGGGGGAAATGAATTTGAGATGTGCATCTCTGCAAAGGAAAAGTGCAATTTAGCCCTCTTTCCTAACCATGAAACAAGAACAGGAAGGGAAAAAAAGATAGCCCCGATTGAAGGAAGAACAAACAGTTATTGGTTATAACAACTTGGTAGACATTTTCTAAACAAGTACTTTCCTCCTACCTGGGACAGATTCTGGCTACCCAAGAACAGTCACGCTGTACCCTTCCACACAAGGGCCTCAGAGGACTAAAACTACAGACGTGACCTGAATCTCGAGAATATCTGTCTATCATCAAACATTTTCCCAGTGCTTTGTGTTAGGCTTCCCATAGATGGCAAACAGTCTTGTACAAATGTGTCAATGAAGAGAGGGATGTTTTGTCATCCTGCAGGATGGTGGACATACTCCTGCTAACATTAACCTTCAGGATAATAATAATGATGATAAATCTTTATTATCAACTGGCTTTTGAGTGCTTATTCACTGTGCACGGGTCTAAGTATTTTACACTTAGTAACTGATTTAATCTTCACAACAACCTTAAAAAGTAAATACTATTACTATCTCCATTTTCAGATGAGGAAAGTGAGGAAGAGAGGTTAAATAACCTAGCCAAGATCACACAAATAAGAAGTGATGGGCCAAAGTTTCAAACTAAGAAGTCTGACCCCAAAGCCTGCATTCTCAGTAGAGGTTCAAATTTACTCCATATTATATAATGTAATTCAATTTAAACATTAAAATTATGCTGGATATACTATGGAATAAACCAAAAAAAACCAAACCTGTTAACATCATAGCGACCCTACAGTACAGAGTAGAACTGCCCCATAGGGTTTCCAAGGAGCAGCTGGTAGATTCAAACTGCCAACCTTTTTGGTTAAAAGCTGAGCTCTTAACCACTGCACCACCACAGCTCCGTATTATGGAATAGGATGTAAAATTCCTATCCATTATAAAAAGAAAATAGGAAGCTTTGAAGACTGTTCATTCACACTGTTGCTTGCATGGATACACCATCTTGAGGTGGGAATGGGATGTGGTTTCCCAACTCCAAAACCACAGCAGAGGGAAGCTTAAGATGCAGATACCAGGGCCCCACCCACAAGGGAACTGATTTTATAGGGTCGCTATGAGTCAGAATCAACTCAACGGCAATGAGTTGTGGTTTGTTTTTTATGGTGTTGGCGAAGAATATTGTATATACTATGGACAGCCAAAAGAACAAACAAATCTGTCTTGGAAGAAGTACAGCCAGAATGCTCCTTAAAAGCAAGGATAGCAAGACTTCGTCTCACGTACTTTGGGCACGTAATCAGGAGGGCCCAGTCCCTGGAAAAGGATATCATGCTTGGTAGAGGGTCAGTGAAAGAGAGGAAGACCCTCAACAAGAGGATTGATACAGTGGCTGCAACAACAAGCTAAAACATAGCAACGATTCTGAGGATAGCACAGGACTGGGCAGTGTTTCATTCTGTTGTATACAGGGTCACTATGAATTGGGAACTGACTCAACAGCACCTAACTAACAACAGGGTGGGCCAGATGGTTCTCAAGCACATTTTGACGAACACTGCTTTGGGGCATTCTAGGAGACTTCTGCAGGCACTGCAAGGTTTAGAAACAAGTATCACTAGATGGTGATGGCTAATTCCCCTGCACTGGTAATGAGACAATCACTTTCGGTCATAGGCGCCACGTTAAGAAAGCTATTGACAGAAAGAAGTGGAGTGAAATGGGAATTCTGAGACGTTACCACTGAGAGCTCTCATACAGACAGGCATCTGACTACAGGATTGCCTTTTCCATGATCTGCATGTATATTTGCCCCCAATCTTCCACATCTGAAATAATCTGGCTAGAATTTGCCTCAAAAAAGACCCTGATTTCTATGGGAAAAAACTGCCCAAGACAGATGCATTGCATCTTAATGATTAAATTCAGATAACCTAATAATAAAAACGTCTTCAGTGGAAAAGGCTAAGAAGAGTTACTTTTAAATAATGTGAGCTCTTTAAAAGTGCTAACACAAAGCATGTTCCCTGGGCCTTTGTACTTTGTGTATTAAATAAAGATGCACTCACTTTAAGCTTTTGCCTCTCTGTGTTTTCCTCAGTCAGTACCAATATGAGCTCATCAATTCGGTCCTTCCTCCTTGGCTTAAATTATCTATTTCAATTGTATTACTATCCAAGAAAGATGGCTCAAAGCTCGGAAACAGTTTCAGTAATTTAATTAAATTGTGCAGAAATGCTGATGTTTTCTTAGGCACCAGCCTGACCTTTTCCCGCTCCTTTCTTGTCTCAGTGGGTAAGTCCTGGCTGTGGCCTCCCCTTGCAGTCGGACCACCTCTATTCCCTGACTTCCACAGGGTCTTTTCCTACAGGGGCCACACAGTGTGTGGCCAAGAGTTCAGGCTGCCTGGCTCTGCTACTTACCAGCTATGCTGCCCTAGGCAAGTTTTTGATCCTCTTTTGGTGTCAATTTCCACAAATGTAAAATGGGTATAATATAAGCAACCTACCTCAGAGTGGTGGTGAGGATTAAATAAATTAATGCATTCAAAGCACTAAGAACAGTACCTGGCACATAGAAAGCACTCAATATGTGTTAGCTATTATCATCACATCAGCCTACCTTGTAATATTAAGAAAGTTTTGCATGAATCTAGAGCTGTATACTTTTCGAAGCAGTCTCAATTCATTATAAGTACATTCAGTCCTCAGAATAACCATGTAAGCTCTACAAGATAGGAATTATTAATTCATTTTAGAGATCACTGAAAGCTTAAGGACACTTCCTGCTATAAGGAAAAGGAAGCAGCCCAGCCATCACGGCCATTTACACATCAGTCTCCCTCACAGGAAGGAAAGGAAGGAAGTCAGACACACACACACAC
>NW_004443946.1:21954566-22003099 GCF_000243295.1 Trichechus manatus latirostris | reverse complement strand
CACACACACACACACACACACACACACACACACACACACACACACACACACGAGAGCAGGTGCTCAATAAATCAATGTTGCATTGGACTGACTGCAGGGTTGCCATGATGTAAACAGAAAAAGGAGCACCTGCAGGAAGGGCAGCTGCCAGAGGTCACTTAGAGGGAAATGGCAGGACTGTCCCTGCACAATCTCTGAGGCAGCAGGGAATCAGGATAATGTAACAGGGCATTACCCAGCCCCTCCTGTGGGGCTAAACGGGGATCCATAAACACAGTGTTTCAAAGGCAGATAATGCTGCCTTTGCTAAATGAAATGGCAGCTGCCTTTCAGTAGAGCGCAGGTCAGCGTATAAATACCCGGGATTAAAATGCTTCCTGCAGGGTCCAACTGCCATCTGCCTAAATACAGAGGCTATCTGGGCCTTCAGGACCCAAACAAACTCCCAGGAACCTCCTTCAGGAAAGAGCTGCCATCATTCAATGGCACCCCACTTCCCCACAAGTGGTACCCCGATCTCTTTTTCTGATCCACTTTAGTTTCTTTGCTAACCAACCTCTCCTTTCCACACTCTTCATCAGAACCATCCCACTCCACTCCAGCTCCTACCTGTCCCTGCCCTCCTCTCTCCAGGCATTTCCTCCCTAACTTCTTAATCCACATATATTTTACCTGCCATGAAAAAAAACACAAGCTTTGCAATCACCACAACTTTGGTTCTAGCTCCAACAAAGTAAATTACAGTACTTAACTTTTCAGAGCCTGGTTTTCTCATCTATAAACGGAAGGTAAACCCACCTAAGTAAAGCACCTAACAGTGCCTGGCAGAGCATGCATTCAAATCTTCCTGCCTTATCCCACTCCCCAGGGAAATTTTATTCTTCTTTCTTTTTGGGACTACTCTGAAATAGTCACTGTTTCTGGGTATCATATCTGCTAAATCTAAATGTCTTAACCCAAAGAAGTGACTCGAATGATGAATATTTTTGCCACCAATGGTACCTCTTTAGCAGGCACATTCCGATGTTAAAAATAATCAAAACTCAAAGAAACTGAAATGTAAGGTTTATTCCGAGCAGTTATTCTATATGCACATAGGGGGATCATTCTGATTCCAAAAAAAAGCAAATGGCTAGAAATCGCCTAGTTACAAAAAAAACCAAACCTGTTGCCGTCGAGTCAATTCCAACTGATAGCAACCTTATAGGACAGAGTAGAACTGCCCCACAGAGTTTCCAAAGAGCGCCTGGTAGATTCGAACTGTGGATCTTTTGGTTAGCAGCTGTAACACTTAACCACTACGCCATCAGAAGAGGAGGGAGAAGAACGGAAGATCAACCATTGGCTAATCTTAACATGACCGACTGAACTCTGCCCTCCCCCTTTTACTGAAACTGAGATCAATTAATATCTGGTCACAAGTGGTCTCTGGCCCTCCACCCACCTGCAGCCAAGATATCTTTTGAAATTCAAATTAAGTCAGCCTAGCTTGGAACAGGAAAAGAAAAGATTAGCAACTTTGGGTAAAAAAAGCCAATAGCAGGATTTGGTCAGATATTATTACAGTTAATATTTGGTTTCATGGGTAAGAAAAACCCTAAAATCAAAGTAAGACATCTGTTATTAATTTTTCTCTTTGACACTGGGCAAATTACAGAGAGGGAACTGGTCACTTAAAACTCCCCATCACAAATGGCCCATCTGCTGATAGAAAATAACCAGAAAGGATAGGAAGACAGAGAGCTAAAAGTCACTTTTGGCAAAAAGCAAGGGATAAATAAAGTTCTCCAGAAGGTAAGGGCAGCCCCTCCAAACGCAACTAAAACCCCAAAAGGAAGATTTCCATAACTACACATTTACATGTAAAAATTTTTTAATTGATTCTGACAGCAAGAATATCTGCTAGTTTTACTAGAAACACCATCTGGTTCATTTCTGATTAAGGCCCAGGCATGACTTTACATAGGCCAAGGACTGTCTACAATATGGTTCCCAAAAGGTGACATCCTGGATGACAGCTACAAGGCAACATGCCACTCCTCTTTTCCTGGTGCCCTGAAGCTGTTCCTGCAAATTCAAGATTAGGCCTGAAATAAACCCAGAGCCAGGTTCTTCTATAATTACTTTCCCCAAAATTTCCAGTCATCACCTTTAAAACCAGAATTAGTTTAAGCAAGCCTATCCTCAAAAACCAGTAAATACCAGAGAAAGGTGAAGGCCCAGAACAACCTGTGTTTTAGAGGGGGGCTTTCACAAAGAAGTAAGAGGGTCCTTTCCACAAGGTCATTAAGATCCTCCTAGGAAAAAAGATAACTGCCAAGCCAACAGGAGGCACTTTGATGCACTTAACTAACTGCAGGCCTTCAGGCTGCCATAAATACAGAAAAGAAACCAGGGTGGGAGTCAGAGTAGACTTGTCTAAGGAGCTGCAGTGACTTGACTAATATTAACAATGAAAAAGGGGGTTCCTCAAGGGTAGACTCCCTAGTACTTTTCAGATCCTGACGGGGAATTAGAGGTGAACCCAATACCCATAGCAATGAGATATTCCAAAAGAAAAAAAATGGACTACAGGGTATGCCCAAACCCATTGCCGTCGAGTCAATTCTGACTCATAGCGACCCTATACAACAGAGAATTGTCCCCATAGGGTTTCCAAGGAGCGGCTGGTGGATTCAAACTGCCAACCTTTGTGGTTAGCAGGCAAGCTCTTAACCACTGCACCATCCAGTGTATACAAAAAAACTTGCTGGTGTCCAGTCGATTCCGACTCATAGTGACCCTATAGGACAGAGCTGAACTGCCCCATAGGGTTTTCAAGGAACAGATGGTGGATTCTAACTGCAAACCTTTTGGTTAGCAGCCAAGCTCTTAACCACTGTGCCACAAGGGCTCCCAGTGTATGCCAGCCACCCCTAAACGCCAATTTGGAAAAGGGTATATTTGAAACACATGAGAGTAATTCAACAACTATCCAATGCAAGAGTTTCTACAACTATGCATACTTTTCCTTCTAGTCCACCATGTAAACTTAGATCAGTAAAACTTTTGACATTGCATTACCTGTATTTTCCACCAATTGGTAAGTAGGTCATGACTCCTGGGAAGAAGCAAGCAGGGCAAATATAGAAAAGTCTGACCAAGAGGGAACCGAAAGGGAAAAGGTTAGTTAGAAGTATACCATAAAACCCAAAGTGGGGCGCTGGGGACATAATCAGTCTTGGCCACAGGGCTGTGTTTGGGGACAAGACTCTCTCACAACCTGGAAACAGTTCTGGGCATAAATCACTCAGTTGTCTAGGGTTTTTCCTTCTCAAAATGTGACTATACTGCACAGGAACCAACAACAAATCTCAAAACCTCTTTCCCACCAAGACTGGCTTCGCAAACAATCAGTCCCACAAACGAGGCAGATAGGAAACCATGGGCAGTACCAAAGTGGTGTGGACAGCGAGGCCTTCCCAAGAGAGGCTGAGCCCATCCTGGGGCAGGCCTTTCAGGATGAGAGAGGGACAGAATGAGCAGAGTCGGGCTGTGTGGCTGTCAGTGTAGATAGACTCCAGCAGCAGGGGCAGTTTAACAGAGAAGGCCAGACCTGAATTTTCTGAACCTGACAAAGTCAGAGAACTGAACCTACAACAAGGAGTCTATGCCACTTACCAAAACCAAGAGGGTATGGAAGAAAAAGGAGAGCAAAGAAACAAGCCCTTATCTTTTGTCATTCTGAATGGGGTCCATTTGCTTTGGAAATCTGAAAAAGGATGTGGTCCTGAGCTAGCGTCTCCCCTTTGCTACCCTCCTCAAATTTACCCTGGCTAAACCTCTCCATCCAGACCACTGGCTCTTAGTTACATTTCACATCTCCCAGTGTAGGCCAGTGCTTCATGTCTACCCACCTGACAAGACTTCTGTGGTCTGTTACCCAAGCTGACAGAGCGAGCACTGAAATATGAGTAAGACCATGCAGTCCCATTTCTGCTGCTAACCCAACATCTGGCCTTAATACAAGTCACCTAATTACTCTATGCCTCACTTTTGTAACTTTAAAGAGGGCATAACTCCCACCTCACTTCAAGCATATTTATGAGGACAATAGCTGATAACAGTTAATATATACTGAGCACTTACAATGTGCCAGATTCCAGGCTAACAGCTTTACATGTCTTATTAAATCCTCACAACCCATGTGTAGTAGATACTATTATTAATCCCCATTTTCAGTTGACAAAGCTGGGTTTGACAAAGTTAAGAGACTTATCTAAAGTCACATAGCCAGACAGACAAGTTATCACTGCTCAAGCAATAGCTGTTAATATCACTTCTTTCCAAAACTGTCATTTGAGTATATTTTAGTTGTCAGGTACTGTACATAGTGTTTCAAATATCCCATTTCATTTTCCTAATAATCCTATAAAGAGGGTAACTTTTAAAATAATTTTAATAAATTATTCAAGTTATACATGCTGTCTTAGTTATCTAGGGCTGCTATAACAGAAAAACCAAAAGTGGATGACTTTAACAAATAGAAATTTATTCACTCACAATTTAGGAGGCTAGGAAGTTCGAATTCAGGACACTAGCTCCAGGGAAAGGCTTTCTCTCTGTTTGCTCTCGGGGGAGGTCCTTGTCATCAATTTTCGCCTATGTCTAGGAGCTTCTCTGCGCAAGAACCCTGGGTCCAAGGGACATGCTCCACTCCCAGCTCTTCCTTCTTGGTGGTAGGTGGGAAGCTTCTCTCTCCTTTATCTCTTGTAAGATAAAAGGTGATGCAGGCCACACCCCAGGGAAACTCCCCTTACGTGAGATCAGGGTTGTGACCTGAGTAAGGGTGTTGCATCCCACCCCAATAACATTTAACATAATCTAATCTTGCCTCATTAACCACAAACAGAGATTAGGATTTACAATACATAGGACAATTGCATCAAATCACAAAACGGAGGACAACCACACAATACTGGGATCATGGCCTAGCCACGTTGACATACATTTTTGGGGGACACAATTCAAACCATAACACATGCCAATAGTGAAAAAAAACTTAAATGACAGTAAAAGAAAGTTTAAGAAGTTACAGCTTCCCTTTACTCCTCATCATCCCAGAATCCCACCACCGCAGGTAATCATTAATATTTTGTTGGCTTCCCTTCTGGAGACAAGTATTATTAACATTATCATCTCCATTTTATAAATGATAAAAATGAGGATCAGAGAGGTTAAATTCACTCAAGGTCATAGAGCTGGCAAGCAGCCAAGCTCCATTTCAAAACAGGGTCAGTCTGGTTCCAATACTCCACTGCTTCCTACTCAGTACCCACTTCTTAAAACAATTGTTCATTTTCATTCACCATATTAAAGGGGGAAAACTGTGCCTGGCACACAGCCTATTTTCCTCTTCCACTCTCCCAACTACTGCATGGAAAAAACAGATGAGGTTGCCCCAAGAACATTAGCACTACTTTACATGCCTTAAATATAAGCCTGTATGGGCAAGATGGGGCCTTCATCTCTAACCTACTCACTGCCCACACAGGATCACAGTCAGCCTCTGAAAACAAGTGCAAGATCATATGATGGGGAAGAGGAAGTTGAGCCTAGCCCACAAGAGTTGCTGGGCTCCTCCCGTCATCAGCAAAGGGAAGAAAGCTCCTACAGGAGCCCTCATAAGTTTCGAGGTGAACACAGTCCCCCTTGGACACAGCATGAGGGGCACCTCAGAGAGGCCCTGGACCCACCACTGCTGCCTAGAGTCAGAATGGGCCTTCAGGAGGATAGTTAGAATGAAGATTCTAACAATGCCTGATACAGAGTAGGCTTACAGAGCTGCTCAAAAACCCCATCACAGAGTCCTTAGCCCCAAGGAATTCAGAATTTCTGTTTTGGCTTATTCCCATCTAGACTCTCTAATAACTCATTAACTGCATGGATTTCAAAATACCGGAGTTCTGTCCCTGTGGACTACCTGCCCCTCCAAAAAGTAAAAATAAAAGCCTCTCAGACTGTATGGGCATGCTTTTTCCAAGAGATGAAGGCTGCCCTTTAAAATTATGAACACTTTCACATTTCTGTCCCATCAGTACACAGGAACATACTGAACATACTGACCTTGAGGGTACCTGTGCTGAGGTAGAAGTGGGGACACAGAAAGGGGATGTAATATTACTTTTCATTGGCAAGTTAATCAAGTCTGCAATCCTGGGAGGTTTTCCCAGCATAAGCTACCAATGTTTGATTTAGCGTTTGAGCCCCAGCTGACTCAGCAACACTATTACGTATACAAGTATAGAGCCACTGCTAAACGCCTACTGGGGACCAAAGACCATGGCTTTCCCATTTATAAAATGGGACAAAAACCTTCCTCACACTATTATACAATATGTCTTATGTGAAAGCGCTCTGTAAAATAAGAAATCCTTACTGCTAGTAAACACAGGAAGCTTACACTAGGCCCTCCATCCACAAGGGATTTGAAATCTGTGGGGAGAAAAGACTAACCAAAAACTGGAGAATAATTCAAAAAATGAATAATTAAGTGTTAAACTGTGTGCTGCAAAGAAGCTGTGCAGGAAGAGAACTGCATGGGAAAGAGCCTGGCACACTATCTTCATTTAATAAATACTCAATTCAATTAATGAATGAATACAGACGTGTTGCTTGAAAACTACTCCACCTTGTTGCCTTAACCTAACAACAAACAACAACAAATACAGGGTCATTAAGGAGCCCTGGTGGCTCAGCAGTTAAGCACTTGGCTGTTAATCAACAGGTCGGCAGTTCGAATCCACCAGCCGCTCCTTGGAAACCCTATAGGGCAGTTCTTCTCTGCCCTACAGAGTCACTCTGAGTCAGAATCGACTCGACAGCAACGAATATTTTTTTGTTTTTGTTTTTGTTTTTATGAGTCAGAATCGACTGGATGGCACACAACAACAAATACCTTCACCAAGAAGCCTTGGTGGTGCAGTGGTTAAGCGTTCAGCTGCTACCAAAACATTGGTGGTTCAAACCCACCAGCCACTTTGTGGGAGAAAAATGTGGCAGTCTGCTTCTGTAAAGATGTACAGCCTTGGAAATTCTATCAGGCAGTTCTACTCTGTCTATAGAGTCATTATGAGTCAGAATCAACTGGACGGCAATGGGCTTAACATCTTCACCATTTACAGAAAGTTATACCAACACAAAAGGCTCTGAAATCTGTTCATTCTACTGTTGCTCACACATACTCCAAGAAAAGCACTTCAGCATTTGTACAGAGCAACCCTTCTTTCAAAGACGTGCTTTCAAAATAGTATGCACAGACTTCAAATAAGATGACCCACAAACTTATTTTTTATAATTACAGAAGTAATAAAACTACCCCAAAAGAGCTCAAACCTGAGAAGAAACAGAAACAAGCCATCCTGTGTTAACTAATTTTTTTCTTGCAACCCAAACCACAGTGGATGCTAAAAATAAATAAATAAATATGCCTCTTACACAGAGGCACATGTGTAAGTTGGTTTCAGGGCATGACTGATGCCTCCTGAGGCTTTTAAAAGGATGACAGAGTTCTAGAAACAAAGACCTGTTCCTGAAATTTAGCAGGGATGACTCTGGTCTTCAACCACAATTCTTAAGGGACTCCGTAGTCTGTTTCTGACTAGCCTTGCTAAAACATTCTGGACAACTTTCAATACTCCCTCTTTCCTTTCTGCTACCCCATCTCCACAGTTCCTGAGCTGTGTTCTTTTCCTGCCACCAGGAACTTGGTGAATGTTAGCAGTTTTTATCATCTTGTTTATATTTGTTTTTCACTTAAACCAGGCCTCTTTCCAAATGGCTTAGTTTTTAGGATTTCATCAATGATGTTGTTGCTGTTGTTATATTGTTAGCTTCCTTCCAGTCAGCCCGATTCATAGCGACCCCATGTGTTACAGAGTAGAACTGCTCCACAGGGTTTTCTTGGCTGTAATCTTTACGGAAGCAGTTCACCCAGGCCTTTTTTCCATGGGGGAGCCCTGGTGGTGGAGTCGTTAAGTTCTCGGCTGCTAATCAAAAGATTGCCAGTTCAAATCCACCAGCTGCTCCTTGGAAACCCTATGCGGTTAGTTCTACTCTGTCCTACAGAGTCAGAATCGACTTGAGGGCGATGAGTTTTTCTTTTTGCAGAGCCAGTGGGTGGGTTCAAACTGCCAACCTTTAGGTTAGCAGCCAATCACAAACCACTTGCACCTCCTTTCATCAATAATACCACTGTTTCATTCTCTGTCATCAAGGCTCACACTCTCAAAGACACTTTGCCCTCCCACTCTTTTTGTTTTAATCCTCTACACCTGGTCAATCACTTATCAGCTAACCAATTATTCCAGAAGCTGAGTACAAAGAAGCAGAAGACATGATCACTGACCTCAGGGAACTTCCCATCTCAGCCTGCAGCCTGAGCCTTCAAAAAGAGATGGCTACCCACAGGATTCCCTGGATACCACAAATAGATAAGCACTCGACTACTCAACCTGCAAGGGTGGCAGTTCGAACCTACCCCTTGGAAGACAGGTCTGCCAATCTGCTTCTGAAAGGTCACAGCCTTGAAAATCCTATGGAGAACAGTTCTACTCTGCACACATGGGGTCACCGTGAGTCGGAATCAACTTGATGGCAACTAACAACAGAGTAAAACATGTGAGGGACGTATTATTTATTACAGCCTTATTTGTGCCAGTATTGTACCAGGTCCTTTTCTTCCCCCGGCAGGTCATAAAGCCACAGATGTATCAGGAAAAGAAGTATTACAAGTCCACATTTATTTCTAAAATTGAGGCTTGGGGAAGATGGGAAGAAAAAAGGTTCCCTAAGGATTCAGTCCACTATGCCTGTCTATTCTCCTTCTCAGTGTTGAAACAATACTTGCTTTTCTCTCCTAATTAAAAAAAAGGATATTTCAGGGTTGAATATATTTCCATATTAAAGACTGACAGACTAAGCAAAGCTGGAAAACAGTAATCCTGACACCAGACCAAACTCCTAGACCTAGCTCACTCTGCAGAGAAAGGCAATTTGCTCTCTCGCTAGGGAAGCCAGGAGAATTCTCCAAGGATATTTCTCAAGCTGCCTTCTTCCCTTCCAGGGTGACTGTTGGTTTGGAGCACAGATGTCACTGAAAAAGCCAAAGTAATTCCTTCAAGGTAGAACAGATTCCTCTAACACTACTATCAAATTAAGAGGCAGTCCCTGGGTTACAAACATCTGACCTGTATACAATCCATAGTTACGAACCAACCCCCATAATGCCTATTATACTAAACATTCACGGTACACACAATGGTTTGTAATAACAAAAGGGTGCTACTTCGCAACACACATCAAAACACCATTATTATTATTACTGTATTATTATTTTAAAGATGTTTTAGTGTATCTGGAAGTGTTTCTTTAATGTTTTTACACATAAAAAGGTACACTATATACCAAGACAAACATCTGACTAACTGATGTTAGATACGAGTCATACCTAACTATTCCGACTATGTATGTATAAATTCAACTTAAAGACTTAAGAACGGAACTCGTTCATAATCTGGGGACTGCCTGTAATTCATGGGTGTTCCCCTGGACTGTTAGCTCCATGAAGCAAGTATTGTGTCTATTTTGTTCTTTATTCTTTGTTCACAACTATAAACCTAGCACCTAGCCTAGTACGATCATTCAATAAATACTTGCCAAACAAATGACTAGATTTACTTCCTTTTAGTCTCCGCAGCAGACATCTACCTATCTTCCACTAGCCAAACATCACAACCCAATCAGATTATCAGCTCACAAATTATTACGACTTGAGGGTGGGTGTAAAGGGAGAAAAGATAGACCAATGAGCTCTTATGAAACCCAAACCTGTTCTTCTTGCCACCCTGCTGTGTAACAACCAAAATCCCCACACAACTGAAACAAGGAGGTAAATGGCCTTCCCATGGCAGAGTTTCTACCTGTAGGTGGATGGGAAATCAAGGATTGATAAAGGTATGGACCAGCCAACATACCATTTGTTCATTCTCTAGAAATGTGAGCATCCCAAGTGAAACAGCAGCTCCCACGAAAAACTCCCTGACTTCCTGGATGGGGAAAGCCAGCATATTTGACCTCAACCTGGGAGAGAGCTTGTTTCCATCCCAGCTGGTTAGAGACATACAGTTAGAGATGTGTGTTCACACCGCATTTCGATGGTGGGCTGATCCTGCATAAAATACGCCTGAGGAAGTTAGAACCACAGCTGTAAAGAGGTCTGTTCTGCTTATGGGGTGGGGTTGGGGGGATCAGCCCCATACAGCATGTTCCCAATCATCAGGGAATACTACTACGTGGAGGATGCTACCAGTACCTGCCAATGGCCCCACCTGGAGCAGGGGGCACCCAAAGGGAAAAATGACTCGGAGAACACATCCCACTGGTGTGGAGTCAGGTAGCATTTTTGAATTGCAAAAAACAACACAGAGATAAAACAGTTAAGCAGGCCCAGCCTAAGCACAACTGAAACATGCTGAAACCCTTTAATGGTTAAGGGTAGATAAACCTACCACTCATATTTTCCACCCCTGGAGGTGTGTTGGCAGGCATTTGAGCCACTTTAGTACATTCTGGCATTGTGGCAGATACTGGTGCAAAAGTCTAAAAAACAAGGAAGTTGGTCTGTGCCACATTTGGGTGTTGAGAGCCATTCATGAGGGGATGCTTCCTGGAGGAGCGACTGCGTGAAACTTGTGTCTTTTGGCTTCTGTACAGCAAGATAAGGCTTGCAAGTATGTTTACTATTTTCTTTGTGTTACTGGGAAGGTACAGTCATTGGCATTTGGAAATATTCAAGTAAATTCTGGGAGTGAAAACAGTTTGTGATGCACTTCCTAGGTCATGGTACTGATACGTACTATGTGTGTGATGCGCTTCATGGAACATGGTACTGATATGGCCTCTCTAAATCATACTGATAACAATTATGTGCAGCACGCGCAATGTCTATTTAGTACTTCATGTGTATTTTTGGAAAGCTGAGTAAGATATTTTATGGCTCAAGTGTAACCAGGAAGTGTGATACGCTTCATGATGTGCTTCATGGAACATGGTACCAACATGGCCCGCGTGCAATTGCGACCCCATTTTTTCAAATAATAATAAACAATGATTCCGCATCCACTTCATTAGTGAAAAAACATGGCATCATCAAAAAATTCCTCCCCCCAGCTGTGGGGACCATGGTCTCCAGGAACATCTAGCTCAACTGGCATAACACAGCTTATAAAGACAATGCTCTACATTCTACCTTGGTGTGTAGTGTCTGGGGTCTTAAAAGCCTGTGAGCGGCCATCTAAGATACTCCACTGGTCTCATCCCTTCGGGAGCAAGGGAGAATGAAGAGAACAGGATACAAGGAAAAGATTAATCCGAAGGACTAATTGTCCACAGCTACCAAGGCCTCCACCGGACTGAGTCCAGTACAGCTAGATGGTGCCCGGCTACCACCACTGACTGCTCTGACCAGGATCACAACAGAGGGTTCTGGACAGAGCTGGAGAAGGATGTAGAACATAATTCTAACTCACAAAAAAAAGACCAGATTTACTGGCCTAAAGGAGACTGGAGAAACCTCGAGAGTATGGCCCCCAGACACCCTTTTAGCTCAGTGGTGAAGTTACCTCTGAGGTTCACTGTTCAGCCTGGGAGTGGACGGCCCCGTAAAACCAAATGACACTAACGAGGTACAGTAGTCCAGTCACAAGGGCCAGACGGCAGAAGCGGACAAGGAAGCTGGTGATAGGGAACCCAAGGTTGAGTAAGGGTATTGTTGATGTGTTGTGAGATTGTTAACCATTATCACAGAGTAACATTTGTAGTAACTGTTAAATGAGAAACTATTTTGTTCTGTAAGCCTTCATCTTAAGTGAGAATAACAGCACAACTGCAAGAGCGTAGTCAATGTCACTGAACTGTGCATGTAGAAATTTTTGAAATGGTGTATATCTGGCTATGTGTATTTTCACCAAAAAAAAAGGTTGAGAAGTTAGAGGGTTGACATGTTGTGGGGTTGTTAACCAATGTCATAAAACAATATGTGTACTACTGTTTCATGAGAAACTATTTGTTCTGTAAGCCTTCACCTGAAGTACAATAAAAAAAAGAAAAAGAAAATCCCTCCCCCCCAAAAATAATAATTGGCCCATTAAAGGGTTAAGAACAGTTCTTTCTCAGAAAAACTGGACTTAAAGACTAATTCCCCTTTGTAATTAACTTCACTATTAGACTCAAAACCACAATCACAGAAAGGATGTGAGTTTGTTCCTAACAATATAAACCATATACCTTGCTTGCTCCATTTAGAACCCCACCCCCTTTCCTAGGATAAGCCAGAGGAGAAGAAAAATCGATCATACCAGGGTAGAAAAAGCACTAGACTAGGAGCCAGGAGTCCTGGCTTCTCTCCTGGCCTTTTTACCACCCAATGCAAGTCAGCCCTTCCCATCGATTTCCCAGTTTTCCCTTCTGTAAAATATGAGGTAGGATGAGATGATCTCCCATCCTTCCAATTCTAAAATTTCATGACCTGCAGAGTCTCTCTCTTCTCATACTTGATTTATTGTGCAAGGAGTTTTGGTGGCTCTGTGGTTAAGAGCTCGGCTGCTAATCAAAAGGTCAGCAATTTGAATCCACCAATTGCTCCCTGGAAACCCTATGGGGCAGTACTACTCTGTCCTATAGGGTCACTATGAGTCGAACTGACTCAACAGCAACAGGGTTTTTTTTAATACCTACAGTTAAGAATTCGAATCTCAAATAAGAGTCTTGCCTCATCTGACTCCTAGGACTTGGGAATAGAATTTGCACTAACAGGTGGTGCTGCTACAAATCCAAAACTTTGGACAGTGAATTTTGGCAAGAAAGTTATGGCTGCATTCACATAATTCACACACACACATAGAGGAGAGAACCTTCACGAAAGACTGGTCCCTGGGCTTGGCTGCAGTCACAGGAACCTAGAGAAGACAATCCAAGTTCTTGTTTTTGTCCAGCTTGTTAGACAAGAAGGAGCCCTGGTGGTGCAGTGGTTAAGTGCTGGGCTGCTAACTGAAAGGTTGGCAGTTCAAACCCACTAGCCGCTCCATGTGTGAAAGATGTGGCAGTCTGCTTCCTTAAAAATTTACAGCCTTGAAAACCCTATGCGGCAGTTCTACTCTGTCCTGTAGGGTCACTATGAGTTGGAATCAACTTGATAGCAACGGGTTTTTGTTGGACAAAGGGCCTATGCCTATCCCACTTGTCTCTGTAGGGTGGAACCATCTTGACCCTCTGATAAAACAATTAGGTAGCTTGCACATACATACTTTGAAGAGCTTGTGGTAAGGACTCGGGAGCAGGGAAAGCAAGACCAGCTGTTGATCACAAATGCTAGTAGTTCCAATTAGGGCAAGGGCAAAAGGAGACATGCTGTTGCATTGTTTCAGTATTATGACTGGCATGATGTAAAACCACCCAGGGGTAGATCCTGTAGAGGAAATGACACTCACAGCAGCACCATCTGTTCCTTTTTGTGTCTGGCATGATCTATATTTTTAACACTGGATGTAACCGAGGCCCACCTGTAAGAGCCCTGTGAGAGCTGTTCTAAACCGCTTTCTTTCTCAGACCTACATTCTTCCCACACTTACGGCCCCTCTCCCTTCTCCCTACCTTGTTGGTTGACTCTCCATTCAGTAATGATTCCATTCCAGAGCCTAGCAGAAGCCTCCAAGCTGGTGCACCTAACCCTGGCATAGAATTTTTCACAAGGAACAGAAAAGCTTCTGAGAACTATAAATTACATCTGGTAAGAAAGGCTCTGTGGGATTCACAGTAAAGTTCTCTCCATAAAACACAATGACTTAATTTAGAACTGAGGCTTCTTGATGAAAATCCTTTTTTTAAAGAAGTGGTACATGTGCACTGAATTTAGGCACTATAGCATCTGTCAACTCTCACCACTGTTTAAAGTTCTGCGCTGAAGATTTGAAAACAATGCTACTGGAGATTTCAAACTTCATAAACACAAAATTTAGGGGAAGGGAAGCATCTTTTCTTGACTCAGGGCAATATCTTCAGCACCAAAGGACCAAGACGTTTTGCGGAACACTGTTCTTCCCCAAACTATATAACCAAGTAGAGTGTTAATGCCAAAGCAGAAATGCTGATATAGCTTTTCAAAATATTTCCTTAAGAAATGAGAACATATGTCCACACAAAAACATGTACGTGGATCTTCACAGAAGCATTATTCATAAAAACTGAACAATGGAAACAACTCAAATGTCTACCAGTTAATGAATGGATAAATAAAACATGGTATATCAAAAAACCCAGTTGAACTATGGGACATAAAATGATACTCGTGAAGAGTGTGCTCCTTAGCTCAAGCAGATACATAAGACTAAATAGGTAGCTCCTGTACTGAGGTGAGATGAGAAGGCAGAGGTCAGGAGCTGGTTGAACGGACACGGTTAATCAGGGATAGAAAGGAGGAGTGTGCTGTCACAATATAGGGAGAGCAATTAGGGTCACATAACAATGTATGTATAAATTTTTGTATAAGAGACTAACTTGAATTGTAAACTTTCACTTAAAGTACAATTAAAAAAAAAAAAAACCCCAGTGCTGTCGAGTTGACTCTGACTCATAGCAACCCTATAGGACACACTAGAACTGCCCCATAGGGTTTCCAAGGCTGTAATCTTTACGCAAGCCAACTGCCACATCTTTCTCCTGCAAAGTGGCTGATAAGTTCGAACCATCAAACTTTTGGTTAGCAGCTGAGACCTTATCCACTGGGCCACCAGGGCTCCTTGTGGTATATCCGTACAATGGAATATTATTTGGCAATAAAATTGAATGAAGTACTGATACATGTTACAACACGGATAAATCTCAAACACATTACGTTAAGTGAAAGAAGTCAATCACCAAAGATCACATATTATACGATTTCATTTATACTGACATGCCCAAATAGGCAAACTGATAGAGACAGAAAGTAGATTAATGGTTGCCTAGAGCTGGGGGGATTGGAGGGGAATGGGGAGTGACTGCAAATAGGGCTTCTTTTTCAGGGATTAAAAGTGTTCTAAATAAGTTTGGCAGTTCTTCAAAAAGTTAAACACAGAACTACCATATGACCCAGCAATCCCAATCCTAGATATATACCCAAAAGAACTGAAAGAAGGAACTCAAACAGAAACTTGTACACTAATGTTCATTGCAGCACTGCTCACAATAGCCAAAAGGTGGAAACGGCCTAAATGTCCATCAGCAGATAACAACGAAATGTAGCATATACATACAATGGTATATTACTCAGCCATAAAGAGAAATTAAGTCCTGATACATGCTACAACATAGATGAGCCTAAAAAACATTATGCTGAGTGAAATAAGGCAGTCACAAAAGGACAAACATTGTAGGATCCCACTTAGATGAAACAGGCAAATGTACAGAGACAAAAGTTTTATCAGTAGTTACCAGGGGTGGGAGGGAGGGGGAAAGGGGAAGGCTTTGCTTAGGACGCATTGTGTTTCTGTTAATGGTGGCAGAACAGCTTGGACAGGAGTGATAGTTGCACAACATGATTAACCTAATCAACGTCACTAAATTGCATGTATAAAAAATGTTGAATTGGCAAGTGTTCTGTTATACATACTTATAGATATAGATATATATAACCACAATAAAACAATAAAAAATTAGATTATGGGATGGAGTGTACAGTTTCAATGGGTGAATATGACATGTAAATTCTGTCTCGATTAAACTTTTTTAAAAAAACAAAAAAAAGACCTACAACAAAATGTCAAAAAAAAAAAAATCTCCTTAAGCAAAACCAGAAATAATCTAGATGTATAAGGGAGGATATCCAAATCAAAGAGCATCTATTCAATAGAATATTACACAAAGCCATTAAAACATAAAGGTTAAGTGTTCACAGGAAAATATTTATAGTATTTATAGTATAACGCTAAGTGAAAAAAGCAGAATACAAAATTGAACATATAGGAAGTGCCAACTAAAAGATAGAAAAAATGAAATACATGGAAATGGTTTTGTGTTAGGGTGGCAAAATCATGGTCATTTTTCCCCTTCTACCTTCCAAGCTTTCTGTAATCTTGTCCTGGGGTACTGACAATTTAAAAAAAGAAAAAAAATTCCCCTCAGCCTTCCCAGAGACAGTCTGCCTAGACTACTACAGTTTAAAGTGCAAACTAAGCAAAACCACCTTGTTCACTTTTTCAAGTGAGGGGAAACATCCACCCACTTAGTTTATCGAGAGCAACCCAAGGAAGGAAGAGTTGGATAAACAGGCTCCTATTCCATTCCCAACCCTGGTGGCGTAGTGGTTAACAGCTATGTCTGCTAACCAAAAGGCTGGCAGTTCGAATCCACCAGGCACTCCTTGGAAACCCTATGGGGCAGTTCTACTCTGTCCTGTAGAGTCACTATGAGTCAGAATCGACCCAACAGCAATGGGTTTGGTGGTGGTGTGTTTTTTTTTTTTTAATTCCATTCCCAGAAGCCAGCTTCATTTTACTGACTTTGTCAGAAGCCAAGGCCTAATCTAGCCAAAGAAAATTTCAGCAAGGATGGTTTACATAAGGGACAATTCCACACTCTGATCTTAAACTTCTGTGGGTGAAGGCAAGTCACTACTGGCAGTAGGCTGGATATGGAAAGATTAGATGTTCTTCCTCCTTAAGAAAGGAAGGTGAAAAAAAAAAAGGAGTCCTGAGAAGGAGTCCCTATTCATATCTCTTCTCTAAGGTGTTGTGTCCAATCTCCAGCTACAGAAGAAAAGAATCCTGAAACATTTAATTTTTCACCACAGAAGATCTTCTGAGTAATAAAGAATGTCAGTCACCAACTCTGCTGTCTGCAAACCCAAGGAGAACCTATAACTGTTATCAAGAATCTCAGGCTAACTTCCCCCAAGTCAGGCAATGGGGCAGGGCTCTGATTCCACCAAAAAAAATTATAAGACTTATGTATATGTGGAGGGGACGGGGGAGAGAACACTTAAGGGACATTGCTATCAGGTAATTTTAAAGATCTAACACTGGCTACAGTAACAGGGAACTACATCTGTTTCTGCTTGAGACAAATGCTTCAGTAATATCCTGTTTCTGGAGTACTGCATGAATACTTGGCATATAGCTTTCAGATGTTTCCAGAGTGGCTATTCTCCTTTTTGAGAGGTAAGAATCCAGAAGGGAGAGTACAACACAGGCCACACCAGAGTCTGTGAAACCCATTTCAGTGCTCACTACAGTTGCTGCCTTCCTGCTGTTGCTATACCCAAAACCTTCACAGCGATTCAACTGTCCCCCGCCCCAAGAGTAGCACAGGTGACCCTTCACGGCTGAAGTGATCCAGCTCAGCACCACTGCGAAGTCTCCCAGCAGAGTGGACACTTCCATACTTGGGTAAGAACCAAGAGGATGAGAGAGCAGATGTTGGAGCCCTGCCGGTTTCTAGGCCGACAAACTCAGAGGGAAAGAAAAAGGACACTGTCGCAGACGCGCATGAACACAAGTAGAAGACGTACCTACAGGTGCCTGATAGGCTCTGCCGCTACAGCCTAAGCCTTGTAAAAGGTATCTCTTTCCCTAGCACCTCTACTTTTCAGATAAAAGGTTTTTACAGACACTCATGAACTGAAAATCATCCAAGGGGACAATGGCTGTTGCCTTGAAGCCAAGACAGGGTGGCAGTGAAAAGAACTTGGTGCTCAAGGGTGCTTGAAATTGTTTCATGGATCTCAGGTCCACATCTGTTAGCAGCTTCAAATTCCCATGACAAAGCCCCCACCCTGTAACCTCAAGCTGCATCCTTCACTGCGATAAACACGATAAACACGGAAACAGCCCTTCCACCTTACGGGTGATATTTCTCACTGCTCTGGTTTCCAGACTTTCTGCAATGCGGCAACATAACTTTAAAAGATTAGTTTTTTAAAAAATCATTCCACGAAATGAAATCCCACTAAGGCAAGATATGTGGGTGACCCTTAGATTGAAGCCATCTTGAGGAGAAACTAGGGGAAAAGAGTTTCTATTATCACATACGCATTTGTCCCAGTGCTCACCCTTAACCCAAGTTATCTTAATCCTCAGCACTCAAGTCTGCAAGAGAGCAGTATTTTTCTAGCAAGTTAACTTCTGGCCCTGACTGGTAAATGAGGCCTTTCAAAGTTTAAAAAAAAAAAGGACACAGGCCTCCTTCCTCTGTTTGTTCCTTCTCATCTTTCTCCTACTGCTTCAATATTAGACCACTGACACCAGAAAATGTCTCCCAAAACAAGACTACCCTATTGTCCAGGCAGATAGAGGACAGAAAATGAATCCTGCTTATCAGCTTCAACTAGAAGATCATATGTCAATTCAGGAGGTCAGTAAAATGTTTCACGCATGGCAATTACGCAACCCACCCCATGGATCTGCTGACGTTCAGGCTGCAAGCAGGCATTCCATAACATGCCTCTCAGTGAATTCTCCCTGGTGGTACAACCGTTAAGCACTCGACTGCTAACTAAAAGGTTGGCAGTTCGAACCCACCCAGCAGCTCCATGGGAGAAAGACCTGGTGATTTGCTTCCATAAAGATTACAGCCTAGAAAGCCCTATGGGGCAGTTGTACTCTGTCACATGGGGTCACTATGAGTTCAAAATTGACTGATGGCACCCAACAACAACAACAACTAGGAGACTAGAGAGGAAAGACAAGTGCGTATGTTCTCTGGCCTTCCCTCACTGCCGACAAACAGTTCTGCTTCATACATTCTACTGGCTCACTTCTGTTTCAGTACTAAAATGAGAAAGATTGTGTGGCTCACTAATTTTTTATTTAAGATATTGTAATTCTCTGAGGCTACAAATGATAGATACCAGGAGTAACCTGGTTGCCAGAAGAGCTAAGGATATAGAAAAAGACCACAAGGAAAGGTCTGAAACAAGATGCAAGTTTTGTGGGTGGGGTGGGTGGACAGATATGGAGGGACTGTAACAATACTTAGCATCTATAAACTTGAAAGAAGGTCTCTGAAGAAGCCAGGTGAATTACTATCTTTGGAAGGTGCATGTGTATGTGCGCTTGGAGGGGGAGGTAGCGGGAAGAATTGCTGCCCCAACAGCGGCAAAAGAGGAAATCCCCTGCCAGGAAACACATCACTACATAAGAGCACAAGTTCTTTCACCACACAGTGGAGACCGCCAGGAAAGGAGACAAAGTGCTGAGGTCTCTTCATCTGCCAGCCTGCATCTGTCTAACACCTCAGTCTACCTTCCTTCCTCTTCTTGTAATCCACCCAAATTCTGGGCTTTGAGAAAGCAGGCCTTAGCAAATAAGTCAAACTTCGCCATTTTACAGTAAGTTTGCACTCAGAGTTTAAACACTGCAGGGCAGAGGCTAGGCAAGCACTGCCCTGAACACCCAGGGATCTGTCCCCATGTGGTTGTGGGTGAGAATTTGTTTTCATCTGCCATTTCTACTAAGGTATCCAAAGAGTCATTCTGTGGACAGGAAGTCCTATCTATGAGGGCTCATACCAGTACTGTCATCTGTTTAACTCACTGGGCAGAAATTCCTTAAGCAGCAAGTAGCTTTAAGTTCCTTAAAGCTAACAACATAAACCAAAATAAACTGACTTGGACTATGAACTCCACGAGAGCATGGCTGGGTTCTTTTTCATTGCAGTAACCCCGAGGCCTAGCACAGTGCCTGATATGCATTTTGTATCACATACTAAATGGAAAGATGGAAGAAAGGAAGGATAAATGAATGTTGTGCAAACATACCAGAAGTGTGTACCTTGGAGGAAGAGTTGGGAATGTTCAAACCAAAAAACCCGCTGCCGTCGAGCAGATTCCTACTCATAGCGACCCTATAGGACAGAGCAGAACTGCCCCATAGGGTTTCCAAGGAGTGGCTGGTGGATTCGAACTGCCAACCTTTTGGTTAAGCTCTTAACCACTACACCACCAGGCTTCGTGATCTGACAAATAGGCTGAAGAAGTGTAATGCTTTGAGAAGGTTCTAGAAAGAATCTGGTTTCAATTTTACCAAAAGGTAAACACACTAGAAACTAAGAGTGTAATCTACCAAGCGAGTAAACTCCACCATGAACGACCTGTGTGACCTTGGGCAAGTTATTTAATTTGTCTGGGCTTCACCTCAATGGAAAAATAGTTTTTTCAAGTTTGTCGTTTATTAAATGAGATCAAGAAAGTAAAGTTCTCAGCACAAAGTTTAATACACAGTAAGTCCTCAAGAATTTTTCCCTATTATTGCTATTATTGGAGCCTTGGTGGTGCAGTGGTTAAGTGCTCGGCTGTTAACCAAAAGGTCAGCAGTTTGGATCTACCAGCTGCTCCTTGGAAACCCTATGGGGCAGTTCTACACCGTCCTATAGGGTCACTATGAGTCGGAATCAATTCGACAGCAAAGAGCATTGCTACTATTATTATTACCTCCTTTACAGAGGAGTAGACATACTCCACCCCAATACTGCAAAAATTTTCATTTCTGGCTGAATATACATCTAACTAAAAATGCAAAGCCCAGAAAAGTCAGAACTCAATGCCAAGCACGTGTCTCTTCTAGCCTCCACTGGTGGTGACAATTTGGGTGCTGAATTCCCGAAACAGAAAAGGTGTGTAAAGGTGTGTATGTGCGCATCATTCACAGATATAAATATGTATATACATACATATGTATATATTTAAAGAGCCCTGGTGGTGCAGTGATTAAGCACTCAGCTACTAACTGAAAAGTCGGTGAGTTGAACCCCTCAGCTGCTCTGCAGTCTGCTTCCATAAGGATTACAGCCCTGGAAACCCTATGCGGCAGTTCTACTATGTCTAATATGGCAAGGGGTTGGTTGGTTTTATATATATATATATATATATATATATTTATATATGTTAATATGTATGTGTATGTGTGTGTGTGTGTGTGTGTGTGTGTGTGTGCGCGCGCACACGCGCGCATAGAGACAGACCCTGAGTGGGGAAAAAAAAAAAAAAAAACCCAAAGCCGTTGCTGTTGAGTCGATTCCAACTCATAGCAACCCTATAGGACAGAGTAGAACTGCCCTCATAGGGTTTCTAAGGAGTGCCTGGTGGATTTTAACTGCTGATCTTTTGGTTAGCAGTCAAAGCTCTTAACCACTATGCCACCAAGGTTTCCTGGCGCAAAGCATTAACAAATTCTGCAAAGGCTCAAGTCTACTTAAAGGCACATTGGAAGAAAGGCCTGGCGATCTACTTCCAAAAAATGAGCCACTGAAAACCCTATGGAGCATAGTTCTACTGTGACACACGGCATTGCCATGCATCAGAATCCATTCTATGGCAACAAAATTGTACCTATATATGTATGTGTTTGTATATACACAAACATGAAAGCAACAAGAAATGAACTACCGTGAACGCTGAAAACACATTCTTCCCACCTCTGCAGATCTGGAAAGAGAGTAAATACCGTAGTTTAACTGAACTGGGTAATTTTACTCGCTGCACCTCCATACAGAGCACGCACAACCCCAGTGAGCAAGAGCAACAAAGCCCAGCACGCAGGCTGCGATGACAGAAAATTCTGTGGAAACAGCATTAGGCCTTCTTCGTTGAGACAGGAACTTCCCTCAACTAGTCAACGACTTCATTTTGATCCCTCGTTTCTCTTGGGCCTTGCTGTTCCCATAACCACCTCCTCTTCCTAATCCCTTCACAGGTATATAACTTTTTCCACTTTAGCAGCCCCACTGTCACCACTCTGCTGCAGGTCAGACCTACATTAATATTTGGAGTCTCTAAACACCAGGAATAAAAAAGAAAGTCTGTCTGTCTCTCTATATGAAACAGGAAATGGTTACGATGAGTTGCAGCTCAGGTAGTAAATTCTTGAGATTAAAGAGCAGACGAGGCGCGGAGGATTCAGAAAACTCAGGCGCGCACACACGGGCTCCACGGTTTCCTCAGGAAATCCACCATCACTAAACCAACCCTATCCCAGCGCAGGACCTGCAGGCTTTGCTCGGCTTGAGGGAGAAAAATAACAGTAATAAAGATCCAGGGCCTCTGCCTACCTCCTTTCCTTCTCCTCTCCACCGATCACATAGTGTGGTTTCCACCTTAACTTCCAGGTAGGAACCGCGGCCCCACAAGCCCGGCGAGGCCGCCCTGGCTCTCCGGACTCTGCCCGGGCAGTGACGCGGGACGCGCGCCCTAGAGCTCCTAGTCACCAAGTTTCTGGCCGTAAATCTGCCGTCCACTCCTCCTCCCGGCCTCGGCACATCCCACACCGTCGGCCGGCCGCCCTCCCCGCCCCGCGCCCCGCCCGGCCACAGCGGGGCACCCGGCGGCGATGCTCACAGCCGGGCGTCCGGGTGACAGCGGGGCCGACGCGTGGAGCGGCCGCTGCGGGCCGGATCCCCAGCCAGCATCCCTCCCGGGGAAGTGCGCGCCGACCTCCGTCCCCGCGCCCCTGACAGCCAGCCGGGCGCGCAAGTGACACAATGCCGGCCTCCGCCGCCCCCCGGCCGCGGTGACAACTCACCCTGGGAACGGCGCGGCGACCTCCAGGAAGAGGGCGCTCGCAGCTTCCGCGGCGCCGAGATCCGCTCCGCCGCCTACACGCGCCCGCAGCCCTCTCGGGTCTAGGCGAGGCCCCGCGTGCCCTTGTCTGGCTCTTGTTGGCCGGCGCTGCGGGGGAGAAGGCGGAGGCGAGGGAGGGGGCGAGGCTACCGCCGGCTTCGGAGAATGGAACGCGGCGGCGGCGTCGCCCGCGTCACTAGCCCAGCTGTACCCCGCGGAAAGGGGAGGTCCCGCGGAGGGGGAGGGGAAGGGGTGGGGAAAAGGGCGGGGCGGGGCGAGGCACTCACGCAACAAGCGCCGGCGACGTGCCGCCGCGACCGCCCCGCTTGGAGGCCCCGCCGGTCTACCGGCAGCTAGTACGCACGCGCCGCTGGCCGCGCTGCACGCCCAGCGGGAGGCGGCCTTGCGGGCCTTAAAGAGACAGTCGCGCTGACTGTGCTGGAGCGACGGGGCCGTAGAACCGGCTCGGACTGCTCTGCGTTTGCAGTGCGGTTCCACTTCTTTTACTATTATTATTTTTACTTATTTATTTATTATTATTTGGATCTCAGTATAAAGAATTGGATTGTTCTCAGGTTTACAAGGCGCTTTCACGCATGTGGCTTTATTAGCTCTTTAATCGTTAGCCAGACCTGTCTCTGAAGCAGCTCCTTATCTCCCTATTAAGCAGTACAGTGTACTTCTCAAACTTCGGTGTGTAGCCTACCAACCTCAAAATTGCCTGCGGGAGTAGGTGTAAAAATGCAGACTCGGGGACATAGCTCCAGGCATTCTGATTTAGTAAGGCTTGGGACTGGCGATCTGCATCCAAAAGGTCACAGCCTTGAAAACTATGGAGCAGTTCTCTGCGCAATGAGGTTACTCTGAGTCAGAATCAACTCAAGGTAACTATCAACAACAAGGCTTGGGTTGGACTCTGGAATCTGCTTTTAATAAGCACTCCGAAGTGATTCTTGAGGCACTAAAAGAACACCTCGGATCTCAAGGTTGAGAAAACTGAAGTTGAGAGCTAGAACTGGCAGAGCCGAGGCTAGAACCCACTTTCCTAACCTTATTTCCCACCCTGAGCCTTGTTTTGCCGGGGCTGTTTTCCAGCTTGTACTATGTGAGCCATCTGTGCGTTTATGGCTACATCATTTACTGAAGATCTCTCATTGTGGCCTAAGAGATAAGTCCGTGGTTTATATGTGTGCAGAACCTGTGACTCCTTAATGGCAGTCATTCTGGTTTTATCTCTGTGCCCTAGGACCTTGCACACTGCCTGTCTCACAGGTGCTCCATAAATGTTGAGGTACTCCTGCTTGTAAATCAGTGGCCAAGTCTGCTTTTGGACCCACAGACTCCTGCTTTCCTGAAGCTTGAGTCATGCAGGCCCCTCCTCCCAGCTGCCCTTTGAACAAGAATGCACACCTCAGGGCCTCTCACCAGACCTAGTTCTAACAGGTGTTCTGTAAAAGTGCAGTGAATCAACAGGGCCTGTCTTGTTGACGTAGCTCAACCAATGCAAGCAGAGTGCCCCCACCCCATGCACACACATCCATCCCCTAGAGAACCCTCCCCTACTGTGCCCCACAGAATGTGTGGCATGTTGCTACTTTTTCTGTAAGCCTATCCTTGCTCATCATTGTTTCTTCGTTGACTGGCTGGGTCCAGATTCACCTGAGAAGAATACAACCCGCCCATCTCCCAAGCCCCAAAACCTCCTTGCTCATTTCCCCCCTGTATCTGGGCTCACTGCCCAGGCCACCAGAGGGTTGGAAAGCAAACACCAGAACTGCCTGGGACAGCAGCAGAGCTCAGCAAAGCCTGTGTGGGCAACAGGAATGCCCCAGGCAGACCCAAAGCTTGGGAAGGGGACAAAGGAGAAGAAAGCAAGGGAAAGGGTGGGCAGGAATTGGAGAAGATAAATGGAGAGAAGAAGAAAAGAAGAGAGGAAAGGGAAGAAAACAGCATCCAGATCAGATCATCCACGAAGGCAGCTTGGTGTAGTAGAAGATGGGTTAGGAGCCTCTGCATTACAGGCAGCTTGACCACTAACCCACTCAGTGACCTCTTATAAGACTCTCACATCTGTGAAATGGCTTCTGAGACCTATACAGATCTATCACTCACTTACGTGTTACTGATGTATGACTTGTACTTAAAGATCCTCCCCAGATTCTGAGTGTCCACAGAGTGAAATCCAAACTCCGAGCCAGGACCGTGTCCAGTGCTGTCCACGATCTGGCCCAAATACTCTCCATTCCTCCACACCGCCAGACAGTCTCTAATAAGCCACCTACTTTAACATCTCAGAGCCTGTGCCCATGCTGTTGCCTCTACCTGGAATGCCCTCCCCACTGACTTTTTGCATCCTTTCCAGAGCTCCTGGTGGATGTCAATAGTTCCTTCTTCTGCCATTCTGTGGTACTTTGGTTGAGCCTCAGTTTAGCATTTACTTCGTTCTGTTTTATACGCTCTTTTCTCCTTTTGTAAATAACTGCTGGCTACGTGGAGGCTCTTCTGGCCCCTCCTCCTGCCTGAGTTTTCCACGATCTCATCAGTTGTTGTTGTTAGGTGCCATCAAGTTTGTTCCAACTCACAGCAACCCTATGTACAACAGAACAAAACGCTGCCCGTACTGTGCCATCCTCACAATCATTGCTATGCTTGAGCCCATTGTTACAGCTACTGTGTTAATCCATCTCACTGAGGGTCTTCCTCTCTTTCACCAACCTTCTGCTTTACCAAGCATGATGTCCAAAGTACGTGAAACGAAGTCTTGCCATTCTCGCTTCTAAGAAACATTTTAGCTGTATTTCTTCGAAGACAGATTTGTTCGTTCTTCTGGCAGTCCATGGTATACTCAATATTCTTCACCAACACCGTAATTCAAATGCATCAACCCTCAGCAGAGCTGAGGAAAAGCTCCTGTTATTTCTCCTTATAGGCCTTCCTCTTCTCACCTGCAAAGTGAGGACTTCCTGGCTAGGTTTAAATATTATTTTCATGTTATTGAAGAGATAATTCCTAAGATGAGGGTCAAGAAAAATTTTAATTTAGATATTCTCAAAGGGGAAGAACTGTTAATTTTTTTAAACTATTTTTTATTTTTATAAAAGATTTGTTAATTTTAATAGATTTATTGAGATAGAATTCACACACCATACAGTTCACCCACTTAAAGTGTACAATTCAATGGTTTTTAGTATAGTCATAGAGTTGTGCAACCATCACCACATTCAATTTTAGAACATGTTCATCATCCCAAAAAGAAACTCTGCACCCATTAGCGGTCATTCCCCATTTTCCCCCATATCCGCTTCCAGCTGTCAAAAACCTAAATGCAAGGAGAAACGCCAAAATTCAGTATAATAGAATATATTTATTGTGAGTAGGTACCATTCAAATCAGGCAGCATCAACCCAAAGTTATTGGGAAGGCATTCCAATAGTGAAAGCAGGTTATATAGGTGGGGTCCGGGCAGGGTAGTCTTCTGAAGGTCATTGTAATTCTCCAAAAGAGCCCAATGCCTAAGGCAAAATGATCGCCACTAAGCTGCTAACTAGGCTATTGTTTGACTGGAAGGTGAGTTTAGGAAAACAGTTCCTTAAATGCTCAAGGTTCAAAAGGACACCTAAGGAGTTGGTCACCTCAACTCTGTGGACCCAGAAATTTGGATTCCAGGAGAATTAAAACGGTTTCTCACAGCCCTAGGCAACCACTAATTTACTTACTGTCTCTATAGATTTGCCTATTCCAGATATTTCACATAATGGGATCATAAAATATGTGGTCTTCATAACTGATTTTTTTGTATCTTACACCCAGCACAATGAATTTTAAGGCCAGAGCTTTTTTTTTTTTCCCCTCTCACTTATTTATTTAGATCCTACCTCTTTTAAACGACTTCAAATGGCTCTTGAAGCTAATATTCCTGGGTCCTTTCAGATTTCCAGTACAAACTGCCTAGATACTCTAAATCTAGGCACTGGAAGATGTCATGGGGCTTAGACTAGCCCATGTTGGTGGCGAGTCGAGTGACCACCTAACTGTACCAGTTTGCCTGGGACTAAGGGGTTCCTGGGATGTGGAACATTCAGTGTAAAACCAGGACATTTCCTGGCAAACCAGGATGAGTTAGTCACCCACTGGTCAGGGAGCATGGTATTCCTTCTCACTATCCTAGGAATTGAACACGAGGCTGTGCCTTTACCACGTACAGGGTAGAATAGAGCTGTTTGGCTCCCTGAAAGTGAGGGAGAGAAAAGGTTCAGAATAAGCACATGGTATCTTGGTTGCTGTTATTATTACTTATAATAGCAGTAATGACAGTTACTATTTATTGAACACGTGCTATGGCTACTAACCAAAAGGTTGGCAGTTCAAATCCATCCAGAGGCACCTTGGAAGAAAGTCCTGGTGATCTATTTCCACAAGATCACAGCCATTGAAAACTCTATAGAGCACAATTCTACTCTGAAACAAATGGGGTTCCCATGAGACAGAATTGACTTGATGGCAACTGGTTTAGCTTTTTCTTTACTATGTGCCACCTGGATCCCTGGTGGCACAGTAGTTAAGAGCTCGGCTGCTAACTGAAAGCTTGGCTGTTTGAATCCACCACCCACTCCTTGGAAACTCTATGGGGCTGATATCAGGTAGGACTTTATACGTATAACCTCTAATTTTGACAACAGTCCTGCAAGTATCATTAACACCATCTTACACATGAGGAAACTGAGGCACAAAGAGATTTTTTTTTTTTTAATGACATATCAAAAGCCACATAGGATGAATGTTGCAAAACCAGAACTCATTCTTCTTTGTTCCAAAGGTTACACTTTTCCAAATAAAGCATACAGTCTCTCCTACATTTGGGTCATTAGTATTTCTTATTATTATTGGGGGAGCGCCACCAGGGCTCCTCCAATAACAATAACAAATAATAATGACCCAAATGCTTGATAAAGTAGAGATCAGTGAAAAAGTGGAAGACCCTTAACAAGATGGATTGACATATGGCTGCAACAATGGGCTCCAGCATAGCAACAACTGTAGGATGGCGCAGAAAAAGGCAGCATCTCACTCTGTTGTCCATAGGGTTGCTTTGAGTTGGAACCGACTCGATGCCACCTAACAACAGCAGCAACGATGACCCAAATCGCCTTTATATATCTCTTGATCTTTTTTAAAAGTGCTTTCTTGCATACCAGCTCACTTTATGCTCACAACATCCCCATAAAATGAAGAGACATTATTATACACCAGTTTACTTGTAAGGAAGTCAAAACACAGGGCAGAGTACAGGCGTGTCTAACCTCATACAGGAAGTAGCATGAGTTTTCCTATTTCAATTCAAGATTCCTTAGGCAGTCTTCATAGTCCTGTGACAGTAAACCTGCTTGACCCCAGAGGAGACAGAAGGTCAGAGTCCAAGATGGGTGGGCCTGGTGAGGCTGGACCAGCTGGAGCTGAGGGGCCACTCTCCTCCAGGGGAAGAAGATCATGAGCTCAGGTTGTTGTCTGGATACATGAGCCTGTGCCATCACCGGGGGCACCCTCTCCTGGAGCAAGTTAGGACTTTCAAGAGCCAGGCCTAGTGGCCCAACCCGTCATGGTCAGTGGCCTGAGCGGCTTGGCAGAGATCACAGTTCAGAGCTTAGAGCAGAGCTACCCAGAGCAGCAACTCTGATTCCCTGCCCACCCTACCCTTGTCTCCAGCCCTAGAAAATGCACACCTGAGGCTCCCCGGTCAGCAGGTATGTGTGAGAGGGCGGCCAGCCCCTCCTGCTTTTCTGAAGCACTGACAAATCTTTGGCATAATTTTATACCTGACACACACAGACCAGCAAAGCTGGGTAAACGTGTTGGCACCATTTTATACACAAGGTAGAAAAGGGAGCTTCTAACTGCTCATGTCCCCAGATGGTAACCCAATGGGAGAAGAATGCCCAGATCCCCCCAGACCCCCAGGTGCCAGCCAGTATGATTACTTGTTTCTCCTTCTTGCCTTTTGCTCAAGGGCCAGGCAGTGACTCTGGGTGGCAGCCAGCAGGGAAGGAGGAAGGGACTGGAGGCAGGCACTTCTACATACAACCAGCCCACAAACCCCACCCTGCTGCTCCTGGTCACTTGCCACTGCATTCCCTCAGTGCCTTTTTCTCCTCAGGACCTCCCTGATGGCTCATTTTCCCATGATTTAATGGTGGGAGGAGAGTGCTGTGAATTGGCTCGGCTACCTCTTTGCTGCAGGTGGATGGAGGAACGGAGTGGTCCCCTCCTTCAGACTGTCTGTGGAGGTGAGAAGGGTTCCTAGCTCCAGGGACCGTTGGCTGGCCCAGGAGAGTCAGGTCCTCTTTAGGCTGGTGAGGCCATACTCAAGGGTATTTCGAAGGTGCTAAAGACAGAACCCAAGGTACAGCTTTACCCTCTTGGCATGTTAATCCACCACCCAAAAAGCTACAATTCACTAAGCAGGTACTGTCTAACAGACACAGACCTGGTGAGAAATGTTTGATGCCCAAAAAGTGCGTCTGTTTCATCTACCTCCAAGGGGGTGTGCCACAAAGATTTTTTCCCCCAGTAAAGTCAGCCCTGGTAGCACACCCAGGGAGCCCTCGTGGCACAATGGTTAAGCGCTCAGCTGCTAACCAAACCCACCAGCCACTCACAGGAGAAACGTGGCAGTCTGTTCCCGTAAAGATTATAGCCTTGGAAACCCTATGGGGCAGTTCTGCTCTGTCCCACAGGGTCACTATGAGTCAGAATCGATTCAACGGCAATGAATTTGGTTGGTTTGGTGGCACGACCGTTAAGTGCTCAGTTGCTAACCTAAAAATTGATGGGTTAAACCCACCCCTGGCTCTGTGGGAGAAAGACCTGTCAATCTGCTTCCATAAAGATTACAGCCAAGAAAACCCTATGGGCTGGGGTGGATTACCCAATAAGAAAAGAAAGAATCGGCTTACTTGTGTGTATTTACTAATCTGTAGTGACCAGTTTCACATGGGTTTCACCACATCTTTGAAATTGTTCACTATGAATTGGTAAGTACACACAAGTTAAGCCTATTTCACCTTGCTTGCTGGGTAATCTGTCCCTGTCAGGGACTGGACATTTGAAAAGAGGCTTTGACTCTGTAGGAAGGTGCTGAGGGGTTAGGAAAAGAGACAGATGTTGGTCATACCTAGGAGAATCCTTGATGTGGTGAAAATACGTGAAATTTTTCACTACAGATCATCTGGTAAGCAAGGTAAGCACGGTGTTTACCTTGCCTATTGGATAATCCGTCCCTGCCTATGGGCAGTTCTACTTTGTCACATGGGTTCACTGAGTCGAAGATCGACTCGATGGCACCTAAGAACAGCAGAATTGCATTCCCAGTTACCAAGGTAGAAGAGACAGGAGCCTGATAGAGGTAGGGATTCTGCCTGGAAGAAGGGGACGCGTTCCCAGTCCCTTGTGAATGCCTGACCTCTGGTGGTCAGAATGAGAATGCAGGCCTCTGCCCTCTTGGCTAAGATTCTTAAATCCTCTCGCTCCGCAATGCCGGGTCACAGTGCTCCCTGGCATGAGCCACGAGACAGCAGGGGCAATCCTTTTGGGATAGACAGAAGGACCATAAGCAACAGCACCTGCTTCAAACCTGAACGTCACCGATTCTCTCAGAATCTACATTTCCTTTAAATAAACCCATTGCCATCGAGTTGATTCCGACCCATAGCAACCCTATAAGGGTAGAACTGCCCCATAGGGTTCGCAAAGAGTGGCTGGTGGATTTGAGCTGCCGACCTTTTGGTTAGTAGCTGTGTAACTTAACCTCTGCGCCACCAGGGCTCCTTCCTTTAAATAGCGAGTAGTTTTTAACATCTCCCTTACCACCAAGGAGCCCTGTTGGTGCAGTGGTTAAGAGTTCAACTGCTAACCAAAAGGTTGGCAGTTCGAATCCACCAGCTGCTCCTTGGATACCCGATGGGGCATTCTACCCTGTCTATAGAGTCGCTATGAGTCGGAATCAACACATGGCAATGGATTGGGTTTGGTTTACCACCACGGAGCCCACCAGCTGCTCCTTAGAAATTCTGTGTGGCTGTTCTACTCTGTTCCTACAAGGCAGAATCAACTCCATGGCAACCGGTTTAGCTTTTTTAGGTTTTGCCACCATGAAATGAAAATCATACAGATTAGATAGAGAGAGAGAGAAGTAAGTAGGGAGATAGACTCATAGATCTGCCTACAAACAGAATTTCAAAATATAAATAAATGCCTACATAGAAAAGGCTGGAATACTCCCAAACTTATTCTATGAAGCCAGTATAACCCTGATACCAAAACCAGGTAAAGACACCACAAAAAAAGAAAATTACAGACCAATATCCCTCATGAACATTGACGCAAAAATCCTCAACAAAATTCTAGCCAATAGAATTCAGCAACATATCAAAAAAATAATTCACCATGATAAAGTGGGATTTATTCCAGGTATGCAGGGATGGTTCAACATTAGAAAAACAATCAATATAATCCACCACATAAATAAAACAAAAGACAAAAACCACATGATCTTATCAATCAACGAAGAAAAGGCATTTGACAAAGTGTAACACCCATTCATAATAAAAACACTCAACAAACTAGGAATAGAAGGGAAATTCCTCAGTATAGTTAAGGGCCAACAGCCAACATCATCCTAAATGGAGAGACTTCGAAACCATTCCTCTTGAGAATGGGAACCAGACAAGGATGCCGTTTGTCACCACTCTTATTCAACATTGTGCTGGAGGTCCTAGCCAGAGCAATTAGGCTAGAAAAAGAAATAAAGGGCATCCAAATTCGTAGGGATAAAGACAAAGTATCTCTATTTGCAGATGATATGATCTTATACACAGAAAACTCCAAAGAATCCACAAGAAAACTACTGTAACTAATAAGATTTCAGCAAAGTTTCAGGATACAAGATAAACATACAAAAATCAGTTGGATTCCTTCACACCAACAAAGAGAACCTCGAAGAGGAAATCACCAAATCAATACCATTTACAATAGCCCCCAAGAAGATAAAATACTTAGGAATAAATCTAACCAGAGACGTGTACAATGAAAACTACAAGACACTACTGCAAGAAACCGAAAAAGACCTGCATAAGTGGAAAAACACACCTTGTTCATGGATAGGTAGACTCAACATTGTGAAAATGTCAATTCTACCCAAAGCGATCTACAGATACAATGCAATCCCTATCCAAATTCCAATGGCATTTTTTAATGAGTTGGAGAAACAAATAACCAACTTCATATGGAAAGGGAAGAGGCCTCTGATAAGTAAGGCATTACTCAAGAAGAAGAAGAAAGTGGGAGGCCTCACACTACCTGATTTTAGAACCTATTATACCACCATGGTAGTCAAAACAGCCTGGTACTGGTACAACAACAGATACATAGACCAATGGAACAGAATTGAGAATCCAGACATAAATTCACCCACCTATGAGCAGCTGATATTGGACAAAGGCCCAAAGTCCATTAATTGGGGAAAAGACAGTCTCTTTAACAAATGGTGCTGGCATAATTGGATAGCCATCTGCATAAAACTGAAACAAGACTCATACCTCACACCATGCACAAAAACTAACTCAAAATGGATCAAAGACTTAAATATAAAATAAAAAACAATAAAGATCATGGAAGAAAAAATAAGGACAAGGCTAAGAGCCCTAAAACATGGCATAAATGGAATACATACCATAAGTAACAATGCACAAGCACTAGAAGAGAGACTAGATAACTGGAAGCTTCTAAAAATCAAACACTTATGCTCATCAAAAGACTTCACCAAAAGAGTCAAAAGACAACCTACAGACTGGGAAAAATTTTTGGCTATGACAAATCCGATCAGCATCTTAATCTCTAAAATCTACACAATACTGCAAAACTTCAACAATAAAAGGACAAATAACCCAATTTAAAAATGGGCAAAGGATATGAACAGGCACTTCGCCAAAGAAGATACTCAGGCGGCTAACAGACACATGAAGAAATGCTCACGATCATTAGCCATTAGAGAAATGCAGATCAAAACTACAATGAGATATCATCTCACCCCAGCAAGGCTAGCATTAATCCAAAAAACACAAAATAATAAATGCTGGAGAGGTTGTGGAGAGACTGGAACACTTACACACTGTTGGTGGGAATGTAAAATGGTACAACCACTTTGGAAATTGATTTGGCGCTTCCTTAAAAAACTAGAAATAGAAGATCATATGATCTAGCTATCTCGCTCCTTGGAATATATCCTAGAGAGATAAGAGCTGTCACACGAATAGATATATGTACACCCATGTTCATTGCAGCACTGTTCACAATAGCAAAAAGGTGGTAACAACTTAGGTGCCCATCAATGGAAGAATGGATAAACAAATTATGGCATATCCACACAATGGAATACAACGCAACGATGAAGAACAACAATGAAGCCGTGAAACATCTTATAACGTGGAGGAATCTGGAGGGCATTATGCTGAGTGAATTTAGTCAGTCACAGAAGGACAAATATTGTGTAAGACCATTATAAGAACTCAAGAAAAGGTTTCAACACAGAAGAAAACATTCTTTGATGGTTGTGAGGGTAGGGAAGGAGGGTGAGGGTTATTCACTAACTAGATAGTAGACAAGTATTATCTTAGGTGAAGGGAAGGACAACACACACTACAGGGGAAGTCAGCACCACTGAACTAAATCAAAGCTAAGAATTTCCTGAATACAATCATACACTTTGAGGGATAGAGTAGCAGGGGTAGGGATCTGGGGACCATGCTTTCAGGAGACATCTAGGTCAATTGGCATAACAAAGCTTATTAAGAAAATGTTCTGCATCCTACTTCAGTGAGTGGCGTCTGGGGTCTTAAAAACTTGCAAGTAGCCATCTAAGATGCATCAATTGGTCCCAACCACCTGGAGTAAAGGAGAACGAAGGACACCAAAGACACAATGAAAGTATTAGCCCAAGAGACAGAAAGGGACACATAAACCAGAGACTTCATCAGCCTGAGACTAGAAGAAGTAGATGGTGCCTGGCTACCTCCAATGACTGCCCTAACAGGGAACACAACAGAGGGTCCCTGATGGAGCAGTAGAACGATGGGATGCAGAACTCAAATACTAGTAAGAAGACCAAACTTAATGGTCTAAGACTGGAGGCGCCCTGGAAAGCATGGCCCCTGGTCTCTCCATCACCCCAAAACTAAAACAATTTCCGAGGCCAGCTCTTCAGACAGGGATTGGACTGGACTGTGGGACATAAAGGGATACTCGTGAGGAGTTTGCCTCTTAGCTCAAGTAGATACAAGAGACTAAACGGGCAGCTTCTGTCCAGAGGTGAGATGGGAAGGCAGAGTGGGTTAGGAGCTGGTTGAATGGACCTGGGGAATCAGGGGTGGAAAGGAGGAGTGTGCTGTCACAGTATGGAGAGAGCAATTAGAGTCACGTGACAATGTATGTATAAATTTTTGTATGGGAGACTAACTTGAAATGTAAACTTCATCTAAACTACAACAATAAATAAATAAATAGATAATAAATAAATAAATAGATAGATAAATAAATAAATAAATATGTTTTCACAATAGCATTATTCTCAATAGCCCAAAACTGAAAACAACCCAAATGTTCATCTACACTAGAATGGATAAATACATGTGGTATGTCCATATGGCGGAATACTACAGTGATGAGAGTGAACACACTTCCAATTTACACAACATGCATGAACCTCACAAATATAATGTTGATTGAAAGAAGCCAGGCACACAAAAAAGTACACGCCGTTTGATTCCATTTGCCTGTTCAAAGACAGGCAAAATTAATTAAAAGTGTTAGAAATCAGGATAGTAGTTACCTTTAGGAGGGATTGTGACTGGAAGGGAGCAGGAGGGGCCTTTCAGGGTGCTGATAATGTTCTTTTTCTTGAGCTGGGTGATGGTTACGCAGATGTGTTCATTTTGTAGAAGTTCATAGAGCTGTACACTTATGATTTATTCACTTTTTTGAAGCATGTAATAATGCTAATAAAACATTTCTAAAAAGAAATATCCATCAATACAATGTTCTAACTATACTACAAAGGAGAAAGCAAAAACTGCTTGTACCTTGAGTTACCATGACCGAGGCAGCTACAAATGCAGACAGATGTAGGTGTGTGGTTTTGGTGACTCACATGCCTTGAGCAATGCTGATGCCTGTTTCATGAGTTTTCTGAAATGGTGAATTCCTGGTACACTGCTTAGCAAATTAAGCACACTTTTCCTGCAGTTTTCATGGCAGCTGTAATTATAAACTTTCTTCCTCCCTACATAAATACCCAGTGGGACACTCAGTGATCTGTGGAACACAGGATGGTTGTTTTTTCGATTCCAATTCTGGGAACCCCATGTGTGTCAGAGTGGAACTGTGCTCTATAGGATTTTCTTTTTTACATTCGATTGTGCTTTAGGTGAACGTTTACATAGTAAATTAAGTTTTTGTCTTAGTCATCTAGTGCTGCTATAACAGAAATACCACAAGTGGATGCTTTAACAAACAAAAATTTATTCTCTCACGGTCTAGGAGGCTAGAAGTCCAAATTCAGGGTGCCAGCTCCAGGAGAAGTCTTTCTCTGTCGGTTCTGGGGGAAAGGTCCTTGTCATCAATCTTCCCCTCATCTAGGAACTTCTCAGCACAGGGACCCTGGGTCCAAAGGACATGCTCTGATCCCTGTGCTTTCTTGGTGGCATGAGATCTCACCCCTCTCTGCTCACTTCTGTCTTTTATATCTCAAAAGAGATTGACTCAAAATACAAACTAATCCTGTAGATTGAGGGTCCTGCCTCATTAGCATAACTGCCTCTAATCCTGCCTCATTAACGTCATAGAAGATGGGATTTACAACACATGGGATAAATACATCAGCCCACAAAATGGAGGACAACCCCACAATACTGGGAATCATAGCCTAGCCAAGGTGACACATATTTGCAGGGGACATAATTCAATCCATAACAGCTTTCCAATCAATGATTCTTACACAAATTGTTCTGCGACATTGGTTGCAATCCCTGTAACCGGTTGGCCCTCTCCCCATTCCTCCCTGGTTTCCCTATTTCCATTAGTCTGGTTTCCCTGTTCCTCCATGCCTTCTCATCTTTGGTTGTAGGCAAATGTTGTCTTTTTGGTCTCGTATAGTTGATTGTTCTAAGGAACACATTCTTCACAGGTGTTATCGTTTATTTATAGCCTTGTCTATTATTTGGCTGAAAGGTGGCCTCTGGGAATGTCTTCAGTTTCAAGTTAGAAAGTTGTCTTAGGGCAATAGTCTCAGGGTCACAGGATAGTTCTTTGCTGTGCGCATTGCAAGCAATTACCTGCACATTGCAAACTGGCTAGCTCCGTCATCTGTGCAGTGAGGATGGTGGCAGTACTTACCTCACAAGGCTATTGTGATGATTAATGAGTTCATTTCAATAAAGTGTGTGGGACAGCATCAGGCATACGGTGAGGACAAAATAAGTGCTTGATATTATTTTTACAACTCTGATCCTCACCCAGGAGTCCAGGTGGCTCAAACATTAAGCGCTGAACTACTAACCAAAAGGTTGGTGGTTCCAACCCACTTAGAGGTGCCTCGGAAGAAAGACCTGGCAATCTGCTTCTTAAAGGGCACAAACTTGAAAACTCTCTGGAGAACAGTTCTACTCTGCAACACATGGGACCACCATGAGCTGGAATCGACTGATGGCAACTGGTTTGGTTTTGGGTTTGGCCCCAACCCAGTAAATGCCGACGGTGCCCAACAATCATTTTAACAACGCAAAATACCCCCACAGATGTCCAAACAACCCCTAAGGGGCAGCACTGCCTATTAAATTCACTGGATGATCAGAGCTATGGCAAGCAGCAACATCATTCATTTATTCATTCATACCTTCACCAAGTATATATGGAGGGCTGCTTTGTGCCATGCTCCACCCTCAAGCTGCCAGCAGGCTGAATGGGGACACAAAGATATCTACAAGTAATGACAAGAAACGTAAGTGTTTATGTAGACCAGAGGAACAAATTGACTCTCTCAGGTTCCAGCCTCCTGCAGAGGGGTTTGGTTGGTCTTGTGGTTTGTTTTAATGTTTTATTTAGTTGCCAATATTTGAAAATCAGATTTCACATAAAAAGTCAAGATTTCCTGCCTCTCTTGAAAAATCCAAAGCTTTATAAACATTGAGCCTGCATATGTTTGTATGCTCAGGGGCCCTGCATTTGCCACAGCCCCGCCTGGCCTTGATTTACTTCCTGTGGCAGACCCTGGAGCTTGGGGCCACCATCAGATATGCTTCTGCTGGTAGCTATGGGAACTCCGAGGAAACCACAAAGCTTTCATGAGCGCCAGCTGAATGAGCCTTGAAGGAGCCACAGGAGGAAGAGAAACTGGGGAAGGGCATTCCTGGCAGAAGAAACAGTGTGTTGGAAGACCTGTGCTGTGAAAGCAGTGGCATGCCAAGGACCAGTCCCCACATGGAGGCACGTGGCAGAGTCCTCAAGTCCCCTGTAGCAGAGGGAGGCCTGGGACCAGCTGGGAGACAAGCCAGAGCTTAAAGGACCCAGATCTGAGATCACCCTGCTCTCCTTCCTTGCATACTTGCTTAACAGAGGTACAAGTTCAAAATCAGAGTGAATACCAGGGCTGAGGTGCTGCTGGACACCGCCTAGTGTCCTGGCACCTCGGTCTGCCTATCACACACCTGGGAGGCCTTGGGAGAGGAGCAAGAAACATGAGGAAAGTGGTAGGACAGCGGAGTCCTTAGGGTCCTTGCAGGCTGCCTAGCATGGTCTGAAGGGACAGAGAAGGGCTGCCTCCCATACTCCTGAGATATACCATTAAGGATTCACATTCTTTAGCTTAGTGCGTCTCAAACTTTCATATGCACGCGAATCACCTAGGTGTCTCTTTGAAATGCAGGTTCCAATTTAGCAGGTCTACGGTGGGGCCTGAGAGTCTGCAGCTCACCAGGGATGCTGTTCTGATAGTCCAAGGACCCCGCTCTGAGCATGAGCCTCTAAAGCAGGGTTTCTCAACCTTGGCACTGTTGATATCTTAGACCAGATGATTCTTTGTTATGTGGACTACCTTGCGCACTGTAGGATGTTGTGATGGTTAAGATTGTGTGTCAACTTGGCTGGGCCATGATGCTCCGTGTTTTAATGTAATCACTCCCGTGACTGAATATACTGTGAGTAGCCAATCAGATGAAAGGGAGTCTCCTTCGGGGTGTGGCCCATATCCGTATATAAGCAGTCTTCCTGGCTTTTTGCTCTCTCTGGATCCTGCGGCTGCTTCCTGTCATCTCATCTCCCGTTCTTGGGACTTGAGCTGTCAGCTTACCTGCCGAACCTGGGATTCGTCAATCTGCACACCCTGTGAGTGGGAGCCCTGCTCTCCGACCTTCTGATCTTGGGCTTGCCAGCTTCTGCAGCTGTGTGACTTGGGAGAGGCCTCTACCCTGATCCACGGACTCGGGACGTTCTAGCCTCTACAATCGCGTGAGCTGTTTCCTTGATATAATCTCTCTCTATATATATATTTATACACTTTACTGGTTTTGCTTCTCTAGAGAACCCAGCCTAAGACAGATGTGTAACAGCATTCCTGGCCTCTACCCAGTAGATGCCAGTAGCACCAATTTGTGACAACCACAGTGTCTCTGGACATTGCCACATGTCCCCTGGGGGGCAACATCGCCCCCTGGTTGAGAACCACTGCTCTAGAGTCTAGAGGAAATCTTAAAATATGTGTCCAAGATCAAATTGACAACATAACTTTAAAGCATAGATGAGTTTAGGGGGAAGCGAGTCTAAGTCAATGGAGGTAAAACAATATGGGTAGACAGAGCGAGAATGGTAACACAAAGTTAACAGTGCAACCAATGTTATTGAATTGTACATGTAGAAACTGTTGAAGGGGTGTATGGTCCGATGTGTATATTTTCACCAAAATTTAAAAAAAGAGTACTTCATTTACCACATATAAAAATACTTAATCATACCTACCAGTGTGCTTGGAATTCTATACCCTAGAGCTGCATTTTTGTACCTAAAGAGTCTTTTTTTTTTAAAAAAAAAAAAAAAAAAAAAAACCTCCTCAGAGAGGACACCTATTAAGCCTTTATAGGTCATTAACTTTTCGGGGGATTTAAATTATCTGGTTGGACAGAATAGAACTGCTGCATAGGGTTTTCTAGGCTGTAATCTTCACAGAAGCAGATTGCCAGGTCTTTCTTCTGTGGAGTCAGCCACTGGGTGGGTTTGAACTGCCAACGTTTTAACTAATCACTGTGCCACCAGGGCTCACATTATAATTTGAACACAACTCTTACTGCTCAAGAAAAGCCACTATCATGTTTCCATGTGAACTTGAAAACTTGCAGCTGCTTATAACTCAGAGAATACCCAAAAGAGGGAGAATCAATTTTTATTTTAAGTAATTTTAAACTTACTGACCCTGGACTATAACTGAATATAGTTATTTGAGTAAAAGAGATTAGGTCTAGATGAAGTAGTCACAATTCTTGCCTTTCTCTACATTTTGCATCAAAAAACATTTTGTTATTATGATCTAAGCCTTTTGATGTTTGCCTACATATATAATATAAAGTACACTGTCAGTCCTAAGGTAATAATCATATATTTTGCCAAGCTTATAGGATTTTATGGCAATTGTAATTAGTATATGTCATTTTATATTTCCTTTTGATTTTTCAGTCTTTGAAAATATGTCATACCGTATGAATCAGCTTAGAAAGTCACTATGAAAAATAAAAAATATGTATGTATTTTATAGGTTTCAAGGCATGCAGCCAGGGCTGGTCACATAATTTGCAGGGCCCAGTAAAAAATTAAAATGTGGGGGTTCTTGTTCAAAAAGCAGGGGAAAAATGCTGCTAAAGATCCTAGAATATAAACCTTTTGCCTTTAAAAATATTTTATTACTTATAAAACATAAGAGGAGTATTAGTGATACAAGAGTGACAACATAAACTTTCAAATTGCAAAAAAAATATTTTTCGTATCATAATTTTATATAGGAGTCACTGGGTGCTGCAAACAGTTAACATACTTGGCTACTAAGAGAAAGGTTGGGGGTTCAAGTCCACCACAGGTACCTCAGAAGAAAGGTCTGGTGACTTACTTCTGAAAAATCAGCCATTGAAAACCCTGTGGAGCACAGTTCTACTCTGACACACATGGGGTCTGATGACTCAGAATCCACTTGAGGGCTACTGGCTTTGGTTTGGTTAATTTTATACAAAACAATAATACTTTTTAAATGTAATTTCTTGACTGATCATAAGATTTTTCTAACTTGCTATCGTGGATTGAATTGTGTCGTTGAACAATGTGTCAACTTGGCTAGGCCGTGATTCCCAGTATTGTGTGGTTGTCTTCCATTTTGTGATCTGATATAGTTATCCTCCATTTTGTGATATGTTGTAAATCCTGACCTCTATGTGTTAATGAGGCAGGATTAGGTTATGTTTGTTATGTTAATGAGGCAGGATTAGGGTCACAGCCTGATCTAATGTAAGGGGAGTTGCACGGGGGTGTGGTCTGTATCACCTTTTATCTTACAAGAGATAAAAGGAGAGAGAAGCGAATAGAGCGAGATCAACCTCAGTACCATCAAGAAAGAAGAGCTGGGAGTGGTGTGCATCCTTTGGATCTGAGTTCCCTGCACTGAGAACGTCTTAGACCCAGGGGAAAATTGATGCCAAGACACATGGAGATCTCCAAGGAACACTGGGCCCATAGATGCTGAAAGGAGACAAGGACCTTCCTCCTAAACGGTAAGCTGACAGAGAGAGAAAGCCTTCCCCTAGAGTTGGCACCCTGACTTCGAACTTCTAGTCTCCAAAACTGTGAGAGAATAAATTTCTGTTTGTTAAAGCCATTCACTTGTGATATTTCTGTTACAGCAGCACTAGATAACTAAGACACTTGCTTTTTTGAAAGTTCATTTCTTAGGTCATCCAAATTTATACTTTCAGCAACTTCGTTTTCAATCAATATAACTGAAAGTAATGTTAGTCACTCTTGGCAAATGCAAGATCGTAAGTAATTCTGGTAATTTTTTATTTTGAGAAGGAGCTTTCTGCTGATGCAACTATTTCTAAGAGTATTTATGGGTTGTGACAACATTGGAATAAATTCCTGATAAATTATTTCAAAATATAAATTTTGGTGCATCTACACCTGATACAAACATGTCGCAGGACAATTTTTCTAAACAGATTTAATTATCCATACAAATCCATTTCATGTAAGTCTGAATTTAATTTTAAATGTAAGTGTACACAATGGCATTTTAATGTTTCCTCTGACATTTCCTGTAACTTGTAGAGGTATACAAGAAACTCAACTTGGCTTCATGATTTGCATATAATTTAAAACATCTGTTTATGCATTATTTTGTTGTATCTTCAATTACAAGAAAAAAATTAATTTTTTAAATAATATTTAATTGAGTTTCAGGTGAAAGTTTACACAGCAAATTGTTGTTGTTAGGTGCCATTGAGTCAGTTCCAACTCATAGCAACCCTATGTACAACAGAGCAAAACACTACCCAGTCCTGGGCCATCCTCACAATCGTTGCTATGTTTGAGCCCATTGTTGCAGCCACTGTGTCAATCCATCTCCTTGAGGGTCTTCCTCTTTTTTGCTGACCCTCTGCTTTACCAAGCTTGATGTCCTTCTCCAGGGACTGGTCCCTCCTGATAACATGTGCAAAGTATTTGAGATGATGTCTTGCCATCCTCGCTTCTAAGGGGCATTCTGGCTGTACTTCTTCCTTAGAGCCTGAATAATACGCCCTCTTAGCTTTAATTTGACAAATTCCACACAACTTGTTCAGTGACATTAGTTCCATTTATCACAATGTGTCAACATTCTCTTTAACTATATTCTGTTTGTTCTGTTTCTGGTACTGTAGTTTCCCTGCCCCCTTATCTTCTCATCTTTGCTTGTGAGAAATTGTTGACCTTTCGGTCTCATACTGATGATTTTTAAGTAGGGCACTGATCTTTCAGGTAATATCCTTTGTGTGCCACTCTGCTATTTTGCTAAAACATGATCTCAGGGGACAAACTTGGTTCTAGGTTTAAAGGATGTTTCAGGGCAATAGTCTCAGGGAGTCCTCTGTTCTCTACTGTTCCAGTTTATCTGGATTTTTTTTTTTTAGTAAGAATTTGAGTTCCTCTCCATATTTTTCTCCCACTCTGTCCGGGACCAAGTACTGGGGCCCCGGTCAGAACAGTCAGTGATGATAGCTGGGCACCATCTAGTTCTTCTGGTCTCAGGGTAAATGAGGTTGTGGCTCTTGTGTACTTGTTCCTTCTGTGCTCTTTTGGTTACCTTCTTACTGTTTTGCTCCTGGTGAGTGGAGACCCATAGTTGTGTCTTAGAGGGCCACTTGCAAGCTTTTAAGACCCCAGATGTTACTCACTTCACTAGGATGCAGATCATGATTTTTGTGAACTGTTGTTGTTAGGTGTGGTCGAGTAGGTTCTGACTCACAGCAACACTATGTTCAACAGAAAAAAACACTACCCAGTACTGCAGTATCCTCACAATCGTTCTTATGCTTGAGCCCGTTGTTGCAGCCACTATGTCAATCCATCTCCTTGAGGGTCTTCCTCTTTTTTGCTGACCGTCTACTTTACCAAGTATGATTTCCTTCTCCAGGGACTGGTCCCTCCTGATAACATGTCCAAAATACATGAGATGAAGTCTCACCATTCTCGCTTCTAAGGAACTTTCTAGCTGTACTTCTTCCAAGACAGATTTGTTCATTCTTCTGGCTGTCCATGGTATATTCAGTATTCTTCCCCAACACCATAACTCAAAGGCAACAACTTTTCTTTGGTTTTCCTTATTCATTGTCCAGCTTTCACATGCATATGAGGCAATTGAAAATACCATGTCTTGGGTCAGGTGCACCTTCGTCCTCAAAGTGACGTCTTTGCTTTTTAACACTTTAAAGAAGTCTTTTGCAACAGACTTGCCCAATGCAATAGGTCATTTGATTTCTTGACTGCTGCTTCCATGGGCATTGATTGCGGATTCAAGTAAAATGAAATCCTTGACAACTTCAATGTTTTCTCTGTTTATCATGATGTTGCTTATCAGTCCAGTTGTAAGAATTTTTGTTTTCTTTATGTTGAGGTATAATCCATATTGAAGGCTATAGTCTTTGATCTTCATCAGCAAGTACTTCAAATTCTCTTCCCTTTCCACAAGCAAGGTTATGTCATCTGCATATCATAGGTTGTTAATGAGTCTTCCTCCAATCCTGATGCCCCGTTCTTCTTCATATAGTCCAGCTTCTCGGATTATTTGCTCAGCATACAGATTGAATAAGTATGGTGAAAGGATACAACTCTGACGCACACCTTTCCTGATTTTAAACCACATAGTATCCCCTTGTTCTGTTGAAATGACTGCCTCTTGGTCTATATATAGGTTCCACATGAGCACAGTTAAGTGTTCTGGAATTCCCATTCTTCTCAATGTTATCCATAATTTGTTATGATCCACACAGTCAAATGCCTTTGCATAGTCAATAAAACATGAGTGAACATCTTTCTGGTATCCTCTGCTTTCAGCCAAGATCCATCTGACATCAGCAATGATATCCCTCATTCCACATCCTCTTCCAAATCCGGCTTGAATTTCTGGCAGTTCCCTGTCGATGTACTGCTGCAAACTTTTTTGAATGATCTTCAGCAAAATTTTACTTGCGTGTGAAATTAATGATATTATTTTTTATTGTGCTTTAAATGAAAGTTTAGAGTTCAAGTCAGTTTGTCGTACAAAAATTTATACACACATTGCTATGTGACCCTAGCTGCTCTCCCTATACTGTGACAGCACACTCCTCCTTTCCACCCCGGATTTCCCGTATCCATTCAACCAGCTCCTGTCCCTTTTTGCCTGCTCATCTCACCTCCAGGCAGGAGCTGCCATTTGGACTCATGTATCTACCTGAGTTAAGAAGCTCTCTCTTCACAAGTATAATGATATTATTTGATAATTTCTGCAGGTGGTTAGACCACCTTTCTTTGGAATGGGCACAAATACTGATCTTTTCCAGTTGGTTGACCAGGTAGCTGTCTTCCAAATTTCTTGGCATAGATGAGTGAGTGCTTCCAGCCTTGCATCTGTTTGTTGAAACATCTCAATTGGTATTCCATCAATTCCTGGAGCTTTGTTTTTCGCCAGTGCCTTCAGTGAAGCTTGGACTTTTTCCTTCAGTACCATTGGCTCTTGATCATATGCAACCTCCTGAAACGTTTGAACATTGACCAATTCTTTTTGGTACAGTGACTCTGTGTATTCCTTCCAGCTTCTTTTGATGCTTCCTTCGTCGTTCAATATTTTGCCCATAGTTTTCATGGTTTTGCATATATGCCCTTAATTATGTTGAGAAATTTCCCTTCTATTCCTATTTTGCTGAGAGTTTTTGTCAGGAATGGGTGTTGAATTTTATCGAATATCTTTTATGCATTAATTGATGTGATAATATGCTTCTTTTCCTTGGTTTTATTTATGTGGTGGATTGCATTGATTGATTTTCTAATCTTGAACCACTTTTGTAATCCTAGTATGAATCCCACTTGATCATGGTGTATGATTTTTTTGATATATTGCCGAAGTCTGTTAGCTAGAATTTTGTTGAAAATGTTTGCATCTATGTTCCTAAGGGTTATTGGTCTGTAGTTTTCTTTTTTTTGTTGTCTTTTCCTGGTTTAGGTATCAAGGTTATGCTGGCTTCACAGAAAGAGTTTGGTGGTGTTTTTGAAGAGGTTGAGCAGGATTGGTGTCAACTCTTCTCTGAAAGGAGCCTGGTGATTCAGTGGTTAAGAGCTATGGCTGCTAACCAAAAGTTTGGCAGTTTGAATCCATCAGTGGCTCCTATGGAGCAGTTCTACTCTGTCCTATAGGGTAGCTATGAGTTGGAATCAACTCGACAGTAAGACGTTTCTTCTCTGAATGTTTGGTAGAATTTAATTTTAAAATTGTCCTTCTTGTTAATAATTGGCTTATGCGAAGCTTCATATGAAAATAGTGTTCTTTCTCATTGAGTGCAACAACCTTTGAATTTAACTGCTATGTCTAAGTCTGTGGATATTTGCTTTGCAATGCTGCAGTGGTTTTCAAAACTGAAGTTTCTAAACTCTTTGGAAAATTCTAATAATTCCCTGATATGTTTATTGCATGTCCATGTATAACCTTTTACTTTGTAATAATTTACTGATTAAGTTTACTGCCTGAGGGCCAGCAGTTCCTATCCCAGAGCTCAGGCCCAAGAGTTAATATTTGTGCAGGCACTGCAGGGATGGCTCCAAGATGGAGGCAAGCCGACCTTCCATCACAGGTCCCAGCACCACCTTCTTGTGGAACTCCTCCTCTCTCAGCTGCTGCTGCTGCTGCTACCAATCTGGGCCCAGGTTCCAGCCCAGCCACATTGAGGTCCAGCAGTGGCCCAGACTGTCCCAGGTATTCATGTGCTTGCTGGGCCACCAGGACCATTGCTCTGTACTCCTGCTGCCTGCCCTGGTCTGTGTACACTGTCACCCAGTGGCATGTCTCAGCTGCCCACATGTATGTATACTCCATTGATCCATCAGACTTCACTTACAAAACATAAGCTCAAAGATAAAATTAATAAGAACTTCAAGATGGTCATAGCAGAGCATTAAACCAAGGCAGGGTCCTTCTGAGTGCATGGCCCTGTACAACTGCATAGATTGCACCCCCATGAAGTTGTCCCTCCCCTGTGTGAGATGGGGCTTAGCAAGGGCAGCTACCCTGAAGATCCATTGGCCTCTCAGAGGCAGTAAGAGGGTATATGGAAAGGGATGCTGGAAGACTCCAGGGCAAACATGGTGTAGGTTTTAGAGTCTACAGCCAGGCACCCACTGCACAGCTCCATGGAGGCTGGCTGCTCTGCATCATGGTGGGGGCAGGATCCCTGGGTTGTGGCCAAAAGCATGTCCACATGGACTGCTTGTGTCCACAGTTACTGAAGAGTGATCTGCCAGTTTTAAGGCCCCCTGCCTAGCACCTCTAACTCCCTGCACCGTCTCTATTTATTGCTATTACACTTATGCCTTTTCTAGACTTTTCCCTCCTCTTCCTTCTCTTCCAACGCTTCCTGAGCTGCCGCTCCCTCCCTCCACTTGCAGATTTGTCTAGGGGCAGGCCCAGATCTTCCCTGGCGGTGAGAAAGACTTGTAGAGAAAAATTAATTTCAGGGGAGCTAAAAGATGAAAACCCTTCTCCCAAAGGGCAAGAATAAATAGAAAAACATGATGAAGGGAAACTAGCCTCAGAATGCAAATGCCTTTTTAAGACTTCAAGGAAATCCAAGCCTCCAGCCTCTCAACAGCTCGCAGGGAATGTGGCAGCAGCTTCTGAAGTAACCACCCAAGAGCAAGCTGAGGTCTTGAGCTGAGATGAACAATGACAGCAGAATTTGTTCAGCTAATGGAACATCCCTGCCCCAGTCACGCATTGTCAGGGATGACTCTGCGGCCTTGGCTTCTAATAACTTACACATGTGCACAAGGTCTGAGTTCAAAGAGCATGTTCACATTCACAATTCTGTGAGGAAGGAATTATTAGTTCTACTTTAATTATAGGAAACGGGGGCTCAGAAAAGTCAAGTAGCTAGCTCATGGTCACCCAGCTAGTAAGTGTCCAGTCAGGATTCAAACCTAGGTCATCCTGACTTCAAATCCAATGCTGTCTTTTCTACACCAGGGGGTCATATGTCTTTTTTCTCAAAGCTGCCCTTAAGCCAGGGGCAGATTATCCAATAGGCAAGGTAAGCACCGTGCTTACCTTGTTTACCAAATGATCTGTAGAGAACCATTTCACATTTTTTCACCACATCAAAGATTCTACTTCTAGGTATGGCTGACGTCTTTCTCCCAACCCCGCAGCACCTTCCTACAGAATCAAAGCCTCTTTTCAAATATAAAATCCCTGACAGGGACGGATTACCCAGTACGCAAGGTAAGCATGGGTTTACTTGCATGTATTTACTAATCTGTGGTGACCAGTTTCACATGGGTTTAAGCCTGTGTTTAGCTTGCTTATTGGGTAATCCACTCCTGCTTATGCAAATCAGTGAAATCAGTAAAATGTATCTTTTGTCACATTTTTTCAGTTCTCCTGACCTCTCTTTATTGCTCCCTTCTTTGCCCTGATTCAGCTACCCAGTGCTTTGAACTGATAGTGGTAGAGTTTCAAGCATAGTAATATGCCCATGGGGATAGGCGTCCTGTGGTTATCATACCTCACTTATCTCTCAAATCATCTATTTCAACAGACAGTAAGGTCAGCTGACTGAGTAGCTGGACTTTGTGTGTAAAAACATGGTTTATGGATGCAGTAACTATGTTATTTCTATTATTTCTCAAATCCTGACTTCTCTGCCAATTTTAGGCATTAAGTGGTTCCCCTTTTTTAAAATGAAGGTCTCTGGGTGACGCAAACAGTTTGCACTTGACTACTAACCTAAAAGTTGGTGGTTTGAAACCACCCAGGGGTTCTGCAGAAGAAGATCCTGGCAATTTGCTTCCGTAAAAGATTATAGCCAAGAAAACCTTATGGAGCAGCTCTACTCTACAACACGTGGGGGCAGCATGAGTCGGAATCAACTCAACAGCCACGGGTTTGTTTGTTTTGGTTTTATTTTTAAAATGGGGAGGGTAACAAAAAACTGGAAGAGGGAGGAATATCCACTGAGTACTCTGTGGGGGCCCTGGTGGCACACTGGTTAAGAGCTCTGCTGCTAACCATAAGGTCAGCAGTTCAAATCCACCAGCTGCTCCTTGGAAACCCTATGGGGCAGTTCCACTCTGTCCTTTAGGGTCGCAATGAGTTGGAATCGATTTGATGGCAACGGGTTTGGTTTGGTTTGGTTTTTACTCTGCAGGAGAGGAGTCAGGACAGTGTTCACGTAAGCACTTGTTCTCTGCCCTTTCTTTCACGTCTGAAACCATTCACTGAGATTCCAGTCTCTTGGGCAGCACTGAGTGTGCTCCCCCCGGGGAGCCCTGATAGCTGACTATGCCTCAGTCTCCCCATCCTGCAGCGCCTGCAGGGCTTTGTTCAACAGTCTTTTGAGTCATCCCAACCCCAGTCCACGCCTGCTGTCTGCCCAGCTCTCTGAATGCTCTTGATCCACAGACAACATCTGCTCCAGAGGCTTAATCCAGCCTTTGGAAGGTTTCCTTTCTGAAATCTCTGTCCTGGCACCACTCCCAGCCCCAGTCAACAGAGAGCAGCAACGTTTTTGTGGCTTTTCCAGCAATGGCTTTGTATGGTCCAGGGAGCAGCTTTGATCTCCATAGAGTTGTGAAGGGCTGCGGATAGAAAGGGGAGGCACAGAGATGCAGGGGGAGGCACAAAGATGAGAAGAAAGGGAGGCATGCGCACACTTGTTCAGGCTGACGACCTTCCACCCAGCACCTGAAGGCTCCGTGCAGCCCCGGGGAGTCAGCAGATGTGCTTTACACATTTACGTGTTTGACTTCGGTACTTACTAATCCTCAGGCAGAAATAGTTGTCAGTATTATCAGTGTATTGTGGTGTTTGGAGGTAAGGGAGAGTCTACAAATGCACCTTTTCATCTGGTTAAGGAGCGTGGAGAAGTTAAGTAACTCACTCAAGGTCCAGGATTAGAATATGAGTTTTCTGACTCTAAATTGAGTGTGAGCGAAAAGAACGAAATGGGAAGCCAACTTCCAATGACAATGTCCAGAGCCATGTTGTAACAACACAGGAGTGCCTGCCTAGATAGAGGTCTTTCCTTCAGGGACGTTATATTTATTTATTTAT
>NW_004443946.1:21948783-21954256 GCF_000243295.1 Trichechus manatus latirostris | reverse complement strand
CATTTGACAGTTACTACAAATGTTGCCCTATGACAATGGTTAACAATCTCACAACACATCAACAATATCCTTACTCTATTCTGTGTTCCCTATCATCAGCTTCCTACTCCCCTTCTGCCTTCTGGGCCTTGTCACTGGACTCCTGTACCTCGTTACTCTCATGGAGGGACGTTATATTTAAAGCAAAGTTTTAAAAATACATTTAAAATGTACTGTAGATAAGCTTAATTTGTAAAGAAATCCTATGTTATATACATCAATCAGTCCAAATGACTAAAGTACTAAATTATTTCTTATTTGGGCAAAAGAGCCAGCCCTGTACTATTATTTATGTAAAATGAATTATATACTTTTTATATTACTTGTAACCCAAACCAGTTGCCATTGAATCAATTCCAGCTCATGGTAACCCGTGTATGTCAGAGTAGAACTGCGCTCCATGGGGTTTTCAATGGCTGTAATCTTACAGAAAGAGTCTCTGGGTGGCGCAAATAGTTAAGTGCTTGACTATCAGCTGAAAGTTTGGTAGTTCAAACCCACCCAGATCCACCTGGGAAGACAGGCCTGGCAATCTGCTTCCAAAAGATCATATCTTTAAAATCCTATGGAGCAGTTCTACTCTGCACACAGCGGGTTGCCATGAGTCAGAATGAACTCGACAGCAACTGACAACAACAATTAACAATAAATTTTACAGAAGTAGATCGCCAGGCCTTTCTTCCATGGTTCTGCTGAGTAGATCTAGATGGCCAAACTTTTTGGTTACTAGCTGAGCACAAACCGTTTGTGCCACTCAGGGGCCTCCATTGTCTGTATAGTACATGCATATAACATGCTTATTCCAGGGTCCATCCCAGATCTGGCACCCTAAATCCCTTCTCCTTCAGGTTTTGGATCAGAGCCAGGCCCAGGCTCTAAGCGCTCTGGTGTGTCCTGGCTGTTGACTGTTTTCCGCTAATGATCTCATCTTTGTGTAGTGGTGAAGCAGGTGAGATATTAGAGCAGGGAGACCTCAAAACTTTTCCAGAGTTCTCGTCCACCTCCTCCCATCCTCTTTCCCCATCTTCTGCAGGCAAAGCACTCTTGGACTCACATCTCCTCTTCAAGACTAGAGCCCCAGCAGGCTTCCCGGCAGATCCAGGGTCTTGCCTGTGCTAGGTTAAGGCAACAAAACTGTATCACCACTCTCCGGTAAAGAATAGGATCCGGGCTGGTTGCTTAATTTGTGGGGCCCAATGCAAAACTTGTTAAAAATTTATTAAGATGTCGTTGGTGGTTCAGTGGTAGAATTCTTGCCTTCCATGCAGGAGACCTGGGTTTGGTTCTCAGCCAATGCACTTCATATGCAGCCAGCACCCATCCATCAGTGCAGGCTTGCGTGTTGCTATGATGCTGAACAGGTTTCAGTAGGGCTTCCAGACAGAGTAGGAAGAAATGCCTGGCAGTCTACCGCCAAAAGTCAGCCAATGCAAGAAAAAAAAATTAAGACTTTCAAGATGGTGACAGCAGAGCACTATAAGCACAGTGCCTGGCAAGACTGCAAAGCTGGCCCTGGAGAGGATCAAGATGCCCTCTGCCCCCACAGAAAGATCTTCTGTGGGTTGCCCTTTCCGCTCGTCACCACTTTGGTATGAAGTTCACAAGTGCAGCTCACTTTCCACTTCACACACAAGAGGATTTGGAAGAACTAGGCCTTAGAAGAAATACTTGAGGCTCAGATGGAGGCCATGTCCACCCAGGGAGACAAACAGCCACATACACACTCAGAGTTTGCGCTTTAGATGATCTCCTCGCTATATTGCGGCCTCAAACTAGTGCTTGCCCAGATCAGTGTGTTAAGTGTGTTTGAACGTGTCTTTAAGTAGAGCATGTCTGTCCTTGCTCTGCCACGGTTCCCTCCACTCCACATTGCCTTAGGCCTCACACGTTTGCAAGAACCTGCTAGAGAGAATACAATTATCTGACTGATGCCCAAACATTTTAAAAACTGAGCCCTTACACCTCAGCCCAGCTCATTTTCAATCCGATCTTCTCTGATAAGGAGGGTATTATTCAGCAACTGGTTCTTCTCACCAAAGACAACCACTGTTGACTAGCAAAGACAACCACTGTTGACTACTTGTATCCCCAAAGATGACCACTATTGACTAGTTGTATCCCAAAGACGACCACTGTTGACTAGTTGTATTCCCAAAGATGACCACTGTTAACTAGTTGCATTGTAAGGCCTAAAATTTCATGTGCTATCTTGACATCTGTGAGCATCACAGGATCCCAAAGGCCTAACCATGAGTTCCCTGCTCTCTCCAGATATGCCCCAACCCAGCAGGAAACACTCCCCACTCAGCTAGTTCCCTTACCAGCTACACCAGTAGCATTTCTTCTGGTCCTCAATCTAACGTGTTTCACTTCCCAGTCAGCCCACAAAATTATTTAAATAAGCCAGTCACATTCTCTTACAGGAACAAGGGGTCACCTCATCCTCTTGTTACTACAAAGCCTGCCTCCCACAGCCCCTGCTGGTTCACTCTGCTGCCAAAAGTGCAATCCCAATGCTGTGTGGCCCGGTATGGCAAGCAGTGTCCTCCCCAGGGGCTATGAGTATATATGACTAATAAACTGCTATCGGTCTCATCTGTCCAGTGTCAGGTGTTGTGTGCTCGGCCATCCCCATAACCCTAGGGCAAGAATTCCTCCCTCACAAATGGGGTGAAGAGGAGAAACAACAAACACTAACCTTTGTACATCTTTGTAGAGATAGCATGATTTTGAGCTAAATTGATCTGAACTTTAATCCTGGCCCCCTGAGGGGTTTAAGGGGCCAGGTATAAACCAGAGCTCACTTCTGTTCAATGATTCATTGATATGCATCCATGTCCCTAGTTAAATTATTATCTATCCTTAACAAGAAATACTATGCAGCTATTAAAAAGAATGAGGAAGCTCTTTTTGTAATGTTAGGAAACATCTCCAAGATGTATTAGGTGGAAAAGGCAAGCTGTGTTTGTAGTATATCAGTGTTGGTTTTTTTAAAAAATGGACATTATACATACATATATCTTCTGTTCGTACTAAGCATCTCTGGAAGCATAAAAAGAAAAGACTTCAGGTGCCACTGAGGAGGAAACTGGCAGGCAGGCGTTACAGGAAGTCACTGTTTTCACTGTATACTCTTTCGTACTGTTTAGATTTTTTTACTACTTGTATGTGTGCCTATCTAAAAATAATTTTGTAAAAAATGTAAAGAAACAAAAAACTGAAGTTCACCCTTTGACTCAGTAATTTCACTTCTGTGACTCTATCCACAGAGAGGAATGCAGACAAAATGACTGGCACAAGATAATCACCATTGATAATAGTGAGACATTAGAAATAAATAATGTCTAACATTAGGGGACTATTGAAATAAACTATGGTCAAAATATGTGATGGAATTTTACTCTGATGATAGAGTGATGTTTACATGAAGTCTTGATGTCACTGTGAAATGCTTATGATGCAATGTTAAAAGGACAGTGTTCATCAAACGTGAAACTTAGCTATGTGCAGGCACTGTTTTTAGTGTTCACAAATATTAACTCATTTACTCACTCCTCAAACAGCTCTGTGGTAAGTAATAATATTATCCTCTTTTTACGGGTAAGGAAACTGAGGAATAAGAGATGGAGTAACTTGCTCAGGCTCCAACCGCTAGTAAGTGGCAGGGCCAGGACCCAAGCCCAGGCTGAGGGCTCCAAGTCCACGCTATAACCATTCTGCTCCACTGCTTCTTTAGACATTTAGACACACACATAGACATCAACAAAATCATGTCTTTTCCACAGCATGATTTAGCTACATTTTTTAAAAGCTTAGAAAAGTATTGGAAGGAATTACGCCAAATGTTATCAGTGATTGCCTCTGGATAATGAGATTATAAGTTATTCCTTTTCCTTCTGTTTAATACTTTAAGATGATACATATTCATTTTATTATCAGAAAGAAAAAAAAAAAAAAGAAATCTGGCCTTTAAAACGCCTTCCCACTGACTCAGATTTTTCTGAAGTAGCTCTCATGCATCCCCAAATCTTCCCTTACCAGGGATAAACAGTTTTTCTGACCTGTTTTCTTCACCACCGTGGTGGCAGTCCTCTGGATGAGACAATCTAATTTGTGGTTGATATCTTATAGTACAGTGCCCAGAACATGTACAGATCTCAAGGTGGGGTCTGACCAGCCTAGAGAGGAGAGAGGCCCCCTTCTCCACTCTAGACACTACTTGTACCAGAGCAACTCAAGATTATGTTAACTTTTTCAGATCAACAGAAACTCCAGCTCCTCTCACCCATGCCCAGTTTAGGCAAGTTCACCAGGTCCTGTGTTTTTGGAATTGCTGTTCTGTACCCAAGTACAATACTTTACATTTATTTCACTCAATTTCTTAATACTTGTCCAGAATCACAGCTCACTTAGAACTCACTGAAGTTCGATCCTCTGTTTCTCAAAGGTGCCAAACCACTCCTGCCCAAGGCCCCTCCCGCCAGATCCTTCCACAATGGCTCCTTTTTTGCCTCAGAAGTAATCTCCTCAGAAACAACTTCCATGACCGCTCAGTCTAAAGTGGCCCCTATCCTGTTATCCCATTTTATTTTTTACAGTACTTCTGTGAAATTATCTTTTTAATTTGTTTACTTCTTTATTCCTATTCTTCTCACAAGGATGTATCCTTAACAAGAAGTACTATGCAGCTAATAAAAAGGTCTGCCCTACCTCAAACCCTGTCTGGCACATGGAAGGAGTTCATAAATATGTTGCATGAACGAATGAATGAATAAATGGCATTCGTCAGTGCTGGTGAGAAGCTTTAGAGTCAGACGTACCTGAGTTTTCCAAGCCCATCTCACTACTTACTAGCTGTGTGACCTTGGGCATGTTGCTTAACCCCTCTAAGCCTCTGTTTGCTCATTCGTCAAATGGGCATTACAATAGTTCCCACTTCTTAGGGTCATTATGAGAATTAAACAAAAAGTGCTTGGCAATGTGAAAAGTGCCTGGCATAGACATTGTTTATATTTTAATGCAATCATTACTGATTATCTCTTTGCCAGATTAGGGGCATCCCAGCTGTTTTCTCTTGAACACCACAGCATCCGGGACACAGCACTGCCGCCAGAGATGACACCATCTGGCTCTAGCCTGACCGTCCACAAAGGATATCCGGGGAGATTTTGTCAAGTGTACATGTACACTCTCTCCCCAGAGTTGCCCTGACCTACAGCCTAGTCACAAACAGCACACGAGCGCAGTCCGGCCCCGTTCTTGCTGCTCACTCCTGCAGTTTCGGAAGCTCACAGGCTGCCTGTTGGCTGACCACGCCCAAGGCCGACGTCATGCTCACTTCACGCCTTTGGCCAGGCTGGGTCCGGTTGTTGGGCAACGGAACACCTGCGTACCCCGCCCCATTTCCCACCCCCTCACTCCCCCACCTCTCCCC
>NW_004443946.1:21943195-21948465 GCF_000243295.1 Trichechus manatus latirostris | reverse complement strand
GCCTGGCCTCTGACTGTGCCAAAGCAGGAAGGACAGGCTTAGGGTGTTACCTGGTTGGTCTGTGGCGAGAGGCTAAGGAGGGCAGTGGATAGCAGAGGGGCAGAAGTTTGTGCTCAGGTTACAGTCAGCAGCCGTTTGTGATTCCCCAAAACACTGGCCAGAAAGTGCTGGATAGTCTTAGTATCTGGCATCTGTTCTTTAAAGACAGTTATCTGTAGGCATCCTTGAGTACAAAGCAAGTGCCTTGGAAGGGGACACAGCCTGCAGCTGCATCTTAGGGCAACTTCCTTGATGAGAAGGGGCCTCTAGTTCCTGCAACCAGTTGAGAACAGGGCCAGAGGGGCTCCACTGGGATTAGGAAGCACCAATCCAGGTCTGGGAGGTGAGGCATGGGTTGAACTTTATGGCAGAAGTACCGGATGGGCACCCACATAGGGCATCCCACAAGTTGACAGGGAAAGAGGATGAGCAGGGGTAGGAAAGGTTATTTTCTCCCCATAGGCTTGGCCTGGCTTACTCCCATTTACCCTGTAAGTCTCAGTTTCATTGTCACTTCCTCAGGCAAGTCCTCCTCATCCCCCAGACTAGGTTGTTAGTGTTATGTTGTTGTCAGTTGCCATCTAGCTAGCTCCGACTCACAGCGACCGTGTATATAACAGAAGGAAACATTGCCCGTCCTGAGCCAAGTCTAGGTTAGAGTCCCCCATTATTCCCTTTCATAACCACTCTTTTTATTCATAGCCTTTATCACAATTGCAATTTGGGCTATTGCAATTTGAGCTTGTCTTTCCCTTTTCCCCCATTCACAAACTATACCCCTATCTCTGTGAGGGCAGTGGCCAGGTCTGTCAGTTCACCACTGTGTCCCAGCACCTTGCCCAGGGCCTACACATAATAGGCAATCAAGTATATGAAGGGACAAATAAACAGTTGAATGAATACATGAATGAGAGAATGGACAAACAGAACTGGGCGGGGGGCACAATGCAGGGGCACTACAGCCCCATCTCACTTTGTCTACAGAACTAAGGGGCAAGGCACAGCGCAAGGGGACTGCAGCCCCATCTCACTTTGTCTTGGGCAGTCTGGCCTCCCTTGTTGAATATGCTGGGAGGTCAAGATTGCAGGCATTTCCTATGCCTGGGCAAGGGAAGCTGGTGTTTCCCAAAGATCCATGTTGTCATTGTTCCAGCTGCAGAATGAACAATAGCCATTCCTCTCCAAGAATGAAGTCACCTCCCTGGAATCAACGTAAAACCCACAGGAAAGGAAACTTACAGTTATTGCACACCTACTACGTGCCAAGCAAATGCACGTCTTATTTGATTCTCACGATAGCTCTGCAAAACAAATATAATTCATGTTTTTACAGATAATACGACTAAGGCTGAGAGAGGTTTGATAACTTTCCACATTCACAAAACAAAAAGACAAGCTGAAATTTGAACCTATGTATGTGTGATTCCAAAGTCCTCGCTGTTTCTAACATACCAATCTTTGGTGGAGGGGAGTGTCATGGCAAGCTACCCTTAGTCCTGGGTGCTGCTGGGAGTACCCACGGCATAGAAGAAGAGACACTCCCAAAAAGGAGGAAAGAGGGAGATGAGTATCAGTAGAGAAATGGGACCAATTGTACTTTCATTTATTCCTCAAACCCTTATTGAGCACCTATGTCAGGTAAAGGGGCTGGGGACAAAATGTCATAAAATACAGGTTCTCTTCTCATGGAGGTCACTATCCAGTGGGTAAACCAGATAAGAAAATTAAAAATTACACTTTGGCAAGATTGACCATGACTTAATAATCGTTGAGGCTGGGTGCTGGGTATGTGGGGGTTGTAGTGGGTTGAAAAGTTTTCCCCCAAAATTCGTGTCTACTGGAACCTCAGAATGTTAACTAGAAGTAGGATTCTTTACAGATGTAATTAGTTAAGATGAGGTCATAGTAGATTAGACTGGGTCCTAAAGCTAATGACTGACGTCCTTATAAGAAGAGAGGACACACAGAGACACCCACAGGGATGAAGGCCCTGGGATGACAAGGACAGAAGTTGGAGTGATGCAGCTACAAGCCAAGGAAAGCCAAGGATTGCTGGCAACCACCAGAAGCTAGGAGAGGGGCATGGAACAGATTCTCCCTCAGAGCCTCCAGAAGAGACCAACACTACTGACACCGTGGTTTAGAACTGCTGGCCTCCAGAACTGTGAGAGAATAGATGTCTGTTGTTTTAAACCACACGAGTTTTTTAGGTCCTTCGCTCTGTTTTTTACGTTTAAAATTCTGCATAATAAAAGGTTTTTAAAAACTACATTACAGCTCCACTGGAGAGGCACGAACCCAGACTGAAAGGCCAATCAGAGAGGGCCTCACTAAGGAGGTGATATTGGAGCCAAGGTTTGACAGACAAGAATGAGTAGTGGGGTAAAGTAGCAGGGGACAAGTATCGCCAATAAATGATCCATACAGAGACACAGAAGCATGAAACAGCGTGACCTGCTTAGAGAATTATAGGTAGCTACAAGCCACTTCCTACGGCTGGGATGAGGGAGACACCTTCCTCGAGTTCCCTTTTGAAATCGCCCCTGAAGTGCATTAGACACTCCTCTGGGTTTTGGGGATTTGGTTTGGTATTTTCAGGACTGGTTTCTCCCTTCAGAAGGTTAACACCAGAACCACTAGCAGATGAGCAGAGGACGGTTGCCACCTGGAGGTGAGAATGTGGAATGAGCATAGGGCTCCCTTCTCAAAACTTGATAATGCTGTTTACTGAAATCTTCTGATGCCAAGGAACAAAAAGTATACCAAGTAAAGGGCAATGCGGTTTAAAATCGAAAAAGTGTGCAGGGGGCTGTATTCTTTCACCTTACTCATTCAATCTATATGCTGGAAAAATAATCTGAGAAGCTGGACTATATGAAAAAGAATGCGGCATCAGGACTGGAGGAAGACTCATAAACAATCTGTGATACGCAGATGACACAACTCCAAAAGTGAAGAGGACTTGAAGCACTTACTGATAAAGGTAAAAGACTACAGCCTTCAATATGGATTACACCTGAACAAAAAAAAATTAATATCCTTAGGACTGGACAAAAACAACATCATGATAAATGAAGAAATTGAAGTTATCAAGGATTTCATTCTTCTTGGATCAAAACTAATGCCCATGGAAGCAGCAGTCAAGAAATCAAACAACGCATTGCATTGGACAAATCTGCTGCAAAAGATCTCTTTAAAGTGTTAAAAAAAACATGTAAAAGATGACAACATTAAAACAAAAAAGAGAGACTAAAAAATGCAGACATGGATTTTTCATATGGAGAGGAAACCAAGGTGACATAAAGAAATAAAAGACTGGTTTAAACTTAGAAAAATAGGCGTAAATATTAAGGTAACCACAAAGGAAACTAACAATTCTACACATCAAAATAAAAAACAAGAAAAATATAAAGACTCAGCAAATACAAAATCAACAACAATGAAAAAGATCAAAAGAAAATACATAAAGAAAAAGACTCGGCACAGAAAATTAAGTGGAACAAAGTAAGTGTCAACAACACGCAAAAAGAGACATCAAAACGACAGCACTAAACTCATACCTATCAATAATTATGCTGAATGTAAATGGACTAAATGCACCAATAAAGAGACAGAGAGTGGCAGAATGGATAAAAAAAAGATCCGTCTATATGCTTCCTACAAGAGACACACATTAGACTTAAAGACACAAACTAAAACTCAAAGGATGGAAAAAAATATATCAAGCAAACAGCACTCAAAAAAGAGCAGGAGTGGCAATATTAATCTCTGACAAAATAGACTTTAAAGTAAAATCCACCACAGAAAATAAAGAAAGACACTATATAATGATTAAAGGGTCAATACACCAGGAGGACATAACTATAATAAATATTTACACAACCAATGACAGGGCTCCAAAATACATAAAACAAACTCTAATAGCATTGAAAACAGAGATAGACAGCTCCACAATAATAGTAGGAGACTTCAACACACCACTTTCGGTGAAGGACAGAACATCCAGAAAGAAGGTCAATAAAGACACAGAAGATCTAAATGCTACAATCAACCAACTTGATCTCATGGACATATATCAAACACTCCACCCAAAAGCAGCCAAGTATACTTTCTTTTCCAACACACATGGAGCATTCTCCAGAATAGACCACATATTAGGCCATAAAGCAAGCCTTAACAGAATCCAAAGCACTGAAATATTACAACGCATTTTTTCTGACCATAAAGCCATAAAAGTAGAAATCAATAATAAAAAAAGCAAGGAAAAAAAATAAAACACATGGAAACTAAACAACGCCTTGCTCAAAAAATACTGGGTTATAGAAGAAATTAAGGATGGAATAAAGAAATTCATAGAATCAAACGAGAATGAAAACACATCCTACCAGACCTTTGAGACACAGCAAAAGCAGTGCCCAGAGGTCAGTTTATAGCAATAAATGCACACATCCAAAAAGAAGAAAGGGCCATAATCCAAACATTAACCCTACAACTGGAACAAGTAGAAAGAGAGCAGCAAAAGAAGCCCTCGGGCGCCAGAAGAAAGGAAATATAATAAGAATTAGAGCAGAATTAAATGAAATACAGAATAGAAAACAATTGAAAGAGTTAACAAGGCCAAAAGCAGGTTCTTTGAAAAGATTAACAAAATTGATAAACCAATGGCCAAATTGACAAAAGAAAAACAGGAGAGGAAGCAAATAACCTGTATAAGAAATGAGATGGGTGATATCACAACAGAGCCAACTGAAATTAAAAGAATCACAACAGAATACTATGAAAAATTGTACTCTAACAAATTCAAAAACCTAGAGGAAATGGACAAATTTCTAGAAACTCACTACCTACCTAAACTAGCACAAACAGAGGTAGGACAACTAAATAAACCCATAACAAAAGAAGAGACTGAAAAGGTAATTTAAAAACTCCCAACAACAACAACAAAAAATCCTGGCCTGGATGGTTTCACTGGAGAATTCTACCCAACTTTCAGAGAAGAGTTAACACTACCACTAATAAAGATATTTCAGAGCATAGAAAAGGAGCGAATACTCCCAAATGCGGTCTATGAAGCCAGCATAACCATGGTACCAAAATCAGGTAAAGACACCACAAAAAAAGAAAATTACAGACCAATATCCCTCATGAACATTGACACAAAAATCCTCAACAAAATTCTAGCCAGTAGAATCAAGCAACATATCAAAAAAATAATTCACCATGATCAAGTG
>NW_004443946.1:21905601-21943095 GCF_000243295.1 Trichechus manatus latirostris | reverse complement strand
CAAGAAAACTACTGGAACTAATAGAAGATTTCAGCAAAGTTTCAGGATACAAGATAAACATACAAAAATCAGTTGGATTCCTCTACACCAACAAAGAGAACTTCAAAGAGGAAATCACCAAATCAATACCATTTACAATAGCCCCCAAGAAGCTAAAATACTTAGGAATAAATCTAACCAGAGATGTAAAAGACCTATACAGTGAAAACTACAAGACACTACTGCAAGAAACCAAGAGACCTGCATAAGTGGAAAAGTGTACCTTGCTCATAGATAGGAAGACTCAACATTGTGAAAATGTCAGTTCTATCCAAAGTGATCTACAGATGCAATGCAATCCCGTACCAAATTCCAACAACATTTTTTAATAAGATGGAGAAACAAATCACCAACTTCATATGGAAAGGGAAGTTGCCCCCAGATGAGTAAAGGATTACTCAAGAAGAAGAAAGTGGGAGGCCTCACACTACCTGATTTTAGAACCTTATTATACTGCCATGGCAGTCAAAACAGCCTGGTACTGGTACAACAACAGATACATAGACCAATGGAACAGAATTGAGAATCCAGACGTAAATTCATCCACCTATGAGCATCTGATATTTGACAAAGGCCCCAAGTCCGTTAATTGGGAAAAAGACAGTCTCTTTAACAAACAGTGCTGGCATAACTGGATATCCATCTGCAAAAAACTGAAACAATACCCATACCTCATACCATGCACACAAACTAACTCTAAATTATATCAAAGACCTAAATATAAAATCAAAAATGATAAAGATCATGGAAGAAAAAATAAGGACAACGCTAGGAGCCCTAATACACTGCATAAACGGAATATGAACTGTAAGTAACAATGTATAAACACCAAAAGAGAAACCAGGTAACTGGGAGCTCCTAAAAATCCAACACTTACGCTCATCAAAAGACTTCACCAAAAGAGTCAAAAGACAACCTACAGACTAGGAAAAAATTTTTGGCTATGACAAATATGATCAGCATCTAATCTTTAAAATCTACAAGATACTGCAAAACCTCAACAACAAAAAGACAAACAATCCAATGAAAAAGTGAGCAAAGGATACGAACAGGCACTTCGCCAAAGAAGACATTCAGGCGGCTAACAGACACATGAAGAAATGCTCATGAACATTAGCCATTAGAGAAATGCAAATTAAAACTACAGTGAGACACCATCTCACCCCAACAAGGCTAGCATTAATCCAAAAAACACAAAATAATAAATGTTGGAGAGGTTGTGGAGAGACTGGAACACTTACACACTGTTGGAGGGAATGTAAAATGGTACAACCACTTTGGAAATCGATTTGGCACTTCATTAAAAAGCTAGAAATAGAAGTACCATACAATCCAGCTATCTCGCTCCTTGGAATATATCCTAGAGAAATAAGAGCGGTCACACCAATAGATATATGACACCCATGTTCATTGCAGCACTGTTCACGACAGCAAGAAGATGGAAACAACCTAGGTGCCCATCAATGGAAGAATGGATAAACAAATTATGGTATATTCACACAAGGGAATACAATGCATCTATAAAGAACAATGATGAATCTGTGAAACATCTTATAACATGGAGAAATCTGGAAGGCATTATGCTGAGTGAATTTAGTCAGTCGCAAAAGGACAAATATTGTATAAGACCACTATTATAAGAACTCGAGAAAAGGTTTAAACACAGAAGACAACATTCTTTGATGGTTACGAGGGAAGGAGAGGATTATTCACTAACTAGACACTAGACAAGAATTATCTTAGGTAAAGAGAAGCACAGCCACACACTACATGGGAAGTCAGCACAACTGGACTAAACCAAAGCTAAGAAGTTTTCTGAATACAATGAAACATTTCAAGGGACAGAGTAGCAGGGGTGGGGGTCTGGGGACCATGCTTTCAGGGGACACCTAGGTCAATTGGCATAACAAAGTTTATTAAGAAAACGTTCTGCATCCTACTTTGGTGAGTGGCATCTGGGGTCTTAAGAGCCAGCGAGCAGCCATCTAAGATGCATTAATTGGTCCCATCCACCTGGAGTAAAGGAAAATGAAGAACACCAAAGTCACAAGGAAAGTATTAGCCCAAGAGACAGAAAGAGCCACATAAACCAGAGATTGCATCAGCCTGAGACCAGAAGAACTAGATGGTGCCTGGCTACCACCAATGACTACCCTGACAGGGAACACAATGGAGAGTACCTGATGGAGTAGGAGAAAAGTGGGGTGCAGAACTCAAATTCTAGTAAAAAGACCACACTTAATGGTCTGACTGAGACTGGAGGAACCCTGGAAGGCATGGCCCCCGGATTCTCTGTCAACCCAGAACTAAAACCATTCCCAAGGCCAACTCTTCAGACAAAAATTAGACTGGACTACAGGACATAAAATGATACTCATGAAGAGTGTGCTTCTTAGCTCAAGTAGATACATGAGACCAAATGGGCAACTCCTGTCCGGAGGTGAGATGAGAAGGCAGAAGAGTGTCAGGAGCTGGTTGAATGGACAAGGGAAATCAGGAGTGGAAGGGAGGAGTGTGCTGTCGCAGTGCAGGGAGAGCAATTAGGGTCACATAACAATGTGTGTGTAAATTTTTGTATGAGAGACTAACTTGAATTGTAAACTTTCACTTAAAGTACAACAATAAAAATTTTTTAAAAAAGTGCTAAAAAACAAAGATGTCACTTTGATGACTAAGGTGCACCTGATTCAAACCATAGTATTTTCAATTGCCTTATATGCATTCGAAAGCTGGACAATGAACAAGAAAGACTGAAGAAGAATTGATGGCTTTGAATTATGGTGTTGGCGAAGACTATTGAATATACCATGGACTGTCAGAAAAATGAACAAATCTGTCTCGAAAGAAGTACGGCCAGAATGCTCCTTAGAAGCAAGGATGGCAAGACTTTGTCTCATGTACTTTGGACGTGTTTTCAGTAGGACCAGTCCCTGCAGAAGGACATCATACTTGGTAGAGTAGAGGGTCGTCGAAAAAGAGGAAGACCTTCAGTCAGATGAATTGACACAGTGGCTGCAACAATGGGCTCAAGCATGACAATGATGTGAGGATGGCAAATCTGTCTTGGAGGAAGTACAGTCAAGACGCACCTTAGAAGCAAGGATGGCAAGACTTTGTCGCGCTTACTTTGGATTTATCATCAGGAGAGACCAATCGCTGGAAAAAGACTTCATGCTTAGTAGAGATAAAAAAAAAAGAGGGAGATGCACAATGAGATGGATTGACACAGTGGCTGCAACAATGGACTCAAACATAGCAATGACTGTGAGGATGACTCAGGACCAGGCAACATTTCTTTCATGGGATCACTATGAGTCGGCGCCAACTAGCCAGCACCAAGCAACAACAGCTAATGTTTCCAAATGGAGCAGAAAAACTAAAATCCAAGCTAGAGATCTGACCTATAAGGAAATCAACACAAAGAAAACAAAAGGAAATCAACTAAGAAAAAAAGAAGAAGTTTGTCCCTCTCACTCTCATTTGAGTAAGTAAAATCACCATTTTTCATCCAGGCTCTTATAAAATCATCAAAACTCTCTCCTTGTCATATCTAATCTGAGAAATCTCAGCCAAGTAAAATGCCCCAGCCCAAACAACCCTTTCAGTTTCCTTCATTTCTATCTTCATGGCAAAAGAACCTTTAGGTCCTTCTTGCCCAAACTATGCTTTCCAAGATTTGGGGGGTGGAGGGTTACCGAGGCTTACCCGCCTACGTTAGAGGAAAATCTCCTCTGAAGAGTGGTGTAGGGCAGAGAGCCCTAATTTTACTCTGTGAACATTCCTTGAGATGTTAATAGATGTTCTATGATCAAATAAAGGTGGGAAATGCTGAATTGAGCTCTATTAAACAGTGTTTCTGTGCCATTTGCTAAGATGGGGAACGCCCAAGTTAGAAACCTAGGAGTTTTATACTCTTCCTTGTCTCTTACTTCCTTTCTTAGTTACCTAGCGCTGCTGTAACAAAAATAGCACAGGTATGTGGCTTTAAAGAACAGAAATTTGTTTTCTCACAGTTCTGGAGGCTTAAAGTCCAAATCAGGGTCTCAGCTATGTCGATCCCTTACTTGTTGGTAGTCCTGGTCGTTCCTTGGTTCCTTGGCTTGTAGACGATCCTCACATGGCATTAGTCTTCCCCCATGTGAGTGTGTCTCTGTGTCTATTCTGGTCTTTTTATAACTCACAAGTGATGTGATCAGGTTTAAAATCCATCCTACACTGGTATGGTCTAATTAATATAATAAAAGAAACCCCTGTTTCCAAACAGGATCATATCCACAAGGACAAGGGCCAGGAATTCAACACATATTTTGGGGGACACAATTCAATGCGTAACACTCTCCCACCTAATCACTTACCAAGTTGTGTGTGTTTTATTCTCTCTCTTAAATAACTTTAAATTTTTTCTATTCTCCTGTCCTCATTGCTGCTGCCTTAGTTCAGACCGTTGCTATCTCTTGCCTGATTAAATGCTCTCCCAGCAGTCCCTCTCCTTCTCAGGACTTATGTGACTGATTTACAATCATCTCCCCATAACGATAGGAGCAACAGACTCCATAATGATAGGAACAATACGGTTTTTACTCCACCACTATAGTGCTCAGCTACTAGCCGAAAGGTTGGCAGTTCGAACCTACCAGCCACTCCAAGAGAGAAAGATGTGCCAGTCTGCTTCCGTAAAGGTTGCTGCCTTGGAAACCCCATTGGGCAGTTCTACTCTGTCCTATAAGGTCGCTATGAGTCAGAATTGATTCTATGGCAAGGGGTTTTTATAACCCCAGTGCTTAGCACACAGTAGGCACTCAATCAATATTTGAATGACTGAAGGTAAGGTAGACAGGCATCATTATCTCCATTTCACCAAGAAAGGAAATCAGATCCAGAGATACTGAAGGACTTACTAACACTGCATAGCTAATTAGTAATGCATTAATCATGTTCTGCCTTGTGATCACGCTTTTATGTTGCTTACCAATTCTTGTATCATCATCTAAAATTGATTTCATTCTTTTATCATTTAACTCCTTGAATGTTTGGGTCTTGTTACTCCAACTGGCACACAGAGCAAGGACCCTGCCTTATCCTTCTGAACATTTACATACTTCCTAGCTAAGTTTGGTGCTTTTTAACAATAAGTCTTCAATGAATTTTTGGTTGCATGATTGATTGACACATTTAGATGGGTCAAAAAGGAATCTGATGGCAAATCCCTGGTCTTCAAGAGAAACATGGAAAGGGGCCACCATCTCCAGAAATAGGATGTGACCATTCTATGAATCTTCAAATCTAAACTTCAGAATGATTGGTCTAAGGCATTAAGGGGGACAATGTTTGAAACTGGCATTGTCAAGAAAGGAAGGAAGGAAGGAAAGAAGGAAGTAAGGAAATTATGTGTGAGTGTGCGCGCACACACACAGGTGGTGGGGAGAAGGCCTGTGGAGAACAATAATTATAGCTTTCGAGTAGCATCTTTGAAAATGGAAACAGCCTAAACCACTGAGCAGTCAAGTGGCTTCACTCCAGAGGCTGACAACTCAGCAAGAGAGACAGAGAGACTGGAAACAAGTCTGACTCCTTAGCAACAACCACTATTTTGAGAAAACCCACAAGCAATTTACAGATGAAATGCCCGTGGGACAGCAACCCCAGTGCACTGTGATACTCGGGAATGAGGACATTTCTCTATCTTACCAGCGTGGAGGATGGAATGAGGTGTGGCCCTTTTACAAATGAGAGAAAATCCCATTAGATTAAGTCTAACAGTCCCTGTAGATTTCCTTGCTGATTCACCTTCACAGTTTAGTGCAAGTGGCCTCTCCTGCCCTATAGGACAGTTCTCAAACATGAGCATCAAATGCTTAAGATGCTTAATTCTAAAGATTCATCAATGTATTTTAATGACTCAAAATACTTCAACAAGGAAAGTTTCATGGTATGTAAGGGGGGCATGGTAGCATTACTTAGATCCAATACCCTCTCATTGATGCACTCAGCAGGGGGCTGACTACATACCTGGCCCTAACCAGTCATGGACCTGTCCAGACTTGTCCAGAAATATACATGGACCTCTCCTCCTGCAGCTTACAAGTCCCTGTCACCTACACACCAAGATGTAACAGTGGTTGTCTTTGGGTGATCGTTTTTCTACAGGTGATTTTTTTCCTTCCTTTTTAAAATATATTTTTCAATTTCTACTTTGATGAATATATATTACTTCAATAAAGTATGAAATAAAACACTTTATTTTTTTTAACAAACATTACCTTTTACCTGCTGGTTTGTGTCTTAAGTTTCTTCTTAAGAATTTGATTTTTTTTTTTGTAATAATAATTTATTGTGTTTTTGGTGAAAGTTTACACAGCAGATTGGTTCCCATTTGACAATTTCTACACACATTGTTCTGTGACATTAAATTTTTCACAATGTGTCAACATTCTCTTTAATTGCGTTCCACTTCCAGTACTCTAGTTTCCCTGCCCCCTTGTCTTCTCATCTTTGCTTCAGAGTCACTGTTGACCTTTTGGTCGCATGCAGATGATTTTTTTTTTTTTGAGGTTTTTTTTTTATTTTTAATTTTTCCCATATGAAAATTTATACATACATTGTTATGTGACTCTAATTGCTCTCCCCATACTATGACAGCACCCTCTTCCTTTCCACCCGATTCCCCATGGCCATTCAACCAGCTCCTAACCCTCTCTGCCTTCCCATCTCACCTCCAGACAGAAGCTGCCTGTTTAGTCTCTTATATCTACTTGAGCTAAGAGGCACACTCCTCACAGGTATCACTTTATGTCCCACAGTCCAGTCCAATCCCTGTCTGAAGAGTTTGCCTCAGAAATTGTTTTAGTTCTGGGCTGATAGAGAATGAAGGGGCCATGCTTTCCGGGGTTCCAAGAATTTGATCTTAAGAAGTGGGAATGGTTACACTTTAAGCTGTGTTATTAGTCCGAGTCCAATCAGGAGACAAAGACCACAGAGTAATCAAAACAGGGGAAATTTAATATAAAGAAGTATTAGGCTACGAAAAAAAGAAATATAAAGAGAACTCTAGTCCTGAGATTTTTATATCTCTTTCCCATCTTTGCCTCCCAATTCTTTCAAAGGGGACTGGACTACTTCAGTGGAGAAAATCAGTGTTTAACACCAAAGTTTATCAGTGGTTACCAGGGTCAGGTGGGAGGGAGGGGAAAGGAGGATTCAATGCTTAAAGTGCACTGATCTGCTGTTAAGGGGTATGGTATAATGTGGGAATGGATAAGCGTGAGTGTTGAACAAATGATGAACATAATTAAAGTCACTGAACTGTACATGGGAAGATTGTTGAACTGTCAAATGTTTTGTTACATATATATTTACCACTTCAAAGAAAAAAAAAGATATAAAGAGAATTCTAACAGATTCCCTAAGGCTTATGGAAGGTCGAACTTGGAAGGCTAGAATTCAGACCTTATTGCAGAAGGTATGGTTGTAGCCCACGGGGTGTTGGAGTAGCTTGCTGGGTTGGCTGGGTCAGAGTTGTTCCACAGTTGACGAACAAGCAGGAAACAACCTGCAAGGATGCAGACAAGTTCAAGCTGATGACAGGGAGTCAGAGCACCATTGCAGGTACCAGACCTGGAGTGCGTGGCGTCTGCCTCAAGGCTGCCAGGTCACCAAAGGACTACATGCTCTTGGCATGCAGCTGGTGCAGAGCACCATGGGATGCTCCCACACACACGCACTGCTAACTAACCACGAAGCAGGAGCAAGAAAAAACAAAAAGCACAAGCAGACAGAAATCAGGAAGAGAAGCCCTTCCTCCTGCAATGTCCCTCCAGCTCCCTCTACTGGCAAAGCTTAACATTGTGCTCACTGTCAAATCCATTTTGCTGCTGTTAGTTGTTAGTTGCCCTGGAGTTGATTCCAACTCATGCGACCCTACCACGTGTAGAGTAGCACTTTTCCATAGGGTTTCAAGGCTGATCTTTCAGAAGCAGATAGACAGGCCTGTCTTCCAAGGCACCCCTGGGTGGGTTTGAACCCCCCCGCCAGGAACTCTCAGAGCAGGTATTGAAGGAGGAATTTGGAGCTGCAAAGCAATAAATTGATCAATTGATACAAGCTGTTATTAGTCATTAGAACCAAGGTCAGCAAACTTTCTCTGTAAAGAGTCAAAGAGTAAATATTTTAAGCTTGGTGAGTCATCCAGTCTCTGTCAAAACTACTCAACTCTGTCACTGTTGCACAAAAGCAGCACAGATAATGTATAAACAAAAAGTCTGGCTATGTTCCAATACAACTTTATTTACAAAAGCAGGCAGTGGATTTGGCCCACAGCCCACGGTTTGCCAACTCTTGATTTAGAATTTTAGAGTGACCATCCTCTCCTCTGTGAATAGGGCAATTGGGGTGTGCACAAGTGCACAGGGCTGAGGTGAGTGGTAAGGGCTGGGAGAGTGGAATATAAATGGGGATAATAATGTCTATAGTGTATTTTTTGTCCAAATTAAGTAAGCTATTGTAATCAAGGAACTAACAGTATGTTTAATAAATTATTATTACCTTTGAGGGTTTATGCAAGGCAAAATAGTAGTCCATGTTGTGCCTTCCTCTTTTAAAGACTGGAAGTTGATACTCAGAGGGTTAACAAACCTGCCTCAAGTCATATAACCTTAGATAGATAGATAGATAGATGCCCTTCAGTCAACTCAGACTCATGGTGACCTTCTGTACAACAGAACAAAATTTTGCCTGGTCCTGCATCATCCTCACAATTGCCGGCATGTTCCAGTCGATTGTTGTGGCTATTATGCCAATCTATCTCACCCTCACTGGCCCTCTACTTCACCAAACACAGTGTCCTTCTCCAGCAACTGATCCCTCTTGATGACATGTCCAAAGCAAGTGAGATGGCCTATATTTTGTTGTGATCCATAAATTTTTCATTGGTTACTTTTTGAAAGTAGATTGCTAGGCTTTTCTTCCTAGTCTGTCTTAGTCTAGAAGTTCCACTGAAGCCTGTCCACCATGGGTGACGCTGCTAGTATTTGAAATACTGGTAGCGTAGGTTCCAGCATCACAGCAACAAACAAGTCACCACAGAATGACAAACTGCCAGATGGGTGGTGGCACATAGCCTTGCTGAGCTATAATTTGAATTATCAGTCGGTCTGACTCTTAAGCCCACATTCCTCACCACCACGCCCATTACCACACTCACAATGGGCAGCTGGGTGCTCCCCATATGGGCTGCTTTCTTTACTGGGTACTATAATGAAATTGAATTTATCACCCTTGATCTTTAGCAGGCTAGGAATCCCAACCTGAAGGAAACCAGCACTTAACCTGGGTGAAACCCATCTCCCGAAATGTATAAAGCACTTAAAGACGAGAGATGAGCGATATCTGACCATGCAACGGTATCTCACTGATTGCCAGCTGGTTCTGCTGAAATGGCGGGCTATGTTGGTATCCCATTTCAAGCCCCCCTCTCCTTGCTCTGTCCTTCCATGACCGTCCCAGATGAAGAATCATTCCTTAATCAAGGTTAGAACACTTGTTGGGCTCCCGCTTAAGAACTTGAAATCACTAAGATGCTTCTTACTGATTCTGGCCACGTCTCTACAATGGAATTTACCAAAATGAATGTTAATTATTATTTTATCACTACTTATTGACGATGTGCTCGCCTAGGGATTTTATATAAAAAGGGGAAAACAGAGGCTTGGAGAGATTGATTTGCCCACCCCATGCATCTACCTGAATTCACATCTTTCCAGATGCTCAGCTTGGGGTGGAAATGCAATGCACGGGATTCACTTCGGGATCAGACAGAGCCAGGTTCAAATCCCAGCTCCACCTCTTAATAGACATGTGACCAATTGCTCTTTTTCTCTATTGAGAGCTATTCTTCATGGCATTTCTGCGTGTCTTGTAAAGGTTTTTGCTCTGCCAATTTTTCAAGGATGTTTGTACAGCAAACACTAGGGGCATGCCCTCCTTCTGAAGTGCTTCTTAGCACTTCAGCGAAGGTCTTGTTAGCCTCCACAGGCCACACTTGTCTGTCTGTCCTTTTCCCCTTCATGGACTCCTTTTCTCTTAGCCTCGTAAATGCCCAGCCCACCTCTCTTATTGCTCTACCTCCCCTCCCTGGGTGACTTCCTCACACTGTTGGTTTTAGAAACCTCTTAAATGCTGATGACTCCCTAAATTCTAGCTCCACTCCAGATCTTATCCAGCCACCTGCTGAGCAGTTCTACCTCAAATTCAAGTGATCCAAAAATAAACACATTCTTTCCTGGCCCTCCACACCAACAAATCCACTCTCCTGGGCCCACTGTCTGTTTGTAGTACACCTAGCCACCTCATTGTTCCAAGCAGTCATCCTTGATCCTTCCCTGCTCCTTGTCCTCCCCCCCCCCCCCCCACCAAGCTTTCTCTGAATATTGCTTTTTTTACTTCCTGTTTCAAGGCCTTCACCCCTCCCCACCAGGAGCTCTTGGATGGTGCAAACAGCTAACCTACTTGGCTGCTAACTGAAAGCTGGAGGTTTGAGTCCACCCAGAGGCACTTCAGAAGAAAGGCCTGAAGATCTGCTTCCAAAAAGTCAGCCACTGAAAACCCTGTGGAGCACAGTTCTACTCTGGTACACATGGGGTCACCATGAGTCAGTGTCCACTCCAAGGCAACCAGTTTTACCCCCCACCAGGCCTATTCATCCTACTGTTGTTTCCCCTCAGGTCCTAATCCTTCGTGGCTAGGGTGACTGCGGTGTCCAGTTAACTGGGCCTCCTGCCTGTCTTGGCCCTTTTAAAGCCCCCACCCCATTGTTGCTGGAGTTATGTTCCTAAAATATAAACCCTATCATGTCACTTCCCAGCTTAAAACCCTTGTCTTGCTCCTCACAGCATAGTTCATAATGCCCTCTAATGTTATGTCCCACCCGCCCATAGCTCCCTCCCCGCTTCAAATGCTCCTCCAGTCTGTCTCCTATGGCCACTACCACTTAAAATGGAAAAGAGGTGGGGAGAAGGTGCCTTAAAATAACAATCATACGGTGGCACTAACTAGCTTTACTTTTTGCTGTCTGGAGCCAGGAAGTTATAAAATGTTGCAGTAAACACTAGTTACACATCTTCTGCCTGCCTCAAACCCATTTGAATGTTGTTAGTTTTTCTTCAAAAATAAATAAATCAGTTTCGGTCAGGCGCCATATTTCTATCCGATTTTTCGCTGTTAAGTTTGGTTGCTTCTCAGGGTCTCCTGGAGAAACAAGCCGAGCGATTTCTTCATTCCACCCAATAAAGACCAGGGTTTCCTGGTGATAAGATACATTTAATTTTTCTCTCCTTCGTCCTCTAAGCAAACAAACCAACACCCTTGTGTCCACCAGGAGGCGCCGGGAGCGGCGAAAGACTTGCGGTACCTTCACGATTAGAGAGGCGGAGATGGATGCAGCAGCGATGGACTGGGGCTTCCTTTTTTAAGACTCCGAGCGAGGGAAGGGAGCAGAACCATGTTATTTTAGGAAAGCTTTATCGCACTTCCCCTGTGGGTGTAGGTAGCGTCTGGGGTGTGTACATCCCACTCGCGGGCTCCATGGAGAGGCTCCGGCGGCGGCTGCGGCTCCTGTCGCGGCTGCAACCGGCAGTAATCCGACCCCGCCAGCGCGAGGACTGAAGAGGCGCAGTGGAGAGCGGCGAGCTGCGAACAAAAGCCCTAGGCGCGGGCGGGAGCCCAGGACATGCGGTAAGTGAACCGGTCCCAGGACAAGGGAGCTGTCGGCACTGGCGCGGCCGAGCTCGCTGGGTCCAGGAGACCACCCAGCTGGGATGCAGTGGAGGGACGCGCAAAGCGTTCGGGGGCGGGTGTCTCAGTCCAAACCGAGGTGCAAGACGCCTTTAGCACATCCAGATTGGGAGGGGATCGAATTCATCCTGGAAGACCCATGCACCTTCTCCATCCCCTGCAAACACCCGTGGGCGGGGGAGAGGCGGCCTGAGCTTCTAGCAAGCCCTGACCCAAAAGCAGGAGCACGAATCGATCACCCCTCCCGGAGGGGTCTCTTGGGATTGAGGCATTTCTCTCAATCCTTCCATCACGCCGCATTCCATCACCCCTGGGCCCCGCGCTCGGATCCCCTTCGGCAGTGGGAAACCGCCCATAAACTTCTTCTCTAAGCAAATGGGGGTCTTTGCAGCAATGCACTTTGGGTATGCAGAGCCCTCTTCTTTTTTGTCTCTGCAAAACTGCATCCCCGGCCGCCCGCCTAAACTACAAACACGTTAATCTGCCAGGGAATCCTCCAGCGCCTCCCTGGCCAGCTGCTGCCTGCACCCCGATCTTTTCCATTTTAATTTGCAGTAGGAAAGGAATGCATCTAGCGGGACAGACGCCCAGGGGAGCCTCGCATTCAGGGGCTGAGGCTGCTGTGTACTCCTCCCACCACCACCTCCAGCCAGGGTTTTCAGGGCATCGGTATTATGATTTAGATTCCCAGGCCCTTGAGCCTAATCCGCAAGCGGATTAAGTGGGGAGTAAGGGTAAGAAGGGGGAGGGGGGAAAGCTACTCTCAAATGTATTCCTCGATGTCCCTCCCTTGTCATCCGCAGAGACTCCTCAAAAGGGCTTAGCCATGGTGGACCCGGTTCCTGAAGAGAAGGCGGGAGCCGAGCCCGACGGCTCAGGAGAGGGTGGAGCTGACGCGTCGTCGGTGCCCCCTGACGCGCACGTCGCCCAGCAGCCCGCGGCCTCCTCGACCTCCGCCTCAGCGGCGGTGCCCAGCAAGGCGGAAGACCCCTGCGTGGCAGGAGAAAGCGGACAGCGTGAGCAGTCCCCGCTGCTGCACCTCGACCTCTTCAACTTCGACTGTCCGGAGGCCGAGGGCAGCCGCTATGTGCTGACCAGTCCCCGCTCGCTAGAAGCCTGTGCCCGGTGCGCCGTCAAGCCGGTGGAGCTGCTTCCACGGGCCCTGGCCGACCTGGTGCGTGAGGCCCCGGGCCGCTCCATGCGGGTGGCCACCGGCCTGTACGAGGCCTACGAGGCGGAGCGGCGCGCCAAGCTGCAGCAGTGCCGGGCCGAGCGCGAGCGCATCGTGCGCGAGGAGAAGCGGCGCCTCTTCACGCCGCTGGGCGCCGCCGCTGCCGCTGCCGCTACCGCGACTCCGAGCGCTGGCGCCGGCAGCAGCAGCAGCTGCAGCAGCGCCAGCCTCCCGGCCTCGCCCGCGCCACGCGCAGCCCGAAAAGCTTCCTCCAGCCCCTCCCCGGCCCGGACCCAACCGCCGCCCGCGGGCTCGCGGACAGGTAGAAAGAGCCACTCGCTAGACTCGCTGTCTCGCAGACGCGAGGGCGCCCTCAGCTCCGAATCCGGCGCGTCGTCGTCGTCTTACAGTGGAGAGAGCCTGCGGGAGCTGCGCTGGCCGCCGCAGGCCTCGGCCAGGCACAGCTGCCCGGCCGGGTCGGCGTCCTCTGCCCCCAATCCTCTGGGCCGCCCTTCCGTCCTTGCCTTGGTTCCGATCACCGGCCGCAGCTTCAGCCTGGGCGACCTGAGCCATTCGCCGCAGACGGCGCAGCACGTGGAGCGCATCGTGCGGCAAGTGCGCGCCGAACGGGGCCTGCGCGGGGTACCCGAGCGCGACCGGAAGATCGCCGCGCTTATGCTGGCACGGTACCAGGAGGAGCGCCTGCTACTGAAGCAGCGCGCCGAGGCCCACGGGCAGTGGGAGCAGCAGCGCGTGTACGCCGAACAGCGGCGCGAGCGCGAGGAACGCGAGAAGCAGCGCGCCTTGGAGCTGGGTCGCCGGGCCTGGGCTGCGCAGGTGGAGGAGCGGCGCGGCCGCCGGGGACGCGAGGAGCGTGAGGCAGCACGGCGGCGGCAGAGGCAGTGCGAGCGAAGCGAGGAGCGGCGGCGGGAACTGGCTGAGCATCAGGGCCTCCTGAGGCGGGAGCGGGCGGACCGCGCCGCTCGGGAGGACCGGCTGCGCAAACTGCAGCAGGAGCAGAACCTGAAGCAGCGGGAGGAGGGCCTGCAAGAAGGGCGCGAGCGGGCGGAGCAGGTCCGCAGGGAGCGCGCCCAGCGGGCAGCCCGCGCCAAGCAGCGGCAGGAGGGCCAGCTGCAGCGGGAAAAGAGGGAGCTAAGCCGGGCCGAGCGGGCGCGCCACGAAGCGTTGCTGCAGGGACGGGTCCGGCAGGAGAACGAGGAGCGGGAGGGCTTGCGGAGTTCCCTGGCGGCCAGCTTGGGCCGCGCACAAGAGAACTATGAGCAGCTGGTGGAGCAGCGCACCCGGGTGCTGCGGGAGCGGGCCCGGCGGGACGAGCTGCAGAGCCGGCGGGCCAAAGAAGCGGCCGAGCGCAAAGAGAGGGAGCACCAAGCCCACGTGGAGGCGCTGGCCCGGGCGGGGGAGCGGCGGCAGCAGCACGCAGCACAGGTGGCAGAGGAGGCGGTGCAACAGAAGGCGCGGCGCGTGGGCCAGAGCCGGCTGGAGAAGGAGCGGGTCCAGCGCGCCAATAAGGAGAAAGTGGAGAGGGACGAAGACTGCCGCCGGCGGGAGCTGCTCGAGGCCATTGGACGCAAGCTGGAGCGCAGCGAGCAGCTCTCGCGGGAACGGCGCAGCGCGCTGGAGAGCGCACGTTCCACCGCCCGGGCCTCCTTCCACGTTCGCGAGAAGGTGCGCGAGGAGACCAACACGCGCTCCTTCGACCGGATGGTGCGGGAGGCCCAGCTACACGCCAGCCTGGACCGCAAATGACGGCGGCCCCGGGCCGGGCACACTAACACTCACAGCCCGGCGGGGCCTCCCTCGGCCCCTCTGACCGAATCGTGGGAGTTCCCAGCCGGGTCACAGCACGTGGCCTCTCCGGGCTTCTGACCAATGAGGCAATGAGAGGACGGACACGTGGGATCTCTCGGTCCGCCCCCTTTGTTTTTAGAAACTTCGTTTGGAGGTGACTTAGCACAATCTTTGCCCACTTCCACCGTTGGTGGTGCCCGCCCCAGCCCTTGCCAAGCCTCCCTGTGTGTCTTTTGGGTTGGAGCAGACAGAGCTGGGAAGAAAGGGTCCAGGTCAGTCTAGGAGGAGGGACTCCTAGGAGAGTGCACGGGAGCGATTGCTCACACCCGTTCTGCTGCAGTCACCCCGGCTCTTCAAGATATTGGTGTCTCAGCTGACTGTGGTTGTGCAGCAAGGAGGCCTCCGCCTGGCTCACCTCCGCCTTTGAAAACACGTCAAGTTGCACAAAGCTCGGAAACCTCCCAGAAAAGGACACGTCTTTGAAGGTGTCAAGCCACACCTAAGTGACCCAAAAAGCAATTGATTTTTGTATACTTAGTCTTTAAATTGGCCACCTGAGCAAATTCTTGTCTTAGTTCTGATAGTTTTTCAGTTGCTCCCTCTAGGTTTTCTAGTTAGACAATCATCTGCAGATAATTGTGTCGTTTTTCTTTCTCCTTATTCTCCCAAGTGGCACAAGAAATCCATTGCTTTGATGATGCTGTTTAGCTTTAATGGAAGCCCCCAGCCGCTGGGGTAGGCAGGATTCCTTAGGCAGCAGTGTTCTACTCCATTAAGCTTCCTTGTATGGTGGTTTCAGGGGAACGGGTGTTTGATGCCCAACTCCCAGTGTGGGGCCCGAGGAGTTGCATTACTCCTAGGCAGACAGCAGCCATGCCTTAAGAAGCAGAGCTACCTTATGTGCCTGCCCAGGCCACTCCTGCCTATATCTCCAGCCCTGGATGCAGTTCCCAAGGGGTGGGCCCCAGAGAGTTTGGCGTGTAGCATTCCCTCTATGAAGGAATCATCACAGCTGCTCTGAGGGCAATAAGGTGTCCTTGGCTGCATTACTGTAGTGGCTGAAGAGCGGGAATTGCCTCTTTGCTGTTGAGAGTTGTGCTCGTATTTTCTATGTAGCTCCTCCTCGTTCCCCCCTCACAGGAAAAATTCTCTCTCATCCACGGTTCCTCTCACCCTGACTTGAAGTATTTAATCAGTTCTTGGTGGCTCACCTTTTCCATCTGCCAGATGGGGCCATCAGCTCCTCTCCTAGTACCTCAAGTTCTCCCGGATCCAAAGCACCGCCTCAGTATTGATTTTGGTCTTCTTTGTGCCTTTCTTGACCTGGAGTTAGGAGGACACCTGGAGTTAGGAAGAAGGAGGGCTGCTGTTAGCCTAGTTTGTTTGTTTCTGGGTATGTGGATTCCTGGCATTGGAAGGGGCGATGCACATCATGAACAGATGGACATTAGCCTCTGGGCAAAAATACTTGCAAGACCAGGTCACTCCCTGATCCAAAAGGTCATGTTCAATTGTCATCAAACAACTTTAATCCTTAGAGTGCATCCCATCCATGAAGCTGAAACAACCCCCATCCATATACACCCATTGACTCTGCCTTCATCAGGGAAGGTGAGAAGCATTACTTTTTACATTGAAACAGAATCAGGAAATGTTACAAAAAAAAAGAATCAGGGTAGAGAACTACATTAGGCATATTTCATATATATTCTGCTGAGCAGTATGGTCCCTAAAATGACTGGTTATTCCCCACAATCACACACACACACATTCCCTCACCCCCCCCAGCCCCCATCACATGCCAACAGGTACAGGAGTACTGTGTAGAATGAGGTAGTACTTAGGTGTTAGACTTAAGATGTTGTCAAACCAGGAAAGAAGCTGTACCAAGGTTTGTCTCTTGAATGGCTGAAATTTTGTCCTCAGACTTTCTTGTCGGAAAACAGGTTGTCAGTAAGTTGTAATGAATGGCATTATCTGTGAGCCAAAGACATTTAACTAAAGGGTTAATGTGATTCTGGTTCTTAACTTGTGGTTCCTGATTTGCTAAAGGACTTTTGAAATCTTGAAAGAAAGTTCTACTCTAAAACTATTTCCAAACTGTGTGTTTATTTGAGAAGGAGACAATCTGTTTTTTTGGATATGGCACTGAAAGGCGTGTAGCCCTTCTCCCAGTTTCTTTCTGACTTACTGAGTCACCTTGGGTAGATCACCTCTCTGAGTTTCCCACCTGTAGAATGGAGATTGTGATTTCTGCCCTGCAGTGGTCCCACACAAACACTGTGAGGATGAATCAGAATCTTAGTGGTGTTCCCAGGTCTGTGACTCTGGAACTGCATGCAAGTGCAATCACCATAAACAGAAAGGGTGATGTGACTGTACAATGCCTAGAGAGTGTAACGTATGGTCATGACCTAACCCAAAAACCAAACCCATAGCTGTTCAGTCAATTCTGACTCATAGCCACTCTATAGGACAGAGTAGAATTGCCCCCGTAAGGTTTCCAAGGCTATAAATGTTTACAGAAGCAGACTGCCATGTCTTTCTCCCACAGAGCAGCAAGTGAGTTTGAACTGCCAACCTTTTGGTTATTAGCTGAGCATTTTCACCACTGTGCCACCAGGGGTCCTTTGTCATGACCTGGTGGAGGTCAAAGTGTCACATGTGATGCAAAGGCTCAGGTCTTTGCATCTAGAGAGAAACACTATGTAAAGGCAAAAACTTTCATATTCTTAAAAAAATATACATCCAGTATAGCTAAGTAGAGGTAAAGCAAAAACAAGCCAAACTTAATAATGGTGAAGACCTGACCCTCCAAATTTCACAATGTCCAGCTCTATATTCTAGGATAAGTGGCCATGTTGCTCTTTGAGGAGGAGAAATTCCCAGAATGCTTTGTGGGCATTTATTTCTGTTCTTTTCTGTGAAGCAGTACCAAAGAGGAGAGATTGTTTCTTGTATGAAATGACACAAGATAAGATGGGGGAGTGGGGTTGGGCGGAGAATGGCTTGTGAAAATTTTAACACGTGCTGGAAGTTTTCTTGCCATCCAGGAGATTGCAGCCTGGAAATGGCCACAGACCTTCATACTTTCCCTCTTGAAAAATCAGGGCTTCGGACTGGTTCTCCCCGGTTCAGTCATGGCCAAGGAAGTGAAACCGGAACAGACCCAAATTTTTAAAATTTTGATGAAATGTAATGGGAAAAATTACAGGTCAAAGCTCTGCTAGAAACCTAATCTCCCTCTTAGAAAACAAGGGCAGTGTATGCATTGCATAGCAACGAAATCTCTTGCCAGTTGGATTTTGAGCAGAGTCTGAAACAGTGGTGCCCCGCTCAAAGATGGCAGTTGACCGCACCACTTTGAATGTGTGTCGCTCTCCACAGTCCTGTCAATAATCCAGTCTCATACACTAGGCTCCTGAAAGGGCTCACTTTGCCGCTTCTGAGTCTCCCATTCCAGAGCTTCGACCCATAATTTTTCTTGTTCTGGTTGGCTGGAGATCACCCAAATTATTAAAATTTGGATCTATGCCAGTTTTGCTTCATTGGCCATGACTGAACCAGTTTGAACCAGTTCGATACCCTGTGAAATTCCCATGCTCAGAAAAGAGAGAATATGAAATGCGATGAGGAGAAAGCATGAGAAGGGTTGGAAGAAGCTTTTGTTTTGGTGTGTTACCAAGGAAACAAGCAGGACAAAACCATCTCAGATGGAATCACCAGCAAAGCTAGCCCAGGGTCCTGCTCAGGCAGTAACCAATGCCCGCACCATATCTGATCAGGAAGATGGAAGTTTCCTTTGGAAACCCTTGGGCTGAGTCTTCAAGGAGAGTGGTAACCAGAATTTGCCAAAGACGAAGAAGAGTCTGGGGAATGAAGATATATGAGGGTGCGGTTTGTGCTCATTTGTAAATTCCACCATTCATCATTCCCCCCCCCCCTTAAAAAGGACAGTTGGAACAGAGGTGAATTCACCCAGGTGGCTGTATTGAATTTACCACTGAATCCCCTGTATCCCATGGTTTAGCGCCTCACATATGGTAAGCACATAAACGCTGAATGGAGAGGGGTAGAGGGGTGGATGCATGAAGGACAAATGAATGGTAAATGACCAGAGGATATCTGTACCACATAGATCAGGTGAGTAGCCCTCCATCCATTCACTAAAACTTTACTGAGCACCTGCTATATGCCAGGTATGGTTCTTGGTGCTGGGGAGATAAGAGTCTGATAATTGGACCTAAGGATCACTTATACTATAATGTCATGAGCAGCCTCCTTGGATTCCCCTGCTGAGATTAACTACCTCCCTACCCCAGTATCCATCCACAGGTTGGCCTAATGGTCCCTCAAAGCACTGGCTTGAAGGCTTCATTTTCCTGGGGACAAGCCATCCACCCAACCAATCATTATCTAGTGACTGTTGCTGTCCTTCCCTCTGAGGGGCCTTGACTAATCAGTTCAAATTTTAAGGCCGTGCACTTAATCAGCTTTAAGTTACAGTAAAAAGAGAGAGATGTTAAGTCATTTTCAAGGGCAACATCTCTTATAGCTTTCACAGAGGCAACAAAATGATCATCAATCTATACAACCGAACTTCAGGCCCTGCAGAGTCCCAGGTCCCCAAACAGGGAACCCGCTCCATCACTCCGTTGTTGTTGCTGAGGCAAGAAAAGTCAGTGTTTTAGAAGCATTTCCAGTTTAAAAGTCCTAACAAAAAGAGATTACTAGTCAATACTGAATTGATGAGAAAGTTTGGTGAAACAGAATATCCCACTTCTTAGTCCTTTCACGTAATTGAGGTGACCCATATACTGTTAATGACCACATCCCTACCGTGTATGTCCTAGGGAAACATTCGGCAGAGAAACATAAGGAAGACTGGTACCTCTTGGCACAGCCTGGAAAGGGTCTTTCAGGGACCCAGCAAACAACTCTCAGTTCCAGAAATGTGTAGGTCCTATATGTGGCACATCTGGCTTTGGAGGTCTGATGGGGCAGCCCCTGCAGTACTGCACCTGATCACGTGCTTTGGTTACATGTTTTTTCACAGAGAGCATGTGTACTCTGTTGACATGGAGCTCTGGCTGTCTCTACCTGTGCCTCCTCCCAGCCCCATGTGCCACCACCCCACCCCACCCCACCCCTAGCCAAAAACAAGAGCCCAGCCCTTCACTACTATCCTTGCTGCTACTTTGGCTTCACATAGGTCAGGGCTGGGACAGGTGCTAGGATATGAATACGAGGTGGTTTCCTTCTGAGGAACACCAGTAACATCATTGATTGCAGTGTTGTTACTTCCCAGTTCATCAAATACGGTCATGTCAACACGAGCACAAAAACCTAGCGCAAAGTGATTTTTAAGTTAACTGTCATTTTGAAGTGTTCATACCTTTCTTCTTCTCCACTAGTACAATGTTGATGACATGGTTTTGTGTGAAACACTTTCACAATTCACTGGATTGTTAGATGATCCATATTTACTGCTGTGTCTGCATGCATGCACATGCACGCACACACACACACACACACACACACACACACCCCCAATACAAGGATTAGCATTCTTGCAGACAGAGAGGACCTGTAGCTATCTTATTCTTCCAGGGAAGAGTAGGTCTAGGGAAATTGATATGCACCTCAGTGGAGGTCTGTTGTTTCCAGCTATCTCCAGCCGCAAGGCAGCTTTGGGCTCTGGCTTGTGAGCGTGGTGTTCCTATTTCCCAAATCCATCACTGAGACACATGGCTGACAAAGGATCCTGATGTTGCCACTATTCTCCTTCCCTCTACTCAGTGTTAGAGATTGAATTTGGATGCCAAAATGTTGACATTCAGAGAAATCTTAATGGGGCAGAATGACTGACATCCAGCTAGCTCTGAAAACACAGTCTATGTGGTTACCATACCTGCAAGGCAAGAGTTTGGCAAAACAGCAGTGTCTTGAGTTGTTCAAACTATTGCATACTCTTCTATGTGCCCCTCTTGTTTGTCTTGTTCATTGGAGCCCTGGTGGTATAATAGAGCTGGGCAGCTACCCAAAAGGTTGTCAGTTCAAATCTACCAGCCACTCCTTGGAAACTCTAAGCAGTAGTTTTACTCTGTCCTATAGCGTTGCTATGAGTCAAAATTGACTTGATGGCAATGGGTTTTTTTTTGTTTGTTTGTTTTTTGGTTTGTTCATCTGTAAAATCAGGACAATAGATCGTACTTGATAGTTAACAAGTAGGTGCATTGTTAAAAAAGTTAATGCTTAGAAAACATTTGGCACAGTCCCTGGCAAATAGCATGCAATTCATTGTTACTGTTATTCTGAACTTGAATGGATGGTAAAAGAAAGAAAGAATGGGGTAGGCTGAGCTTAAGCCAAGTAGTGGGGATGCCCCAGCTGGACTGGTTAACACTAGGTTTGGACAGCAGCCCTTTGGGGGATATCTGTGTATCTTATTGTGTGTTAATCTCCCTGTCATTCCAAAGTAAAGAGCTCTGGAATAACTGTTCCCCCAGTAATGTGTAGAGGTTTTAGGGCTGGGGGTGAGGATTACCTTGTTTACCAAATTTTTTTGCAATAAAACTGACACCCAATGATAATTCTGAAACTTTTATTTTAAGACTATATAATTGATGACTACAATAATAGAATGCTTTAAAATTTATGTCTTTGTTGGAGAAAGAGGGTATGCTTCTGTCCTGGTGAGACCCAAATTCTATGATAGCATTTTGGCAGAACCAAGTACAAGAGGTTGCAGGAGAACCACTGTTCTGGGAGGCCCTGGTATCTCAGGATGTAGCACTACCTGGCACAGATTCCAGGACATGCAGCCATCTCTGCTATGGTCAGATGGAAAAGAGGATGAGGGTCTGGGACAAGCCTACCCTGGGCATGTGTGCTGATAGGTTCACAGTAGGGACAGATGTGGCAGTGGGTAGAACGGATTTGGATGCTACTACTGCTCTCCTTCTCCACTACTCAGTATTAGAGATTGACTGGGAAATAGAATTTAGATGCCAAAATGTTGGCGCTCAGGGAAATCTCAATGGGGTAGAATGACTGACGTCTCGTGGCTCTGAAAACCCAGTCCATGTGATTTCCATACCTGCAAGGCAAAGAGTTTGGCAAAGGTGTGCGTTAGCATTGCTTCTGGAAAGGGAAGCCCTGGTGCTGCCCTGGTGCATTCTCAACAAATGCCTTTCTCTGAGAAACCTCAACAAATGCCCCGATTTCCTTTCTTGCCTCCTGGTCCTGCAGACAGCTGCATGGAGGTTAGCTCTAGGACGGGGTTTGCAGAAGTCAATTACTCCCTCTGTATGCAGCTCAATGCACAAAGGTGTGATCTTACTGTGCACAGGGAAGTGAGGACCAAAAGAGTGTGGCAAGCTGCCAAGAGCTCTGCTGCTTCATCACCTTTCTTCTGCCCTTGAGAGAGGCCTCAGTGAGCCCAGAGAAAAATAGTAGAGTAGGTAGAGTATGCCTCCCAGGAGCATCTGCTTGTTGAAAGAGAACCAGCAAGGTGAGCAAAAGGCATAGCAGAAGGGAACACTTTGCTAATGCTGGGATGGCAGGGTAATAAAAGCAAAGACATACTGTTTTAAGCACTTAATCTTCACACATTTCCCTATCAGCTAGGTACTATTATATTTTACAGATAAAAAAATTGAGGTACTGAATTTCAGTGACTTGTCCAAGGTCACACAGCTAGTATTGGGCAGAGCTGGGCTTAGACCCGATTAGTCTGGCTGTACAGCAAATGCTTTTTACTAGTGTGTTCTGTTGCCTCTTGGGAATCAGTGGGAAAGATATTTTTTAACAAAGGGGCCCTCCTGGAGCCTACCAATGCCAGTCATTTGAATCACTGCCCTCTCTGCCCATGTGTAAGGCCTCTGGGAAGGAAACCAAGACCTCATGTAGACCAGGTCCCACTGGCACTGGTGGTGGATGTGAGGCTCACTGCCTAGAGAAAGGATGAAAGACTCCTGTGGTGATCCCAAAGCCCACCACGCCTGGCACGGTACATGCTCTAGAGCAAAAGTTCTCAAAGGGTGGCCCCTGGGCCAGCAGTTTCAGCATCAGAAATTCTGGGAGTGGGAATCTGCAGTCTGTGCTCAACAAGCCCTCCCAGTGATTCTGATGTGGTTTTAACTTAGAGGACTGCTGCTTTAGAATTGTGCTTTCCGATTCAGTAGCCGCTAGCTAGACACATAGGCCTATTTAAGTTAAAGCTAAATAGAATTAAACATTCAGCTCCTCAGTTACACTAGCGCAATAGCCACATTGGCTCGTGGCCACCATGTTGGACAGCATAAATACACAACATTTCCATCATCACAGAAAGTTCTATCAGGTAGTGCTGCTCTAGGTAGAACCTTGCTATTCCCAAGTGGTGCAAGAGTAGCAGCATTGATATCACCTGGAAGTTTGTTAGAAATGAAGGCTCTCAGGCCCACCCCAGGCCTTCTGAATCAGGGTCTGCCTTTTGGCAAGATCCCCAGGTAATTCGCATTACACCTTAAAGGCTGAGAAGCACTTCTCTAGAAGGCAAGTCCAGTTCACATTTATCTGCACTGTGAGTAACTCCCATTAGTAAATTCTCCCTCCCTCCTCTACCTCCTTGTTCCTTGGCAGTTCTTTCCTTCCTGGCAGATTTGTACTGTTTGGGGGGTAGGCTTCAACTTTCCAGGCCACCAGATCATGATATCTTAGAGCTAAAAGGGAACTTGGACACCATCCTTCTATGTATCCATTTCACTGAAAGGTATAAGGCTCCTCCCCTGGCCAGGTATGGTCCTGGGGTTCCCACTCTAGACACAGCATTCATTCTAATTTTTTGAGGAGTGGCTTTAGGTGTCCAGGACTTGGCTTCCCAATTATCCCTAGGTATGTGGCTTCCTGGAAGACTTTGTCCTGCTGAAGGCGGGGGGAAACAAAAAAGCTCATCTTTTTGAGTGCTTTATCCATTACAGCAGTTTAATAAAAATATTCCCTTTACCTTCTCTACCTCTGGGCTGCTGTTTTATTTGCTGGGAGTTGCTTGTATTCAGTACTCCTGGTTGTAATCGTTTGCATTCAATATTCCTCATTGTAATGGCTATCCCTTCTTCACACATAAGTTGGTGCATGCTTGTATCTACTATGTGAAGCCAAGGGTTTATGTGAGAAAGTCTGGGAGTGACCTGCTTCCTTCCTGCAAAGAGGACTCCACTGGGATGGACTTAATCTCACCTGATACACAAGTGTCACTTACCAGACCAGCCCTTCCTGCCTCTTGCTTGAGATTCACAACAAAAGGATGTTAGACAGGAGGGGAGCAGTTTAATTGTTTCATATGGACCTGGATAAAAACTTTGGCCCTGGTTTTCATAGTTGGCCTCTGTTCCCATAGGTGGGTTGTGAATTCAGCCTGGGCTCCCATGACCGGTTCTGTAGCCACTAAAAGTCCCGTGAGGAAAGAGATGTCCCATAAGGAGCTGGCACAGACGGGTCAAGGGCAGGCTGCTGGCATGCATAGGACCAGGGCAGCTGTTCTGCCAGTGTGAAGCACAAATTTAAATCAGTGCACTTAAATGTCCAGCAGTCCACTTGGCCTCCCCCCACAGGCTAGGGTGTATGGCAGTTCATTTCCCTAGAGTCTGCAAACTTTCTGCAGAGGCTGTGCCCTTCTGTCTGACGCATCCTCCCAGGAGTCCTGCGGGAACCAGGGGGAGCAGCACACTGCTGCCTGTCCAGAATACCAAAACAGCAAACAGCATTGCAGGCTCCAGCCCTGCGCTGCAGCCGGCTTCCCTGGCACAGCTCCGCCCTCCAAGAGCCTTCTGGCTCCCTTCATTGTTGCTTTTCTACAAACCCACTTGTTTCCAGGTGGCAGAAATACTCCCGCAGCCCAACAATATGCTTCTGAAGCCTTCTCCATGACAACGCAGGGTGCCAGCTCTGAGCCAGCCAGAGAGAGGCCCTGGGGGCAGGCAGTGTAGAGCCACCACAGGGTGGAAATTCTCCTGAGCAGTAAGGTAGTCGGGGGTGAACAGACATCGAGTTCAGGGAAGCTGTCTGAGTAGAACAGAGAAGCAGTGAACACATGTTTACAGATGCCCAACGATGATAAATCATAAACCTTTATGATAACACAGAAGCCACATTGTACAGTTCACCTTGGACTTCTTTTCTTGTTAAAAGATCATTTACAATTGATCAAGAGGAGAGAAATTATGAGAATCCAGCAAAGAAGGACTTGAGCTTTTAAATGGTGCTGGTGCTTGCTTTGTTTTGAACGAATTTGTTATAAATCTAAAGTGGTTATCCAGATGATGTGACTCACAGATGTCCTCCCCCGCCCACATTGCCCCCAGCCCCAACTGATCTCTCAGTGGCTGGAGCCTAAGAACTAGGATCCCTACTTTCCCTCCATCTCAAATATTTAATGCCCACATTAATCCTTAGGTCAGAATGCCTCGGCACAGCAAGAATGGCTGCTTGCTACCCAACCGTCACAGGGAAGCTTTCTACAAGAAAGCTTATGGTTAGGGGAGGGGATCATCAAGAAAAATTATAAACAAGTGAGAAAGACAAAGGAGCAAGCTGGGGGCATATCTGTGAGATGGAAAAAGGGGGAAGATTGGAGCCATACTAGGTGGCACCAATTCTCCTTCCCAGTTGTGCCCTTCGATTTAGTTCTTTAGGAGCCCTGGTGGCCCGATGGTTAAGCATTTGGCTGCTAACTGTTTAAACCCACCTAGCAGCTGTGCAGGGGAAAGACCTGGCAATCTGCTTCTGAAAAGATTACAGCCTAGGAAACCCTATGGGGTAGTTCCACTCTGTCAAACGGAGTCGCTGAGTTGAAATCGACTCAACGGCACCTAACAACAATGTGACTAAAGCAGAAGCAGGCCCTCCAGGCCTCCAGGTAGGCCTTTAGTGGGGAGCCAGGTGCATGCTCTGGTGGCTTCCTGTGCCTTGCTTGTGCTGCACCCCCCCCCCCACCACCACCACACTGGGCTTCACCCCAGCTGCTTAAGCAGAGCCCTCTCCAAAGGTTTGGTGGCCTCCCCTTTCAAAACACACGTGCACACCTGTTGCCATCAAGTTGATTCCAACTCATAGCAACCCTTTGGTACTCGTTCAAAACAGGAGGTACCAAAGGCTCTAAGCACCAACCTGGGGTCAGGAGGACATATTCACCTCAGAGGCATCCAGATCAGACCATTTGCCACTAGTCCAGGTAGCCAACAAACTCAGGGAAACTTGAGCCACCTATTTCCACTCTCCTGGGATTTTCAAATAGGACCAGGCCTCCCTCCATCTCCGCCCCCTTCTACTCTTCTGATAGGTTCAATGCTGAGCTCCAGCTCTGCCGCCAATAGCAGCTGTCTCTGCAGGGCAGGTTGAACGGATAACTCTTTGGGGTTGCTTCCTATAGTCACTTACTCTCTACACACAGAGAGTGAGCTAACAAGGAGGGACGGGCCACAGGCATATCAGCTTTGGCTCTGGAGTAGCCCATGGCTACAGCTACTCTATGTCATAGCTCATGATTTTTGTCTCCTAAATTGCAGGACCACCTATATAACTTATGAGGCTCAGTGCAAATAATGAAAATTCAGGGCCCTCTGTTGAAAAATTATTAAGAATTTCAAGATGGCAGCAGATGGTCATCTAAGTACAGGGCCCTGTGTGACTACACAGGTTGTACCCCAGTGAAGCCAGCCCTGCCAAATTGTTATACCTGGTAGAAGATGCTGTAGCCCAATCAGGAAATGAAATGTTCAGAGTTTTTAACTTTGAGAGCGATTAGGATTTTTACAGTTGCAAAACCAGGCTTACATTGGACAAAAGACAGAAATTCAGACATCCTCATTTTATCTTTTTCTTTATCTGATTCCATCAGCTCTTTCCTTGTACATGAGTACAAGTGTTAGGGAGTGTTTTTCTGGGACCATCAGGCATAGATGGTAGGACACACCCTTTCCCAAAAAGGGAGAACCTGGTTTCTTCCCATTTCTTTGAGAATTGACTCTCTTGCAAAGTTGTTTAGTGGTTAAAGCTGTAGAGTCAGGCACGCCTAGCCTTTGAGTTATCTTGGGCAAGTTACATAATTTCTCTGAGCCTCAGTTTCCTCATCTGCAAAGTGGGGACAATAATGGTACCTACTCACAAGTCATTGTGAGTATTTAACAAGATAAAGCAGGCAGAGAGAAGAGCACAGTAACTGGTATGTAAATGTGCTCAACAAAAAGCTTTTATTATTAATACCCTTATCATTATTTTTAAAAGTAGGTGCTTCTAAAAGCTGAGCTCTGTTGAAATAGAAGTAACCATGAGCTGAACTGCTTCTTTTAGCTTTCCTCTAAGAAAGAAAGTGCTGGAAGAGGTACAGACAGGCTGGCTTGGTGTGTCCACGTTCACCCCAGATCACAGACCCCAACAGTCCATTAGGTGGGATAGCTGACTCTCAGTTACGTTCCTGTAGACATGCTAACCTCGGGCGTCTGCCCCAAAGCGTAATAAATGTTTCCCTTCCCAATTCACAGACAAACTCACTCAAAGCATCCAAATGTCTTAATTTTAGATTTTCCCCAATGATGTTTTTCTTAAGACTTTGGTGCGTGCTTCTGTATATCTATACTAGAATGTGGTATAAAATGATGACCATTTAGAACCAACATATAGTCAGGATTTTTGTTTTTAAGTTTAAGACCACAGAAAATCACAACTTCCACATGCTTTGTCACCTAAACAAGCTTAAGATGAACATGAACTTTGGAACAGTGAATTTGTCTTTGGGTCACTTTAGCTAATGTGAACCCATGAGGAGACAGCAGAGGGAACTAGTGGCCCCCGAGGGCACCCTTGTTTGATGAGATTATTTGAGGTGGTCTCCCTTTCCCTCCTGCCCCACACTGTGCTTCACGAGGGAGGGAATCTGAGTATGACCCCTTAAGGGCAGGACTGCAGAGCCCACGCTCTAGGAAGCTCAGCCCTTTAGAAGGAGAACAGCAGGTGGTTGGTGTGTCCACAAATGTGTTGCATTCTTGTTCTAACACCAGGGGCAGTTAAACCACCACAATCTCCTGGTCGAGGTAGAGGCCTGAGGTAAATGTGGGTTCTGAATCCCCCACTCTGAAGTGGCCTTCTCCTCATACTCAAAAGCACCAATTGCTTTCTTTTTAGGCAAGAGGATAAAGCCCTCTGCTCTGGGGCAAACTCAACCCCTAAAGCCCTAATGATGCCCTTCTTGAGAGCTCTTGGACTGATGGTGACCAACTCCACTGAGCCAGTGGTACAGCTGACCTGGTTTCCAACTCTCTGTGCGGTGGGATCTTAACTGCGTGTGTTTGGAGGGAGGGTTCTCCTCAGGGCAGTTTAGGAGTGTGGATGTGCATTCGGTAGTGAGGCAGGCAGACTGTGCTCTTCTCAACTCTCAGGCTGTACTGAGAACTACTGTCCACAGAAGGAACCCCAAAGAAGGGACTGGCATAAGAGAAGGAAGTGCCAATAAAAAGCAGCGGCATCTGGCTGCTGCCAAGGCCAATACTCTTGGGCAGTGTCTTCAAGGAAGCGTTGGCCCTGAGCCAGCGCCCAGACTTCCAGATCAGCTGTCGAGCCCTTGGTCCATTGGATGGGGCATAATTTCCTCTACATAGTGACCAGAGAAATCCACTAGGACTGCCCTGTCTCAGATTTCTAAACAGACCTCCGTATCTGTACACAAATTGAAAACAATTTATAAAAGATTTTGTACAAGGTTTCCAATTAAATCTGATGTATGAATTTTTCCCCTTTATCAATGTTGTTGTTATTTTGGATACCATCTAGTCGGCTCTGACTCACAGCGACCCTATGTACAACAAAACGAAACATTGCTAGGTCCTGCGCCACCCTCACAATTGTTGCTATGTTTTGAGCCCACTGTTGCAGCCACTGTGTCAATCCATCTCATCGAAGGTCTTCCTCTTTTTCAATGACCTTCTACTTTACCAAGCATGATGTCCTTCTCCAGGGTCTGGTCCCTCCAAGACAGATTTGTTTATTTTTCTGGCAGTCCATGGTATATTCAATATTCTTCACCAAACACCATAATTTGAAGGCATCAATTCTTCTTCAGTCTTCTTTATTCATTGTTCAGCTTTCAAATGTATATGAGGCTATTGAAAACGCCATGGCTTGGGTCAGGCGCACCTTAGTGATCAAAGCGACATCTGTGCTTTTTAACGCTAGAAAGAGGTCTTTTGCAGTAGATTTGCTGGATGCAATTCGTTGTTTGGTTTCTTGACGGCTGCTTCCATGGGTGTTGATTGTGAATCCAAGTAAAACGAAATCCTTGACAACTTCAGTCTTTTTTTTTAAAATTGTACTTTAGATGAAGTACTTTCTTTACAGAGCAAATTAGTTTCTCATTAAGCAATTAATACACATAGAGTTTTGTGACATTGGTTGCCAACCCCAGGGCTTGTCAACACTCCCCCCTTCTTGACCTTGGGTTCCCTGTTACCAGCTTTCCTGTCCCCTCCAGCCTTCTCATCCTTGCTCCTGAGCTGGTGTACCCATTTAGTCTCATTTTGTTTTATAGACCTGTCTAATCTTTGGCTGAAGGGTGAACCTCAGGAGTGACTTCAGTACTGAGTTAAAAGGGTGTCTGGGGGCCACACTCTCAGGGTTTCTCCAGTCTCTGTCAGACCTGTAAGTCTGGTCTTTTTTTGTGAGTTATAACTTTGTTCTACATTTTTCTCCAGCTCTGTCTGGGACTCTCTATTGTAATCCCTGTCAGAGCAGTCAGTGGTGGTAGCCAGGCATCATCTAGCTGTGCTGGACCCAGTCTGGTGGACGCCATGGTAGTTGTGGTCCATTACTCCTTTGGACTAATTTTTCCCTTGTGTTTTTGGTTTTCTTCATTCTGCCTTGCTCCACATGGGGTGGTACCAGTGGAGTATCTTAGATGGCTGCTCACAAGCTTTTAAGACCCCAGACGTTACTCACCAAAGTAGGATGTAGAACATTTTCTTTATAAACTATGTTATGCCAATTGAGCTAGATGTGCCCTGAGACCATGGTCCCCACAGCCCTCAGTCCAGTAACTCCTTAGGGAGTTTGGATGTGTCTATGAAGCTTCCATGACTTTGCCTTGGTCAAAAACTTCAATCTTTTCTCTGTTTATCGTGACGTTGCTTGTTGGTACTGTTGTGAGGATTTTTGTTTTATGCTGAGGTGTAACCCATACTGAAGGCTGTAGTCTTTGATCTTCATAAGTAAGTGCTTCAAGTGCTCTTCACTTTCAATGAGCAAGATTGTGTCATCTGCATATCACAGGTTGTTAATGAGTCTTCCTCCAGTCCTGATGCAGCATTTTTCTTCATATAGCTCCAACTTCTCGGATTATTTGCTCAGCATACAGATTGAGTAAGTATGGGGAAAGAATACAACCCTGGCACGCACCTTTTCTGATTTTAAACCCCGCAATATCCCCTTGTTCCGTTCGAAGGACCGCCTCTTGGTCTATGTACAGGTTCCACATGGGTACAATTAAGTGTTCTGAAATTCTGTTCTTTGCAATGTTATCCATAATTTGTTATGATCCACATAGTCGAATGTCTTTGCATAGTCAATAAAACACAGGTAAACATCTTTCTGGTATTCTCTGCTTTCAGCCAAGATCCATCTGACATCAGCAATGATATCCCTCATTTCAAGTCTTCTTCTGAATCTGGGCTTGAATTTCTGGCAGTTCCCTGTCTATGTACTGCTGCAACCCCTTCTGAATTATCTTCAGCAAAATTTTACTTGCGTGTGATATTAATGATATTGTTCGATAATTTCTGCATTCTGTTGGATCACCTTTCTTTGGAAACGGCAGGAATATGGATCTCTCCCAGTTGGTTGACTAGGTATCTGCCTTCCAAATGATTCAAATTTACATAGCAATGACTATGCCAAACATGAAATGAAGATTTTTACCAACTTCTGCATCTGAAATTGCTCAAACATGCAATTAAGATGCACTGATAATTACTCATGATTGAAACGTGAAAGTTGGAGACAAGGATGAAGGATCAGTAGTTGGAAAATATGGCTTTGGTGATAGAAAGGACCCTGGAGATCGAATGATAGAATTTTGCAAGACCAACAACTTATTCATCAAAAATACTTTTTTCAACAACGTAAGCGATGACTATATAAGTGGGCCTTACAGAATGGAACACACAGGAATCAAATCGACTACATCTGTAGAAAGAGATGATGGAGAAGCTCAATATCATCAGTCAAAACAAGGCCAGAGGCGGACTGTGGAACAGACCATCAATTGTTCATATGCAATTGAAGCTGAAGCTGAAGCTGAAGAAAATTAAAACAAGTCCATAAGAGCCAAAGTACAACCTTGAGTATATCCCTCCTGAATTTAGAAACCATCTCAAGAATAGATTTGATGCACTGAACACTAATGACCGAAGACTTATAGGATGATATCAAAGACATTATACATGAAGAAATCAAGAGGTCATTAAAAAGACAGGAAAGAAAAGACCAAAACGGATGTCAGAAGAGACTCTGAAACTTGCTCTTGAACACAGAGTAGCTAAAACAAATGGAAGAAATTATTAAGTAACAGAGCTGAACAGAAGATTTCAAAGTGTGGCTCCAGAAGACAAAGTAAAGTATTATAATGACATGTGCAAAGACCTGGAGTTAGAAAACCAAAAGAGAAGAACACACTCGGCGTTTCTCAAGTTCAAAGAACTGAAGAAAAAATTCAAGCCTCAAGTTGCAGTGGTGGAGGATTCTATGGGCAAAATATTGAATGACTTAGGAAGCATCAAAAGAAGATGGAAGGAACACACAGTGTCACTGTACCAAAAAGAACTGGTTGACATTCAACCATTTCAGGAGGTAGTGTATGATCAGGAAACAATGGTACCGAGGAAGAAGTCCAAGCTGCACTGAAGGCATTGCAAGAAATAAGGCACCAAGAATTAACAGAATACCAACTGAGATGCTTCAACAACCGCAAGCAACACTGGAAGCACTCAATCGTCTATGTCAAGAAATTTAGAAGACAGCTACCTTTATTAATAGACTCCATTTTTATCTAGGCTTTCAAGGCAAAAATCATCTCGTGAAAGTAACTGCTGCTACAACTCACAGATCTAATAAAAACGCCCCCAGGTCTCACACTGGAGTCTGATAACAGGGGTCTTACAGGAACTTACCTACACAGACTACAGTCCAGCACTGGATTAGGCTTTGGCCGTAGTCAATGAGCCTCCATGGGGGTCACTTCTTTCTGGGGCCTATACTGGCAGACTAGACATTCAAGGAAGTCCTTGGTGTGTTCGGAGGAAGTGAGAAAAGAATGGAAGTTGTTCTTCAGTTTTTGCTTGGGATTAATCACGTGAAGGTGCTTAATATTCCTTTAGACAAAAGCTAAGGCATTTTGTGAGTGTGAGGCACTACCATTAATTTATTCAGCATTTACTAAGTGCCGACTGTATTCCAGATCCTGAGAAAACAAGGGCAAATGAAATTATGGCCCCTGTCTCATGGCTTCCAGCCTGGTGTGGATTGCAGTCATGCAAATCAGTCTTTATCAGACACTGTGATTGATGTGTACACCAATGAGGACATGAATGAAAGCACACGGGAAGGAGGGTCAGAGACAGTCTCCTAGGGGAAGTGATGTCTAAGCTTAGGCTGAAAGAATGAGCAGAAAGCTGAAAAGTCGTTTATTTCTCTCTTGCATAATAGTCCATAGGTAGGCATGTGGTCTATGGAGGGTAAGTAGTACTGTGCCATGAGGTTGTCCAGGACCCAATTTCCTTCTATCTTGCTTTGCCATCTTCCAGGATGCTTTCTCCATTCACATGATCAAAGCTGTGTCACCAGCATCACTTCAACATTCAGAAAAAATTTGTGGAAGGCAAATTTTGTTTTTTTTCAGACGTGATGTAGAAGTTGTGTACACCCTTCTGCTTACGTGCCACTGACCAGAACTTAGTCATATGGCAACTCCTAACTGCAAGGGAGGCTGGGAAAGATAGTCTTTAACTAAGTAGCCATGTGCCAAGCCAAAACTAAGAGGGATGAAAGGGAGAAGAGATACTAGTGGACAATCAGAAGTCTCTGTCACAGCAGGGGAAGAATGGTATATGGAGTAGCATAGCCAAAGGCCAAGCAGCAAAGGAGAGTATGGTGGACTTGAGGAGGGATGTCCTAGGCACCATACTAAGTACCTTATTTCTATTATTTCATTCAAACCTCATAATACTATGAAAAACAGGGTGCTACTATTTCATTTTATAGAAGAGGAAAGTGAAGGTCAGAGAGATTAGGTGATTTGTCCAAGGTCACACAGCTGTTAGTGATGAAGCCAGGATATTTTGTCTAAGTCAGGGCTGCTGTTCTCTCCATGAAGGTACACTCCCTCTCTATAAAGCTAGGAGGTAGGAGAGTCTATGGGAGACTCCAGGAGTCACTGTGGGAGTTAGGGACGACTAAGAAGCAGGAAGGGGATTACTCACAGTTGGCAGGTGAATCCAAGAAGCGACATCTAATAAAGCCAACCACTTTTGAGTCTAAAGAGAATCAAGTTCAGATTCTGCATTGAGACCAAACAATCCCTGGTTGGTTCTAGTAGAATACTAGTAGTTGTTGTTGTTGTTCTTAGTTACCATCATGTCAATTCCAACTCATGTTGACCCCATGTGTGCAGACTACAGCTGCTCCATAAGGTTTTCAAGGTTGTGACCTTATAGAAACATTACACCAGGCCTGTCTTCCGAGGCATCTCTGGGCGGGTTCAAAATGCTAACCTTTTGGCTAGTAGTCGAGCGCTTAACCGTTTGTGCCAGCCAGGACTCCTAGGATGTTAATAAAATCCTAGAATTGTGAGGAACTTTTTAAGACACTCAGATTATCCTGGAGCCTGGATGACACTTGGATAATCTTGGGACATTTCAGCATGCAGGAATGATGGGTGGCCATCATTGCCCATTCAAACGCTTTCAGTGCTGGGAGCTCACCACCTCTCCAGCCAGTGTCTCTGGGTACCCTAGTGCCCTCCTGAATGGTCCAGCTGAGGCGGAGATTGATTCCACGCAGGTGTAGACATTGGGTGAGATGCCCAGCGATCTGTTCACATGTTCTGTCCATCGAGAGGGCCTCGGATTGAAGAGTTCAGGGAGAGGAGGATTCCCTCCTCCCAAGGCCAAGACAGTGTGAATCCCTGTACAGAACGTTCGTCTTCATTGTGCTTATCCTAGGGCCTCATGAGACTAAGCCCCTGGGCCGCCTGGTTTCTGACAGCATTTCTGACCTCCATGAATGCTAGACGTGTTCATTACTCCTTTCACTGTTTCCAGCCACAGCCATGAAGAAAAATCACTCTGAATTTTGCAGTAGATTTGGCCTATGAATAATTCAGCATGGCTTCACACTCAGGGGAAGTATTTGATTTCTGATGCTTCTTCACCTAGAGGACACTACAGATAGCATGCCACAGGGATGCAGCTGCTTAGATTTAAATGGACTGGTGGGAGGAAGGAGAGAGGGAAGAAAAGACTGGATTAAAGGAAGAAAGACAGGGAGGGAGGGAGAGAAGGGAGAAGGAAAGTTAGATATGGAATAAATTTCCTCCTTCTGGCAGTCTTAGAAGCATCCAAGGGCTTTAGCTCATGCTGGAAACAGGCTCTGGGGAAAGAGCTGGGTCAGGCTGTGGGAGCTGCTGCAGGTGACAAGACAGCTGCAGGAATGTAATGGTTGAGTGGTTGAGTGTGGAGCTCCTCCAGCCACGCGGTGGAATCCTAACACGTAGGAACACAAAACCAGCGTGCAAAGCTCCTCCTAGAATGCCCGAGGCTGCAGGGCCAACTCCCCATTTAGACTTAGCATTCTTAGAAGAGGTAAAAGGAAAGAGATGGGGACCTGGATGGAAAGGCTGAGTTTCAACCCAAGTTCCACCTCTCAGGGGCAGTGGGACCTTGGGATAACCGTATCTGGCCAGAGACCCTGTATCCTCCAATCCTGCCCCATCACAGGGCAGGCAAATACAAACTGTTTATTACTGACTTTTTTTTCCCTTATGGACCAGGCTGCCCCATGTAAACCAGTTCCTGTTGATTCTGACTCATGGCGACCACATGTGTGTCAGAAAGGAACTGTGAGCTACAGTGTTTTCAATGGCTGATTTCTCAGAAGTAGATCACCAGTACTTTCTTCTGAGGCACCTGTGGGTGGACTTGAACTTCCAACCTTTTGAATAGTTAGCCGTTTGCACCACCCAGGGACTCCGCCCCATGTAAGGGACTCCTTAATCTAAGCTAGGGGCTTACCTAAGCAGCCTATTTTTCTTTTCTCCTGAATCCCAAACTTACTTAACACTTCCATAGTAACGAAAGGTCTCCTGCATGGAAGGCAAGAATTCTACCACTGAACGACCATTGCCTCACTAGACTTACAAATGAGCCAAATCTCTGAGAACTGTCCTCATCCCCACCCCAGGCTTCCAGCACTTCCCTCTGTGATTGGCCAGACTGTGGTCACTGTCCTAAGGACCAACTTTTTTCTTCAAAAGAGATGCCTCCTCCCACAACCAGGGAACTTACCAGCAAACCATCTCTTAGGGCCTGATCCTCAGCATTTTTTAACCCATATCTCACCCACAAAGATATGATCAACCTTAACTACATGGGGTTTACATGATGAAAATGCTGGTTTACTATTATTGTTATTATTTGAAATTATATTCAAATATTGAACCTATTTTCAAATGCTGCCCTGACATCCCACCCCCTCCCAGGAGCACATTCCCTTTCACTCCCACCTGGTTGTGAATCACTGTTTTTGGGGTGCCCTCTTCAAATGGACCACCTCACCCACGCACCAATAAGCCAGTTTCACAAGCATTAGTAGTGACAGCCTGTTGGTGGGTGGAGGGGGGTGGAGAGAAGAAATAATTTCTGCAAAATTCAATAATAAAAGAGTGACTTTTTTTTTCAAATTCTATTTTTGAATTCTGCGGGTGGACATTGGGGTGAAGCGTAGCACCAGAGTGCCTGGGTGGTGCAGATGTTTAACGTGCTGGCTGCTAACCAAAAAGTTGGAAGTTTAAGTCCACCCAGAGGCACCACAGAAAAAAGGCCTGAAGATCTACTTCTGAGAAATCACCCATTGAAAACCCTAGGGTTCATAGTTTTACTCTGACACACATAGGGTCACCATGAGTTGGAATTGACTTGAGGGCAACTGGTTTTATAAAGCTATAAAAGGAAAAATAATTCTGAGACAGAGCAGACCTTCAGCAGAGAGCTGAGGGCATACTGGGGAAGGATGCCTGATGCCCCCTGTGGCTGGACCACCTGGTGCCCCAAGGTGACCAGTTGCAATGGAGTAAATTCCAACTCATGGCAACCCAAGTGTTTTCAGAGTAGAACTGTGCTCCATAGGGTTTTCAGTGGCTGTGATCTTTCGGAAGTAGAGAGCAAGACCTTTCTTCCAAGGCACCTCTAAGTGGATTCTAACCACCAGCCTTTCAGTTAGCAGCAAAGCGCTTAACCATTTGAGAACCCAGGGTCTGCTCCTACAGACTAAACAAAGGGCAGCTTTTTTCCCAGCAGATTCCTCCACAAGACTATTCACAGCCTTCTACCTCACTCACAAGGCAGACAACAGCCTTGAATCTTGTAACTAATCATGTCCCTTTCTGGCACATTAGAGGGCAGGGGGTGTGTCCCTGGGAGTTTTCTTATTATTAATTATCCTGTGAAGCTCCAAGGCTTTGTCTCTGCTACGAGTGAGAAAATGACTCTGGAGCATCTCCAAGGCTGTGTGATTCTCATGGGGAGGATTGAGGCTGTTTTCCTGTGGACCTTGACAAAGCCACACTCCTGTACCAGTATGAGGTGCAGGGAGCGGGCAGCAGGGAGCGAGCGGGGAAGGCCAAGGCTCTTTTGGCCAGAGTTGGGAGGAGATAAGGTCTTTAGAAGTGGACACTGACAGCTGATGCTGCTGTGGAGCAAGCCAGAGGATGGGAATGGAGGGGGTGGGGATGCCGCCAGCAAGGGGCTTGCAAGGAGCAGGAAGCTGCAGGGAATTCCCCTCACCGGGTGGATCAAAACGAGAGCATGGTAGGGAAGGAAACCTCAGAGGGATTTGTCCTAACCCTGCAAGCTGGAAATCAGAGGATGAGCAAAGTAAAACCTTCAGGTTCCGATCTCAGATCTTTGTGCTTATATCGAAAGGTCACAGATTTGAAAGCATTGAAAAGCTCTTGGCCACGGCATAACAATCAGCAGATATGGTGTGAAATGGGACCGTGTTAGCCCTTAGTACTTTTTTTTTTTTTTAATTTATTGTGCTTTAAGTGAAAGTTTACAATTCAAGTTAGTCTCATACAAAAATTCATATACACATTGTTATGTGACCCTAGTTGCTCTCCCTATGTTGTGACAGCACACTCCTCCTTTCTACCCCCGATTTCCCATGTCCATTCAACCAGTTCCTGACCCTCTCTGCCTTCTCATCTCGCCTCTGGATAGGAGCTGCCCATTTAGTCTCATGTATCTACTAGAGCTAAGAAGCACACTCTTTTTTTTTTTGGTTTTAACAAAGAGAAGTTTATTTCCTTACAGTAAAGTAGCTAAAAGTCCAAATTCAGGGTGTCAGCTCCAGGGGAAGGCTTTCTCTCTCTCTTGGCCTTCTCATCAGTG
>NW_004443946.1:21851213-21904564 GCF_000243295.1 Trichechus manatus latirostris | reverse complement strand
CCAGGGGAAGGCTTTCTCTCTCTCTTGGCCTTCTCATCAGTGTTCCCCCAGACTAGGAGCTTCTCGGCACAGGGACCCCGGTCCAAAGGACGCGCTCTGCTCCCGGCACTGCTTTCTTGGTGGTATGAGGTCCCCCAAGAAGCACACTCTTCATGAGTATCATTTTATGTCCCATAGTCCAGTCTAATCTTTGTCCGAAGAGTTGGCCTCGGGAACGGTTTTAGTTTTGGGCTAACAGAGAGCCCGGGGGCCACGTCTTCTGGGGTCCCTCCAGTCTCAGTCAAACCATTAAGTCTGGTCTTTTTACTAGAATTTGAGTTCTGCACCCCACTGTTCTCCTGCTCCGTCAGGGACGCTCTGTTGTGTACCCTGTCAGGGCAGTCATGGGTGGTAGCCAGGCGCCATCTAGCTCTTCTGGTCTCAGGCTGTAGCAGTCTCTGGTTTATGTGGCCCTTCTGTCTCTTGGGCTAATACTTTCCTTTGTCTTCGGTGTTCTTCATTCTCCTTTACTCCAGGTGGGTTGGGACCAATTGATGCATCTTAGATGGCCACTTGCTAGCTTTTAAGATCCCAGGTGCCACTCACCAAAGTGGAGCCCTTAGTACTTTTTAATAAACTGCAGTAAAACCGGTGAGATTCAGAAATCGATGAGATTGCCTTGTTTATCCGGGTCTCTTAAGTTTTCTGCCTTTGACAGGGTACAGTCTTGCCACTTTTCTATCTTTCCTTTTAGTGGGAAATATTTGAGTTTTCCTCCTCTGACAGGTTTCTGCCTTACACAGGTTGCAGCTTTTGCAGCTTTTGTAGGTTTTACCATATATGTGATGGTTAGTTTTATGTGCCAACGTGGCTAGGTTCGTTATTTATTCAAACACTAATCTAGGTGTTACCCTGAAGACGTGGATGTGGTTAACATACAATCAGCTGACTTTAAGTAAAGAAGAGCACCCTCAATAATGTGGGTGGGCCTCATCCAATCAGTTGGAAGCTTTAGGAGCAAAAACTGAGGTTTCCCAAGGAAAAAGGAAATCTGCCTCAAAACTACTGGGTCAGCTTCTGCTGAGTTCCCAGCCTCCCCTACAGACTTCAGATTTGCTATCCCCCACAATTTTGTGAGCCAATTCCTTAAAATAAATCATATATATATATATATAATGTATGTATGTATATATTCTATATATATATACACATATGTATATGTTCTCTCTCTCTATATATATATATATTCTATTGGTTCTGTTTCCCTGGAGAACCCTGAATGATACACTAGAAACTTTGTTTTTTCCTTATATTTATTGTTTATTGCCAGTCTCCCCTCACTAGAACATAAGCTCCATGAGAGCAGGGGTTTTTGTCTGTTTTGTTCACTGACGTACCCAAGTACCTAGAACAGTGCTTAAAGTACATAATGGGCATTCATCAAATCTTTGTCAAATGAAGGAATGAATCAGCTTTCTCAAAGGTGCAAAAGGAGTCATGGAGAGGGGTCTGCTCATCTCTAAAGGGGAAGCAGCTGTTATAGATTGAATTGTGTCACCCCAAAATATGTGTTGTAAATCCTAACCTCTATGCTTGTGGTTATAATCCCATTTGGGAATGGGTTGTCTTTGTTATGTTAATGAGACAGCATTAGTATAGGGTGTGTTTTAAGTCACTATCTTTTGAAATATAAAAGAGATTAAATGCAAGCTAGCAAGCAGAGATGGGGGAAGAGAGATGCCAAGCCACATGAAACATCGCCCAAGAGCAGAAGCTCAAAGAGACAAGGACCTTCCTCCGGAGCCGACGGAGACTGAAAGCCTTCTCCTAGAGCCGGCACCCTGAATTCAAATTTCTAGCCTCCTAAACTGTGAGAAAATAAATTTGTTTTTAAAGCCACCCACTTGTGGTATTTTTGTTATAGCAGCACTAGCTAACTAAGACAGAATTTGGTAACAAGAAGTGGGGATGCTGCACTAACAAATACCTACAATGTGGAAGTGGTTTTGGAACTGGGTGATGGGTAGAGGCTGCAAGAGTTTTAAGATGCCTAATAGTGAAAGTCTAGATTTTCTTGAAGAGATTGCTGGTAGAATTATGGATGTCAAAGGCAATTGTGGTGAGGGATCAAAAGGAAGTGAGGAGAGCTATAGAGACAGTCTCTATAGTCTTAGAGAATACGTGTGGTGCCAGCAACAGAATGTTGCTAGAAATGTGGACGTTAAATGTGCTTCTGGTGAGGCTTTAAAAGGAAATGATGAACATGTGACTGGACAATGGAGGAAGGGCGACACTTTTTATGCAGTGGTAAAGAACTTGTCTGAATTATGTTCAAATGTTTGGCGGAAGGTAGAACTTTTTAAGTGATGAACTTGGATATCTGGCTGATGAGATTTCTAAGCAAGATCTTAAAGGGGCTGTGTGGTTTCTCCTTGCCGTTTATAATAAATGTGAAAGCAAAGAAAACCCAAAAACTAAACCTGTTGCCGTCAAGTCGATTCCAACTCACAGCAACCCTGTAGGACAGAGTGGAACTGCCCCATACGGTTTCCAAGGAGCACATGGTGGATTCAAACCGCTGATCTTTTGGTTAGCAGCTGAACTCTTAACCACTATGCCATCAGGGTTTCCAAAAGGAAAGAGAGGGCCTTAAAATTGAACTGTGCAAAATGAAAACAAAACTTAAAGATTTGGAAAATTCTGTTGTACAAAGTAAGGACACGTGTCTAGAATGTGCACCAAGGACGTGACTACACAATCTTTTGTTAAAGAGATTAAGCCTGTGACTGATGAATCTAACCGACTACCACAGCAGAAACCCCATCAGCTTAGACTGAAGGGGACAGAGAAAGAATGAAAGGAGAATGCAGTCTGCCCCTTGGAATTCTACAGACAGAAAACAGGCCAAAGGAGCTACATCTGTTGTCATCCAAGGAAAGAAAAGGATCATCTCTGGAGGAGCTCAGAGATCAGCAGAACTGTTGGAAGGATCACGGGAAGCAGAGCTGCCTCGGTCTCTAAGAGTGGGGCCACAGTCTCCTGGATTTCAAAAAATGGGGCCACAGCCTCCTAGGTTTTAAAGAATCAGATCTTTGAAAACTCAGTTCTGGAGTGTGGGGCTGCCATTCAACAAGTGGCAGAGGGATGGGGCTGACACCCAAAGCTGAGGGGTGGAGCTGCCATGCCCAAGGGACAGAAGAATGGGGACTTTTGGGGCCCAAGGGGTGGGGTCACCACTCAGATGGACTAGGAGAATGGGGCCACCCAGAGCCAAGGGAGCAGAGTTGCCATCCCAATGGGTCTGGGGGGTAGGGTTGCCCAGGTGGTTTCAGAGAACAGAGGATTATTTTCAAGCCTTGAAAGCTAATGTAAATTGTTCTGCTGGGTTTTGGATTTGCTTAGTGCTTGTTATCCCTTCTTTCCAATTTCTGCCATTTGTAATGGAAGTGTCTACCTTGTTCCTGTTCCATCACTGTATTTTGGAAATAGATAACCTGTAGTTTAGATTTCACAGGTTCACAGATGAAAAGGAATTTTGCCCCAGGATGGAATATGCCTGAAGTCTCACCCATATTTGATTTAGACAACTCAGAAAATGGGATTTTGGGCTTGGAGTTGATTTCAGACTTTTGGGATGATGTGATGGGGTGAATGTTTTTGTATGTGGCAAGAACATGAATTTTGGGAGGTCAAAGTGTGGAATTTTATCAATTGAATTATGTCCCCTCAAAATATGTGTTGTAAATCCTAACTTCTATGCCTGTGGTTATAATCCCGTTTGGGAATGGGTTGTCTTTGTTATGTTAATGAGACAGGATTAGTATAGGGTGTGTATTAAATCAATCTTTTTTGAGATATGAAAGAGATTAAACAAACAAGGGAGAGAAACAGAGATGGGGAAAGAGAGATGCCAAGCCACATGAAAACTGGCCAGGAGCAGAAGCTCAGAAGATACAAGGACCGTTTTCTCCAGAGTCGACAGAGAAAGCCTTTCTCTAGAGCAGGCACTCTGAATTCGGACTTCTAGCCTCCTAACTGTGAGAAAATAAATTTTTGTTTTATGCCACCCACTTGTGGTATTTCTGTTGTGATGGTTAAGGTTGTGTGTCAACTTGGCTGGGCCATGATTCTCAGTGATTTGGCAGTTATGTAGTGATATAGTCATCTTCCATGATGTGATCAGCCAATCAGTTGTAAGGGGAATTTCCTCAGGGGTCTGACCTGCATCCAATATACATATGGACATTTTGACAAAGCTCTGGATCCTGCATCTGGCTTGTCATCATCTGACCTCCAGTTCTTGGGACTTAAGCCAGCTGCCTGTAGTACTGCCTGCCAATCTTGGGATTCATCAGCTTCCACAGCCCGTGAGCCAGCAGTCTGCCATCTGACCTGCCAATCTGGGGTTCACATACCCTGCAGGTACATGAGTCAGGAGAAGCCTGATGCCTGTCGCCTGACCCGTGGACTTGGGACTTGCCAGCCTCTACAACCATGTGAGCCATTTCCTTGAGATAAATCTCTCTCTCTCTGTGTATATATATATGCTTCACTGGTTTTGCTTCTCTAGGGAATCCAGCCTATGACATCTGTCATAGTAGCACTAGATAACTAAAACAGCAGCCCAGTCTGGGAGGGGGTAGGCACAAGGACCAAGCAGGCCTGGCAGGGGCCTCAGGTAGCCAGAGGGGAAACTGTGATCCAGGGGTTTGAGGCAAGGCCACTTGGTCAGTTCCCTCCTTATCTGGAGAGTTGCCTGTACTGAGGACAACCGCATCCTGTTCAAAGAAAGGGCCAGACTTCTCCAGTGGAAACAAGGGTGTCTATTCCAAGCACATAGCATGTGCAAAGGCACAGAGGCATGAAACAATCTGAGAACTACAGATCTATAAGAAATGTGAAGAGAGGAGTGTGACAGCAAAGCAGAGAGGCCAGAAGAGGTAGGATCACAAAGACAATGAATGTTCTGCTGAGGTAATTGAACTTTATTCTGTCAGGAATGGGGAACCCCTGAAAGATTTAGGCAGGGAAGCAACCTGATTGGATTTACTTGTTAGAAAGATCACTGGGCAACAGCTGAAGAAGAGGCTGGGAGACCACTTGGGAGGATATTTCATGTGTACCTCATTTTTTTGTTTGCTACTATCGAGTTGCCCCTGACTCACAGCGACATCATGCACAATGGAACAAAATGCTGCCTAGTCCTGTACCATCCCATGATCACTTGCAGATCAGACCATTGTGATCCATAGGGTTTTCATTGGCTTATTTTTGTAAGTAGATAGCCAGGTCCTTCTTCCTAGTCCATCTTAGTCTGGAAGTTCTACATCATAGTAACTACAAAGCCACCGCTGACAGATGGTGGCTGCTCATGAGGTGCATTGGCCAGGAATCAAACCCAGGTCTCCTGCATGGAAGGTGAGAATTCTACCATTAATCCACCACTGCTCCCATATGTATCATGGCAGTATGCTTTTCTTTTTGTGCATTTAGTGAGAAACATTCAGTGCAGGATCATATAGCTTTGTTAACCTCTAACTGTTACACACAGCAGAGCTAGTGCTAGCCCTCTCCTATAACCTCAGGGCGGAAAACCTAAACTCAGCACCACAAAGTACCTCTGCCAATCCCTCTGAGAGTGGTGTTAGCTGCTGTCACGGACTCAAATAGCTGGGCTTTGTCTTCCTTTGGCTCTTAGCAAGAGAGGAACTCATGCATAGGCAAGTATCATTCAAAACACTCCAGCCCCAGTCTTTTCCTTAAGACCCACCCGCCAGGCTGTCGCCATGACAACCGCGACTGACCCAGCCTTCAGGAAGCAGCAGCTGGAGTCTAGAGAGGATGTGGTCCTGCTACTGCTGCTGCTCCTCAACATTGCTTGTCCCATGATGCAGCAGTAAGTCCTGGCAGGTGCAGATCTCTCTCTCTTTCTATCTCACACACACTCCTCCGCATCTATGCATCTATTTGGAGTCCTTCTCCTGCAAATATTCTTCTCACTCCCGCTTTGAACAGTGGATTGCTTGGGCAATTATAGAACCTCATCCTCCCCACCCCCAAGAGTGATTCAACCAAGCAGTGGGCACCTGACTTGCAGAGCCAATTCATTCCCTGGACAAGTACAGGGTACCCGAAGAAAGGAGCTCTCGTTTTCTCTGGGGTTACCAGGCTGCGGCTGCCAGTGGCCATGTTCTCTCCCAGGTGTTTGCAATGGGAGAGATTAAGGTCAACAAACAAAGAGAATCAAAGACCAGCAGAGACAGAGTCAGCACCCAATGGCAGTGAGTCCCCTGTTCTAGGCCCTGAGGCCCAGGTTTCTGTGACTAATACTTTGATTCGGAGTCTTCTCCAGCTTTGTAAGCCACTATGTTCTGTCACTGCCACCAGAAGGGGCCTGACTGACCCTCCCTCTTTCCAAGTGGATTCTTCTCAGTTCCCATCCCCCTCTTTGGCCCATCTGAAGAAATCACTTCCTGTGGTGCGATGGATCACTTTTATGTGGGCTTTCTCACCATGATCTTGTAACTCCTACCAAATGATTGGGTCAGACTATGCAAATAAGGTGCTTGTGGCCACCAAGGGGATTGGACAGCTTGCTAATAATGCAAATAAGGTGCATGGAGCCCCTGTGGGGTGGACCACGCAAATAATGTGTATGGAACCCTAACAAGAGGACTGGGCTGTTTTGCCACCCTGGTAGTCTTGAAATGAGCCATCCCAGAGGCAGACGGGGGGGACCTCACTACCACCAAGAAAGAAGAGCTAGGAGTGGTGCGTGTCCTTTAGACCCAGGATTCCTGTGCTGAGAACATCCTAGACCCAAGAGACTGAAGATGTAACACTAAAGACAGCTAGAGAGATGGCAGCACAGCAGTAACAAGACTAATAATGGTATGAGATGGCAAGAATCAGGAGACCAGCACGAGACAGCTGTGGTGGGGCTTGCCAACCCACAAAATGAGAGAACTAAGCGCCTTTGGGCGGGAGGTTTGCTGGCAGAGTGGAGTGCCTCCAGGCACTTGGCGGAGCTAGGCTAGCCAACCCATGGAGTGAGAGAGCTAAGCACCTTCGGGCCAAGGCTAACTGGTGGAGTGGGGTGCCCCCGGGCACTTATTGGCAGAGCTAAAGAGCTTTGTGACACTAACCTGAGCAGGGCAGAGGCCAGGCCCAGGAGCTGAGGATCAGAGAGAGGCCTGCCTGCAGGCACAGCTGAGAAGAGGCTGTCCTGATCAAAGAACTATATCCTGAGTCATTTCTGATCCTGAATTATAACCTGTTATTTCCCTAATAAACCCCATAACTGTGAAGTATGGTCTGTGATTCTCTGTGGCCATTGCAATGAATCACTGAACCCAGCAGAGAAGTACAGCATGCCGTGAGAGAGACAGCTGGTGTCAGAATTGGTAAAAAGGTTGGAGAGAGAAGGTATGTCTGACATCCGCCTCATAGGAATCAGCTTTGGGCTGTTGATCTTGATTCTCCCTCTACCTTGTGAAGTTAGAGGAGGTCAGACACCTCCATCATGCCATTTTTACACTTCCCTTCTCTTTGCCTTAATTTTCATAGCCTTAGAATGGAGAGAAGGGTAGTAGAATTCTCACCTTCCATGTGGGCGACCCCAGCCAGTGCACTTCATGCATAGCCACCACCCATCTATTGGTGGTGGATTGCATGTTGCTATGATGCTGAACAGGTTTCAACGGAGCTTCCAGACTAAGATGGACTAGGAAGAAAAGCCTGGTGATCTACTCCCAAAAATCAGCCAGTGAAAGCCCTATGGATCACAACGGTCAGATCCACAACTCATCATGGGGATGGTGCAGGACCAGGCAGCATCTTGTTCCATTGTGCGTAAGATCGCCATGAGTTGGGGGCTGACTCCGTAGCAGCTTACGACAGCAACAACAGGATGGAAAGAATGCATCTTGTTTCCAATCTCTCTTCACTCTAGAAACTGTTAGGGAGCAAGAGGAGACAGTGAAAGGCTTAAACAGCCTCCAGAACTCAGGACTACACCACAGGATTCCGGGAATGACAGAAATGATTCATATTAAGGGGAAGTGGAGAGACAGAGAGGACCAACCTCCAAAGCTGGCCTGAGGAGGTGAGATGAAGTGCTGCGCCTGGCATATGGGCTCTTCCTGGCACTCCCGGACACTGCCAGGCCCCTGCCAAGGAAAAATACTCGGCTGCCACAGGGAGTGAGAGGGCAGCCACAGCCCCCAGCTCTCTTGCCCTTCCCCAGGATTTTCCAGTAATAACAGGCCTCATTTCCTCAGCCCAGACTTACAGGATTTATCCTGAATACCAAAGGGCACATGCTTTTCTATGTGTGTGTGTGTACACCCCAAAGGGGCTAGGGTGGAGGAGGAAAGACTTTCAAACAAGTAACTTTAAAATGCCCAATAAGGTGTAGCAAGCATGAGCAGGACCATCAGCCGCTCATTCACGAATATTCAGGGGCCCCTCCTTAGTGCAGACACTATGCTCTCATGGTCAACAGGATGCAATGTCTGTATAAAGCTTTACAAGTCACCATACTGCAGTTCCCTGGATCCTCTCAACAACGGTGAGGTAGTAAGACAGGTATTACAGCCACATTTTACAAATGAGGAAACCAAGACTCAGAAAAGTTAGGTAATTTGCCTAAGTTACAAAGCATTTAAATGCTAGTTCTAAGTGACAGCTGTTTTGCAAAGTCCTTAGGACGAGAAGCTCGGACCTTTTGGCCCTGCTCCGCTAGACCAGCCAGACTTCTGGAAAGAAAGGATTCTCAGGAGATTTTCAGTCACCAAACAGTTGAGTCAATCCTTTTGGGACTTGTGGTAAAAAAGATCTGAGTGGGAACCCGTGGGGCCTAGAACATGGAGGGGCTCAATACATTTGTAATGAATGAATAGAGGAAACTCACTAGAAAAAAAAATGTCAGTTTTGAAGAGAATGCTAGAGGGAACACTGGTCTTGAACTCGAATATCTGAACAGCCATTTACAAGCTGTGTGACCTTGGGCAAGTGCTTTAATTAACCTCTGTGGGTTTCATTTTTTCTGTAAATAAAGGACAGGGATGTGAGGATATAAAAGCGAACATCAGTGTGGAAGGATCTGGTATATAATAGACTGTTAATAAATGATGGTAGAAGTGGAATCTTTTCTTTCATTTCTTCAAGTGGAGAACAACGGGGAGATTCAGCAGCGCCTGGGCAGTGTCACAAAGCCCTCCCCCTTCTCTGGGAGCCTCAGCTCTCTTCCCACTGGAATTTGCAGGTGCAGCTCAGAGTATGCTGCCATCTGCTGGGCGGAAGGCAGAAGTGAACACCAAAAGCATCCATTATCACCAGGTAATCATAGAAAGATATCTGGCAAAAGAGAAAGGCAAGGGCCCAATTTCCCCTCAGCTATGACTTTCTTGTCCTTTAAGACAGGTAGGGCCCTCCCCACTGGCCAGAAGTTTGTCAGAAGAATAAGGTTTCAATCAGTTTTTCTTTTTAAAAGTAAGTGGTAGGTATAAGCACATGGCAGGTGCTTGACTTCAAACAATAGAATCACAAGAAATATTTGCTGGATGAAGATGGAAAGTGAGGCTGATTAATAGTCTCAGATACCATGGCAGACATGAGTGTGGACATTTTTCCTTTACCAGGAAAGCCTTCCAAGGGACCATAATTAGTCACAATTACCTTTTCCTTGGAGTGATAAATCGATTGTCATCTTTCCTGTTCTCATCTCAAAATCAAAATCTTCTATTTTCATCCTTTCTGATGATGGCATGGCACTGAGTCAACCTGAGCCAGGACATCCTCCCGGAGAACTGTATTTTCTTGATTTTGGTGACAGTGGTGTCCTTGTCTGGGTTTTTTACTTCTCCATGGCTGGAATCTAGAACTTCAGACTCACAGAATGCTTCCATCGTCACAGAAAGTTCTGCTGGATAGTACCAGTCTAGAGCTTTTTGGAGGAGAAGAATTTGTGGAAAATTATGCCCCTGCAAGGTTGGTGGATTTTAGACCAGGTGAGGATTAAAAAAGCAAAAAAAACAAACCTGTTGCCGTCGAGTCCATTCCAACTCATAGCGACCCTATAGGACAGAGTAGAACTGCCCCATGTGGTTTCCAAGGAGTGCCTGGTGGATTCAAACTGCTGACCTTTTGGTTAGCACTGATAGCTCTTAACCACTGAGCCACCAGGGTGAGGATAGGAGAGGTTAAATGACAATGATAAAGGAGTCTCCCTCTCCCAGGAAAGGGAGCATCCTCATAAGATTTAAGAGACTTATTTTCTACCCAATAAAAATACATAAATATATAAAGCATTTTAAATAGTGACTTGTCCAAAGCCAGTAAGTGGCAAAGTAGAGGCCTATCTTTCACCACCAAGGCCTTCCCGAGCACTACAAAGCTGCAGGCAGATTGTACAGCAAGTTCCCCCCTCTCCCCCCAGGTGTCCTGTCACTGGAGTCACTGCTCTGCAGGGGGAAAGGTTCTCCTTGTGATCAGTGACAATCCAAGACCTGCTAGTAGTAGTTTCTGCCAGGACAACAGGGGCGGGTGGAATCTCTTCATAGCAGGACTCTCACTCAAGAGGCAGGTGTCAGATCCTCTGGGAGAAGCACAGGGCATGAGCTCCAAATGCACCGTCAGCTGCTCTGCAACTGCCCGGCGTCCCCTGGAACTCCCAGTGTTGACCTTCCATCCTGAGTCACCCCAACTTCCCTGCTGGATCATCAAGTCTCACCCAAAGGCAAAGCGAGAGTGACACATAGAATGGTAGACTGTATGTAACGTTTGGTGGCAGTTGGAGGTAGAGTTCACCACATGGGGATACAGTTTATTTGGACCCCTAACCACTAGGATTCTTGGGCTTGGACTGCTTCCTAAATCCCCTGAATATCTTTAACCCAGTAGGATGGAGCAGTGAGGCTTGTTTAGGGGTCAGAGGAGTTGGTAGCCATGAATAGAAGCTCAAATCCAGGGAAGAGACAAGAAAGTGAGATGTGCAAAGAGTCAAGAGAATTGGACCTGAACATGTCTCCCACACCCATCACAACCGCTTGGAAGTCTGAATAACCGGTTTCTCCCAGTTGCTTTGAATGTATGGGAGTGGATCTCTCTTTTCAAGAGACAAGAACTACGGTATCCTCTCCCAAAGACTTGCACAGAGCATTCCTCTACCCCTGCTCACCCAGGGGTGGGGCGAGATAAGAGAAGTCAGTAGCATTTCCCCCAGGATTCAAAGCCACAGGGCTTCTAACATTGGAGGAGGCCCCGAGGAGACCTTGCAGGCACCTGGGAATCTGAGCAGCTTCATCTTGGCAAATGTAGGAAACACACAAGGTTCAATAGGGGCTGCTGGCCTTGATCTGAGGGCTCCAGAGCAGCTGCATTGTCTGGTGGGTTTAATAACTTATCTTCCAGTTAGACCAAACCTGACACCACCTGGACTGGCTTACTGAGACTTGAGCAAGTTTCTGTTCCACTATTAAGACAGAGGTCCCCAGGCTGTAGAAAATTCCACTGCCTCAAGCAGCTTGCTTTACATTAAAATCCTGGTTCCCGTCTCCTTAACTGCTGCCCAAAACTAGAGGAAATTCATGGAAACTGGTTTAGGTGCCATGTTGACATTCAAGACAACCTTTTAGTTCATTAAATAACTCATACATAGTAACTTCCCAGCCTCTGGGTGGAGTTTAACCGCCATTTTCTGAACGTGTGATGCATGAAGTTATATGTAAACCCCACTGTACCTGTGTAGTATGATTAAGAATGTTGCTGATGTAACTTGTATGAACTTAAACCCCTTAAAAGTAACCTTCCCCCTCACCCTTGCTGAACAGTATGGCGGCAGCAGCCCTGACTGTCCCTTTCCTTGCATAACAAAATAAAGGTGCCTTTCTACTCTCCCACCTCAGTCTCTCGTTTATTGGCTGAGACAAGTCACACGGAGCAGAACCAGGGGTTTCCACCCAGCAACACGATCGTCATTTGTGGGCAGGCTCCAGACGTGCTAGTGATGCAGGTTCACCTCAGACAGCACCTGACCACCATAGGCCGAGCACGTGGGATAGGTGGGGGTGGGGGCAAGAATTACAGCCCTCCAAAGACAAAAGAGAGGCTGTGGATCCTTCCCAGGGGCTGGGATCTGGGAAGTGAGGCAAAATCCAAGTGTTTTACACATCAACATCTCATTGGGGAAGGCATTACAACCAGTGTGACCACAGAATTGTCACCCAAACTAGGACACTTGCGATAGTAAAATGGGGAGCCATTAATAATTACGCTAGGACAACCTAATCTAGGACGGTCCTGGGCAAACCTAACAACATAGATAGGAAGTAAACCAAATAGGAAGATAATCCAGCCATTACTGTTTCTCACTAATTTCTGGCTCTTCCTTATCTGATTACAAAACGAAACAGCATAAACCTCTCATCAGATCAGCTCTGTCAACTTCCAGTCGGGATACTGAAACTAGCAGGTCATAAAAGTAGGTATCCTTTGTCTTCCTGAGGCAACTCCCACTGGCACAGTCTGTCCCATTGGTCTGAGCTCAAATCAGAAGAAAATCCAGCTGAGAGTTCTTGTTACAAGGGGACAGCCAGGACCTCGGGGAGGGAACACAGATTTGTCAGCTAATTATTAAAAAGGCACTCACAGGAGGTGTAGCAGTGGAGTACTTCCTCATATGCAGAGAAAATAGAGAGGGGTGTGTGGGTGTGTGTGTGGGTGGGTGGGTGGGTGTGTGGGTGTGTGTGGGGTGTGTGTGTGTGTGTGTGTGTGGAGAAAGTACAAGCAGGTGATTCTATAATTCCACATTTGGCCTGCAGGAGGCAATGTCTCTCCAGCAAAGACTACACCATGTACTTAAAAGAGATACTGCAGGAAACAACACATTTAATTGGCCAAGAAATAAAGGTTTTGTTAAAAAAAAAAAAAAAAATCAGATTAGAATATTCCAGTAAGCAATTTTCACCCCTACGTATTTTCACGTAGAGATGTTGGCTCTTTTTCTATTTACAATGGTAGGTACACAGTGAGCTTTTAACAAATAAATACTTACGGACTGATCAGCTGGCTAAAGATAGCCCAGACTTGGCCTGAGGCATAGGGAGCACAGGGTGAGAACAGGAGGAAAGGACTAGAGACTGGTGAATGTGCATCGAAGAGCGCTTTCCTATCTGGTTCACAGTTTGTCTGGGGGGAGGGGAGGTGCATTTGAAAATTTCCAAAAGATCTTTCCCCAAGAGCAAGCCATTAATTTAATTTCTTAACAACAAAACAAAACAATAAAATAAATAAAATTATCTTGGTTTTGGAAATCTTCTCCCTCACACATACATATTTGATAAATTAGTTCCAGGGTTATGCAGGCATATACATGTAGAGAAAATAGAGAGGTGTGTGTTTAAAGTTTTGACATTCACACTCAGCCCTTTCAGATGCATTGTGTCTGCCCTCATCTCCACTCCACCCCGCCCCCACCCTTGTCCCCACCTAGACTCTGCAGAGACTGGTTGCTTCCATCAAAGTCCATCCATCACTAAGAAGGGACCATGGAAGTGGGTGTCAGCAGGCAGCCCTGAGTACAGATGTACATGTGATCTCGGGGGACATGACACTCCTCTCCTCACAGAATAGGCTACAAACTCCCAGGGGCCCGCACCTTCTGCCAGGCTTCCCTGCAGCCAACTGTCCATCTCTCAGACCCAGCACCTCCCTCAGTGTTCCAAGCATCAGAGAACAGCATCTTTAATACCACTAGAGTCCCGAGCACCCTGGTCCCAGGTAGATGCCTTTTCTGGAGAGACGGACAGACATAGGTAGCTTCAGAGGGTAGGGTTAGAGGAAGAACAGCAGGGCAGACTTTTCTATCCATGGGTGAGGAACACACTCCACAGCCTTCAGCCCCCTAGGGAGTGGCAGTCTTCCACAAAAGCTGCAGATGGGAGTTCAGCCTCACCCACAACGGCTCTGAGATGATTAATGGCTATTGGCCTTGCCAGCGGCCCAAGCTCCTCATCTGACAGGGTTCATGGTCATATTATTTCACTGGTGGAGCCTCTGCAGGGGGAGGGGGAAGCAAGGTGACCAAAGCAGGGGCAGCTGGGAGGGAGACATCTGTGACCACACAGACCAGCAGGGCTGCTATAGCCAGGGGCGGCTGCCTCCCAGCCTGACCAAAAGCCAGGGCCACCTTCTTCCATGCCCTGAGCTAGCTAAGCACCATCTGGGAAAGCCCTCAGTGCCTCTGCTAGTCCCAGGGTCCTAGGTACATACATGGAAGGGACATGGTGGGGTCACACCATCCTCCTTGGGTGCAGAGGCTACATGTGCCTGAGTTCACCTGAATGGCAGGGGCATCACTGGATGGTCCCCAAACCTCAGGAAAGGTGGTACCATGGCAAGTGTGGGGTGCTGTGAGCCCAGATGCTGCTTCCTAGGTCCCTTTCTTCCCTACTCCACGATGTGCAGTGAGGGGCCTCGGCTGAGGAATGTCCAGTGAGTGTCAGAAGCAAAGAAAGGGCCAGGAACCCCCAGGGGACAAAGGCATATCAAGATGGGCTGGGAGTAGGGCCTTTATACATGAGGACCAGGGGCAGGCCAGCAGTCACACAGGGAGGGCCAGAGAGACACAGTGGACACAAGAGAGGGTTGCTGTCTTAACCAGAGGGGCTGGCCCTGCCTGCCCACACAGCAGAGCACACAGTGGGACTCTAAGTTCTCCTTCCCCACCCCACTCCCACCCAAAAACATCTCCACATACAACCATGGTGACCAGGCACCCCAGCTCAGGCCTGCACAGGCCTAGTATAGACCCAAGGACAGGGTTTGGGGTGGGGATGAGGGTGAGCTCCCAAGGGGAGCTCTGGTCCAGAGGAGAGGCAACCCCCAGACAGCTAAGGGGAGCCAGGCTGGTCAGGCTTCCATCAGTGCCTCTTCCCCTCTCCCAGCCCATGGGAGAAAGACTTGGGAAGCAAGGGAGAAGCATCCATCACTTTCCACCCCGAGGAAGCGCGGCAGGTCCTCCAGGCTGGGTTGCCATGATGTGGTAGATGGATTCCCGGAAGCGCTGGTCTCGGCTGAGCCGCTTGGCCACCTCCTTAAGTTCCTCTATGTTGTTGGCTTCCAGCTGGGAGGTCATGAAGGACTGGGATGGCTTCACTGGGGAGACAGTGGCCCCGACCAGTGTGAACAAGCGCTCCCTCCACCAAGGCCTGTCTGGTCCCTACACCAGCCACCCACAACCACCGCCTCACAGTCAGTCCTATGCACACCTGCCTCAGCCACTGAGCCTCTCCCCAACCCCTCCTGTCCATGGCTCCCACAACCTGTGAGGAACCCAAGGCTCTGAGAATTCTGGCAGAGCCAGATTCAAGGCCGCACTGTCCGGCCTCAGACCCGGGCCAGGCCTTACACTCCCCAGTGTGCTCTCCTCTTGCCTTGTCACCGAAGGCCTGTGACACAGATGATGCACTCACTGTCATTCCAGGAGGCACTGGAGCGGCGCCGGTGGAAGCGGCAGCTCTTGATGCGACGAGTGGCCGCCTTGTGGATGTACACGGAGTTCTTCATGATGACCGGCATCTTGGCCTCCAGCTCCGCGTTGCGGATGCACTCCTCGAAGAACCCTGTGTGGCAGGCCAAGAAGGATGCAGTGACACTGCTCCTGCCCCTCCTTCCCTCCTAAGAACCCAGGTAGCGTTGAGTGGGAAATCTTGACCCCCATCCCTGGAGAGACCAGAACCACCTTTGCTCATCAAACCACAACCTGCAGCCATCTTGTGGGAGGGCTGCTGAAAACAAAAGCTCTAAGCTTTTGAAAAAGGGAAGAAACTCTAGGCTTTTCCCTCAGCTCCCACCCCACAACCCACAGCTAAAGGAAGCAGCGCCAAGGAGGCACCTACAGGCAGGTGTCTAGGGAAGAAACTCTGTCAGAGAAAGCCTTCCTCTAGAGCCGGCACCCGGAATTTGGACTTCTAGCCTCCTAAACTGTGAGAAAATAAATCTGTTTGTTAAAGTCATCCACTTGTATTTCTGCTACAGAAGCACTAAATAACTAAGACAGAATTTGGTACCCGAAGAGTGGGATGCTGTTCTAACAGATACCTAAAATGTGGAAGCAGTTTTGGAATTCAGTAATGGGTAGAGGCTGGAAGAGTTTTAAGGTGCCTAATAGTAAAAGCCTAGATTGCCTTGAAGAGACTGTTGGTAGAATTATGGACGTCAAATGTAATTCTGGTGAGGGTTCAAAGGAAAGTGAGGAGAGCTATAAAGTCTCTGTCATCTTAGAGAATACATATGGCACCAGCAACAGAATGTTGCTAGAAATGTGGACATTAAAAGTGCCTCTGGTGAGGCTTTAAAAGAAAATGATGTGCCTTATGATTGGACAATGGAGGAAAGGCTATACTTTTTATGCAAAGGCAGAGGACTTGTCTGAATTATATTCAAATGTTTGGTGGAAGGTAGAACTTGTAAGTGATGAACTTGGATATCTGGCTCATGAGATTTCTAAGGAAGATCTTAAAGAGCCCACATGGTTTCTCCTTGCCACTTATAGTAAAATGTGAGAGGAAAGAGATGGACTTAAAAATGCACTGTGCAAAATGGAAACAGAACTTAAAGATTTGGAAAATTCTCTTGTACAAACTAAGGACCTGTGTCCTAGAATGTTCACCAAGGATGTGGCTACACAATCTTTTGTTAGAGATTAAGCCTGTGCCTGATGTATCCAACCAACTATCACAGCAGAAAACCCATGAGCTTAAGACTGAAGGGGTCGGAGACAGAATGAAAGGAAAGAAAACTGTCTGCCTTTTGGAATTGTACAGGTAGGAAACAGGCCAAAGGAGCTATATCTGTTGTCCTCCAAGAAAAAGACCATCCCTGGAGAAGCTTACAGATCAGCAGAACTGTTGGAAAGAGCACGGGAAGCAGGGCCTTCCTGGTTTCAAAGCGTGGGGCCACAGCCTCCTAGGTTTTAAAAGAGTCAGATCTTTGCCAGCTTGATTCTGTAGTGTAGAGCTACCATTACAGTGTGCTGGGAGATGAAGCTGCCACCCAAAGCTGAGGGGGCAGGGCTGCCATGCCCAAGGAGCAGAAGAACAGGGCCTGCTGGGGCCAAGGGGGGGCTGCGGGGCTGAGGGAGTGGGGATGAACTAGGAGAATGGGGCCGCCCAAAGCGAAGTGAGCAGAGTTGCCATCCCAATGGGCCTGGAAGGCTGAGCTGAAGCTCAGGGCTAAGGGGTCTCCACACAGAATCTAGAGGGCTGGCCAACACCCAGAGTCTGAAGGGCAGAGCCATTGTCCAGACAGTCTCAGAGAACAGAGGATTATTTTCAAGCCTTGAGAGCTAACGTAATTTGCTCTGCTGGGTTTTGGAGTTACTTGGTGCCTGTTATCCCTTCTCCCCCTCCAATTTCTCCCATTTGTAATGGAAATATATACCTTGTGCCTGTTCTACCATTGTACTTTGGAAGGAGACAACTTGTGTTCTAGATTTCACATGTTTACAGATGAGGAATTTTGCCCCAAGATGGAATATACCTAAAGTCTCACCCATCTTTAGTTTAGATGCTTCAGAATATGAGATTTTGGACGTGGAGTTGATTTAAGACCTTTGCGATGATGTGATGGGGTGAATATGTTTTGCATGTGGCAAGGGTGTGAATTTTGGGGGGCCAAACGGTGGAATGTTATGAATTGAATTATGTCCCCCCAAAATATGTGTTGTAAATCCTAACCTCTATGCCTGTGGTTATAATCCCATTTGGGAATGGGTTGTCTTTGTTATGTTAATGTGGCAGGATTAGTGTAGGGTGTATTTTGAGTCAATCTCTTTTGACATATAAGAGATTAAACACAAGCTAGGAAGCAGAGATGGAGGAAGAGAGATGTCAAGCCACCTGAAGACTGCCCAGGAGCAGAAGCTTAGCAGAGACAAGGATTTTCCTCCAGAGCTGACAGAGACAGAAAGCCTTCCCCTAGAGCTGGCACCCTGAGTTTGGACTTCTGGCCTCCTAAACTGTGAGAAAATAAATTTCTGTTTGTTAAAGCCACCCACTTGTGGTATTTCTGTTACAGCAGCACTAGATAACCTCAACGCCTGTACTGACAGTACTGAACACCTAATACACATCAAGCCCTATGCTGGACACCAGGGCCTCTTCCAGAGCTGAGGGCCCAAATACCTGGGGTCAGGACTTACTTTTCAGATGGCTCACGTCAGCCCGCATCCTCTCCTCCTTCTCCTTGTTGCGCACCTTGGAGTTGAGCCCTTGTTCCAGGCTCCGCAAGGCCCCCTCTGCCTCCCGCAGACGCCTCTCCAAGTCCATGCGGACCTTCACCTCAGCCTGAGGGGGGAGGAAATTGGTCCTGGAGAATAGTTGCCATCTCCCACGGAAGACTTCCCTGGTCACCTCTGGCTCAAGTGGGCTTTCTCGCCTCCAAACTTGGATGGAAGTTACTACATCCTGCCTCCACGTCTTATCCCCTCAGCCAGGTGGCCAGAACTCAGCCCATGCACCCAGCAGGTGTCTATCAATGATGCCCCACTGAAGTGTGCCAGACTCGCTGCTTCCCTTTGTGGAGGCTCCATCGCCTACAGCTGGCTATCTGGGAAGAGTGGCAGAGATCATTCAGGCAGCCACCTGGTAAAGTGTGGGGGTGTGAAGGGCCTGTGTGGGGGCCATCTCCAGGTGAGGGAAGGGCCCCTTAGCCCACATGGACCCCAGAAGGTCTGGGCCAGCACCTTGAGATCCCGCTCGGCCTGCTGCTTCTCTGCCGTCAGCTCCTGCAGTGAGCTCTGCAGTGCCTGGGACTGGCTTGAGTAGAACTCACGCTCCTCCTCCAGGGCCCGCGAGCGCTCCTCATTCTCCTTCATCCTGCCAGGGCAGAGGAGACACTCAGTGCTCACTTGCTTCTCATGTGAGCAAGTCAGTCCCTCTTAGAGACCAGGCTGGAGGAACACTGAGGCCCACGCTTTGTGAGCCGCAGAACTTCCTAGATTTTGTCACCCAGGTGATGAGGGGGATGGTATGGTCAGTGATGGGAGCCCTAGAGTTAGGAGACCAGAGTCTTGGCTCTAGGATTTGCTAGCTCTGTGACCTCAGGAAGGTCATATAACCCCCCTAAGCCTCAGTTTCCTCATCTGTAAAAAGGGGCTAAGAGTACCTGCCCAGGCTTCCACAAAGCACTGCTATAACAGCCTAGAGGTAATCTGTATGGTTGACACTATTGCAAGAGATTATTATAGAATCAGCATTGGGTTCTTCAGCCATTTGCCTGGTGGGGAAACCAAGTTCTAGGCAAAAGGAAGTGAGTGGCCTATCTGGTCAGTGGCAACTGAGTCCAGGCATCAGTTTGAGGAAAGTTTTCAGACCCTAAGCTGACCATAGACTTATGAATCTTGGGCTACTTCACCTCTTCTCTGCCAGAAGCTTCTCCTCCAAGAGCTGCTGCATCTTCTCCTCAATTTGCCTTAGGTTACTATGGAGACACCCACTGAGAGGGGGCTGCTCACTCTGACTGGCCAGTGTCTGCAGCTGGTTCTCATTCTTCTCCAGCATTTCCAAGGTTTTCTTCTTCTCTAAGGAGAGTTCCTGGAGTTAGGAGGGAAGGAAGAGAAAGAGCCTAACTGAGGTACTCTAACATGGCTGCTCTCACTTGCCTTCCAATTCCAGGGAGTGATGCCCTCTTCTCTCAATCCTCTGTGGGGAACACCTGAAATATCTTCACTCTTCCCTGAGCCCCAACAAGAGAGTCAGGGAGCAGTTCAAGGCAGCCTCCAGTGGGAGGTGGCACCTACTAAAATTGAGTCTCAAGGCCCAAGGGCACCATGACCTTCTGACGTCTTTGTTCCTCCAGGGTTGACTGAGGAGGTATGTTGGCTTCATGTGAAAAACATTTAACAGGAGCCAGCCCAAGAGCAGATTTAGATGTTCTCCCACTTATCAGACTGGGATTTTGCACAGTACAGAAATTCTGGAGTTGAAAATATCCGTAAGAACCACCTCCAGGCTGTGAAACAGGGAAAGATAAACAAATAAAGGCACCAGAACAAAGCCTCAGCCAGTCAAGGAAGAATGGAAAGGAAACCCCCTCAGCCTTCAAGGCAATTCATGGATTCCATAAACACTTATGGGTCACCCATGAAGCTCACTCCACTTGCTGGGCTTGGAGAGGCCACTCAAACACAGACTTGTGAAGGTCATAGTTTGGAAAACACAACTTAGTGTGTTAAGTCCAGTAACAGACATACAAAGTGCTGTGGGAGTCCAAAGCTCAGTGCAAATACCTGCCTAGAAGAGTCAAGGAAGCTTCACTAAGGTGATATTTGAGCTGGGTCTTAGAAGAATGAATAGGAGTTCTCCAGGCAGAGAAAAGATGGAAAGGCCATTCTGTGTGGAAGAAACAGTATGGGCAAACGTGTGGAGGAATGAAAGATCTTGGCTTCCTGGGGGCACAGTGGTTTGAAGTAGGGGTTGAGGTGTCTTTGTGTGGAATGCAGGGGGCAGCAGAGGGAGAGTGGGGCAGGAGGAGAGGAGAGGTTGGGACTGGAGTTGGCACTTTCTTGCCATGCTATGGAGTTTCCCTTTGTCCTTAGCACATGCCACCTCCTTCTCCCCAGTTTCTGTGGTATCAAACAGAGGTCACCTGGTGATAATTTCTCTTCATACTCAATTTTGCCTGGGAGCAGCTAAGTGAATAAGCCACAAGTAGGAAGTGGTAGGTGCTCCCACCACACACCCTAATCAATCTTCCATCTGGTATAAAAATATAAGCACTAAAAAAGGCGGATTTCCTGAGGCCATGGTCAGCAAGGGCAAGCTTGACTTTGTCCTTCTGGATCTGGGAACTTCTGCTCTGGGCCTCATGCACAGGTTGGAGTTGCCAAAGGTCCACAGAGAGGAGACCCTTTCGATTAGCCTCCCTTCCTGCCCCATTCCCCTTGCAGATAACTTCCTGGGGAAACACCATTGGAAAAATCAGTATCACATGGCCCACCAACCAGCATCCCAGTCAACCAGCCCAGCAGTGGCCCCTCACCTCCAGCGTCCGCTGCAAGGACTCTGTGAAGTGCCTCAGCTCCTTTTTCTCTTGCTCCACACCCTTGAGGCATCTTGCTGTCAGTTCTAGCTCTCTGCAGGGATAGAGGACTGGGTATGGCAGTGTCCACCCACCCCCACCTCCTCTACACACAGAAATGCTTCTCCTTCACCTTCTGGTATGGCTCAGAGTGCTCTTAAAGGTCAGCCCCTCTTCAACCTGGGCCTCAACAACAGCTGTAGGGGCCTGGGGCTGAGAGAAGCAGCTGCTGGCAAAGCGGGGTTGGAGTCGCTTGTTCAAGGTGCATATGCCATCTGTCAGTTAGGACAAACCCAGGGCCACCCCATACCCCACAGAGGTGTGCACTGGAGGAGAAGCAAAGGGGCCGCAGGCTCACCCCCCATCTCCCTTATACAAGCTCCTGCTAGAACCCAAACTCTGACAATTAGACATAGCCGAGGTCCCTCTCAGGGGTGACAAACTCCTTACTGCCTTCTTAACAAGCCTTGGTCACCTCAAGTCTTTACTCTTGTTTCTCATCCTCCTGCTTGGAATGCCTTTCTCTTCTGCCGAGCTTTCCAAATCCTACCCACACTTCATGGCCCAGCTCCATCTAACCTCTATTCAAGCCTACATGGATCATACATATTTCTTAATTCCTGTAACAGAAGAAATCTGCCTATGCCTTGTAACACCTGATTATATATTATTGTGTTGATGTTTCCTGGGTGTGAGTCTAGTTTTCCCAACCAGACTGTAAGATCCTCAAGAGAGGGGACTTGTCTTCTACTCCAGTGTCTGGCACAATTATGGAAGCTGAGGAGGTGCTTGGCGATTCACTTGGTAAGATCCTCTGAACATCTCCCTCCCCAAAATACAAGTCTACTTGACTTCCTTTTACAAGGTTGTTGCAAGATAGATTTTTCTGAGCTATCACTGATGATGAATGGTGATGATGATGACAAGCACCACCACCAACACTATCCAGAGCAGTAGTCCCCAAATCCCCGGACAGCTGGGAAGGCTTTTATAAATATAGATTTCTGGATATTTTCAATTCAGTAAATGATTATACTAAATTTGCAAACCATAGGTGGGACTACAGATCTCAACCATCATTAGCCAAAACGTGAAAGGACAGTGCTGGAAAGACAGGGAATGTTGGGGTCTTAGTTAATGAGACATGTAGGGCAGCTGGGTACTGTCTGGCCTTGGATAGGAAAGGCTTTCATGGAGGCAGGAGGGGGGCTTGCTGCTTGGAGGGATACCTGGCTGCACCTGTCCACACCTCATACTCCACAGTGAGCAGAGACGACCCATTTGTGGGGGTCTACAGCTCCTTCTGTACACATCCCAAGACCTAGAGCATTGAAAATGTAGACCCAAACCAAGTCATCAGTTAGTGAGTATCCCCTGGGCGGAGGTCTCTTCAGGCCTGACCAAGAACATGGGTTCTGCACACCGTAACCTAGATGTGCCCTCCTCCCCACTCCCCTTCTGGGCCACCTCTACCACCTCTTGATCTGCTCCTGCTCCATTCTCAGCTCCTGCACCACCTCCTCAAACTGCTGCTTCTCAGCCTCCAGCACCTGGTTAAGGCGCTCAAGCTCCTGAAGAAAATCAAAAAGAGAGAGAAGAGTCATGGGAAGCCCACTTGAATCCAGGGCACCCTCTAGATTTAGCACAGTCTGGAACATACACCGGACCAGACTTGCAACAAGTCCTGAGGAGCCCTGGCCCCACTTGATGACACTGTCTCAGCAAAACCAAAACCTGTAATGAACGTGGCCCATTAAAAAACACTGTTAGCATGCTGAATGCAGGTTTAGAAATGATCCTAACATTATTTTCCTGCAGCTGCATATGATTATAATTCTGGACGTCTACTACATTGGGAAATTCCAGTCACTGACACCCTAAGGCAGGTTGGCTAGCCCTCAAGCCCTGGAGGAGAAAGTGGTGAGTGTATATTTCCTTTAAAGAGCCCTAGAGTGGTACTGGCTAGGAAAGGCAAAAAAAGAAAAGAAAAAAGAAAAGCAAGCCATTTCTAACCCAAGAGTCAAAGAATTAGGAGATTTTTTGCTTAAGGTATCTGGAAAGCAATGAGCCCAGATGACTGCAGCTTCACAGGTATTCAGCCCCAAGAGTGCAGGAAAGACAAAAAGCCCAGGACAGGCCCTGGAGCCAGGTGAGGGGAAGGGGAAAGAGACCAGTCCCTTTATGAACCTGATCACGAGCCACTACGCGCTGCAAGTATGTGCCTTCAGGGGTCCTATCTTCCCGGGGTTCACTGGGAGGTGGTGCTGGGGGAACACTTACAAGGGAGGTTTGGCTTGCAGCGTTTTTGTGACAATGGTTTGTTTCTTGACATTTTACACTGTAGGAGGATATTCTATCTTTCTCATCTTCTACCTCCAAATTACATTCTCATTTTCACCAGCAGCCCCCAGTTATGTCTCCAAGAAACAGAAGGTAAAACTGACCCGCCTGAATGGTAAAATAATCATTTGGCTTTTCTTATTCCCATCCACCCCCACAGTTGGCCCCAGGAACATGTGGTAAGATGCTGTTTTCTACCTGGGCCAAAATTACATGTATCTGGGCAGCATTTACTGCTGTGTGAAAGGATCAGAGAAACAGGTATCCATGAATTGGAGTCTTCCAGGGTCAAAGGAACTTTAAAGGTAATTTGGTCTTTATTAGACACTTGAATCCCCTGCTTGGGTTTTCCTCCAAGAGATAATCCAAGCTCTGCTTGAATGGCTCTCCACGACAGGGAATGCCCCCTCTTAAGGTAGTCCGGCAGTCCCTAGGTGGTGCAAATGGTTAACGCCCTGAGGTTTGCGGCTTGAGTTCACCTAGACGGACCTTGGAAGAAAGGCCTGGCGATCTACTTCTGAAAAATCAGCCATTGAAAACCCTATGGCACACCATTCTACTTTGATACAGCTGGGGTTGCCATGAGTCAGAGTCGACTTGATGGCATCTGGTTTTAAGGTAGCCCACATCATCCCTGAACAAGCTGATAAAAAATTCTTCCTTTCAGGCTCAACCCTCTGCCAGGCTCGGGACTGCCACTCTCTGAAAGCTGCAAGTACACACTGATGACGTAGACTTTGCTGAAAGTTTTGTGGGCCTACATCTCATCCATGGAACAATAACTTCCCTCCGAAACCCCGTTGGCCATCTCTGTCCTTTGCTCAAATTTTCTCTCCTTTAGGCAGCTGCTTCACTCTCTAGAACTTTCTCTCAGCCATACACCTCTCCCCTGCCCCCTCAGCCCTGAAGCTTATATATCCCAGTCAGCAAAATAAGAGCTGGTTAACAGCTCTTAGGAAACCAGAAGACTGGCCACGCCAAGGATGGCAGCTGACTCCCAGCCATGCCGAGTTCCTCAAGGTGCTTAGGAGCAGGGACATCCCATTTCATGCCATCAGTTCCATTTAAGTCAAAATCTGCCTCCTCATAATTTCTGTCAGTGGGTCTGATGTCTCCCCTTGGGGCTACAGAACAAGACTAATCCCTTTTCCTCTCAAGTATTTGGAACAGCTATTCTGTCCCCGTGTCATCTCTCCTGCAGGCCAAACAATTTGTTTACCATCCTTCACAAAACGTGATTTCCAGTCTTCCACAAAGCTAATTATCCTTTTGAAAAAGAAAAAAAAGGCAGTGGCTTAGGCTCCTGATTGGTTGGGGGCTCACACTAGACCGTAATTTCTGTGACACAGCCACATTTTCACTCATCTTGATATCCTCAGTGCGTAGCTCAGCAGGTGCTCGGCACACATTAAGCACACATGTGTAGCATGAATGAATGGAATTTTAAAAAAATCTCACTGGTTTTTTCTCTCCTCCCCACCCCGGAATTGCATTGAGACTATAAATTAATCGGTTGGAATCTTCACTATATTAACTATACTAACATTTTGTACTCGCAAGGCTGGCCCCGGGCATTTCCGGTTTCTCTTTGTGCATGCCCACATGCAAAGCAGAGCCCTCACAGTTCAGCCAGAAAAAGGAAGGTGGGCAGGAGGCTGCCCACTTCCAGGGATGACGGAGATAAGGCCACGGGGGCTGGGCAGCCCTGGGGGACCTGCATCCAAGGAAGGGCATGTTCTTCTGGGTCCAGGCAACTGAATCCAGCATGGCTCCCCTGCATGCTCTGCTCTGGCCCCCAGAGTCCCAGGCCCTCCTGACACATGGAGGAATCAGGGCTGCGCCACCATCACCCGGCCCACGTCTGCATGTGCCTTTGTAACCCACAAAGCACTCGCTGCATCCTGTTTCAGGTACCCTCACAGCAATCCAGGAGTGGGGCAGGAGCAAGCATTAGCTTTATCAGAGTGTCACAGAGGGAGAAACTGAAACTCAGTGAGGTCACGTGGCCAGTGACAGAGCTGAGACTCTAAGTGAGGGTTCCTGACTCCAGACCCTGAGTCTTCCTTTAGGCCAGGCTGCCTCTCAGAGACCACACGAATGATCAGAAGAATCTTCATCTTATCATTGGACCTTCGACCAAATGCACAAGAGGCCCAAGACACACACAGATGATCTCTGGGGCCTGGTGTGGAAATGGGAAAGGTGGACCCATACCAAGCAGAGGAAGGAAAACCCCTGGCAGAATGACTCTGTGGCAAAGCCAGGAATAGATCTGAGTTCTATTCCTGATCTAGAGCACTCAGCTGACAGGGGAATGGAACCTGGGCACAGTTCTCTCCCGGTCTGCCCAGAGCAGCCTCCTCGCGATACCAGCTGGGCCTGTGTTGAGTCTTACCACATTTTGTACCAGAGGTTCACAGCTGACGGGCCTCCCTCCTTCAGTGTGCCGTGGCTTTAAGCAAGGCCTGTGTGCAGTAGGTCTCCGCTGCCCTCATTTTGTGGCTAAAGACCTAGATAGAGTGTCTAAATTTTCCTCCAGCTTACTGCTGTCCCAGATTTCGCCTCTCTGATGGATAAGGCTGTCTCTCTCCCCACCAGTGGCTGTGTCTGTCACTCCATCCCACCCCTGGCTTCCTGGATCACTTGTCTTTATGTTGCTGACAACCTCCTAAAAGTCTCACTTCTTAAATTGTACAAAAGTGTATGAAGAAAATGCCAAAACTCTAGCGCAGGACTTAGATGAGGGCCTGGGGATATGGGACACCCAAGACACCGCTGAGGGGAAGAGGGCTCAAGGCTGTCAGGATGCTGAGCCTCAAACTCCTGCAACCCTAATGCAACTTGCAATGGATTGAGTTTTGGTGATTGACAAAATGGTTGTGAAGTCTAGCTGGAAGAATAAATGGGCAAGAATATCTGAAAAAATTTTGGAAGAAGAAAAATGAAGGTGGACTATCCGCTGGGATGAGAATCAAAATGTAATGTAAAGGCGTGAGAGTCCATGCACTGATTCAGCCCACACACACTGACCAAGCACGCATCCTGGGCTAGGTGATGTGCCAGGCACTGGGAAGCTTTGGGGCACAACGGGGATGTGGTGCTTCTTGACTGTAGGGCCTGTTTTAGAACTTAGTGAAGGGTGGTCTGCACTTTTCCTGGACAAGCTGGGAGGGGTAAGGGGTTATCAAGAGTCAAATCAGAGAGTCAGGCATGGAGCCAAGGCTGAGCCAAGGATGAACCGTGACTTGCTCAGGAGAGGGCAAAGAAAAACAAATGGGCAAAAAGAAGTGGACTGCATCAGGCTCTGTCTCTGTTGGCTCCCCTGGCCAAGGCACCCTGCAGGTTCAGGCCCCAGGCAGCTCCCATGCACGATGGGCCCATAATTAATAATAACATGATTGTAATAATAACAGCCACAGATATTTATTAAGCACGTTATCATGTGCCAAGTATTTCATATGTAACATCTCACTTACTCCTCACAATGTCTCTAGCAAAATGGAATGTATTATTTTCCCCATTTTTCAGATGAGAATATTGATATTCAGAGAGGTCAAGTAACTTGTCCAAGGTCACACAGCTATAAGTGGTAAAGGTAAAATACAAACACAGGCAGCTGGCTTCAGAATCCACATCATTAACCACTGCCCTCCCCTGCCCTCCAGGGTGGTGACTGACTGACTCCTCGGAATATGTGAGGCCTGATGATGTGGGAAGTTCCACATGAAATGGACTTCAGTGGCTTCCCCACCATCAAATGAGACAAGGGTCTCGTCTACTTCACAGGCTAACCTGTTGCCATCGAGCTGACTCTGATTCATAACGACCCTATAGGAGAGAGTAGGACAGAACAGAACTGCCTCACAGGATTTCCAAGGCTATAATCTTTAGGGGGAGCCCTGGTGGGGCAGTGGTTAAGAGCTACGGCTGCAAACCAAAAGGTCAGCCGTTCAAATCCACCAGCTGCTCCTTGAAAACCCTATGGGGCAGCTCTACTCTGTCCTATAGGGTCACCATGAGTTGGAATCAACTCGACAGCAACGGGGTTTTTTGTTTAATCTTTAGGGAGCCCTGGTGGTACAGTGGTTAAAGCAACTGACTGCTAACTGAAGGGACAGCGGTTCGAAATCTATGGCTCTGTAGGAGAAAGATGTGGCAGTCTGCTTCTCTCGAGATTTATAGCCTTGGAAACCCTACGGGGTCGATATGAGTCAGAATTGACTTGATGGCAGTGGGTTTTTCGGTTAATCTTTATGGAAGCAGACTGTTACATCTTTCTCCTGAGGAGCAGATGGTAGGTTTGAACTGCTGACCTTTTGGTTAGCAGCTGAGCACTTAACCACTTTGCCACTAGAGCTCCTAATGCTTGGCCCTTTCAGGACTTGTACTGCTGACATTTAGAGAATGAAGGGACCTCTGAGATGATGAAATCCAATCACTTCATACTGCCACAAGCCCGTCTATGGATGATAGAGGCCACCCTCAACCTCCCTGTGAACACCACCATTGACGAACAACTCCTCACCTACTGACACAGCTAGTCAAATTTTTGGATGGCTCTTACTCTAGGAGGAAGGCGCCACCCTTTGACTTTCCTCTCGGGGGATGGTGAGGAGACGTACACTTCTTGCCATGAAGCTGCAGCAAGTTCCAAGCAGTCATCTCACTTGGCCCCCGGCTCTGCCCTGTCTGATTGTCCAGCAAGTTATCTGGGTGTCCAGCACCCCTACACCATTCCCTAATGCTAGAAACCCAAGCCAGTACACCTTGGTTGTCAAGGGCCTCACAAGGTGAGAGGTGGGTGGGGAGGGGCAGCAATTCTGAGTGTGTGCCTACCTCTCTCTGCTCCCTCTGCAGGCAGAGTTCTTCCGTCTCCTCCATCAGTTTATCTGCCAAAGCAAGCACACACACACTGTCACAAAGAGCTCACTCCAGCTCTGAGGTCTGAGGGTGACCCCCAGCCCTCCCAAGGAAGAGGTCAGCATTGCCACGGCCATGTTGGCCAGAGAGTGGGGCCAGCTCCTGGGGATGGACGCTGCTACGTTGGCCTGAGCTGTCACCCTCCTTTCCCACCATCATCCCCCACTCACGAGCAATGGCAGGGCCTCGCCCTTGAAGCTCAAGTGGGTTTCTGTGCCCCCAGGGATGTTGTTAGCTGGGGAAGTATCCCCAGCCTACCTCCCACCTGTGCTAGTGTCTGGCTAGTGGAGGAGGGCAGGTCTTGGGAGCAGGTGGGTGTCTGGAGCAGGCAGAGGGGAATCAGTGCTGGGGCCTCAAGTGTCTGTCAGGACCTAGAGACCCCAGGTGCAGGACCAAACACCCGGTCTTGCCTTGTCTCCAAAACAGAGTGTGTTTACTAGCCATTCCAGGGCACAGGGACCTAGAACCTGTGGTCAGGTCTAAAGTGGACTGGGAAGGGGGACCATGGGGGCAAGTCTAGGACCTGAAGGTCCAGGGCAGGACAACAGCATCAACTACATTTATGAAGCCCTTACCACACGCCAGACACAAGTGCCTACACTCATTTTCTCATTTCACCAATCCCCCTAATCCCCATACCACCTCTAAAAGGCAGGGACTATTTTTATCTCCATTTTAAGCATGAGGAAATGGAGGCTCAGAGAGGTTGAGTTGCCTAAAGACTCACACAGCTAATATACAAGTGATGAAGCTGGGTCCAGAGTCCAGGTTCTTAACCACCAAAAAACAAACCAGCCAGAAGGGACAGGAAAGCTAGTGATAGGGAACCCAAGGTTGAGTAAGGACAGTGTTGACATGTAGTGGGGTTGTTAATCATTGTCATAGGGCAACATGTGTACTAACTGTTTAATGAGATACTATTTTGTTCTGTAAACCTTCATCTAAAGTGAGAATAGCAGCACAACTGGAAGAACGTAATTGATGTTACTGAATTGTGCATGTAGGAGTTTTTGAAATGGTGTATCTTTGGCTATGTATATTCTCACCAAAAAAAAAAGGTCGAAAAGGGAGAGGGTTGACATGTTGTGGGGTTGTTAACCAATGTCATAAAACAGTATGTGTACTGACTGTTTAATGAGAAACTATTTGTTCTGTAGACCTTCATGTAAAGTACAATTAAAAAAAAGAAAGATAAAAAAAAACAAACCAAAACCTATTGCCATTGAGTCGGCCCCCGACTCCCGGCAACCCCGTGTGTTATACAGTAGAACTGCTCCACAGGGTTTTCTTGGCTATAATCTTTATGGAAGCAGTTTGCTAGGTCTTTCTTCCACTCAGCTTCCAGTCCATCCTGCCAGCCAACCTAAATACTCTTGCTTTTCCTTGGCCAACTGCAGGCCCTGGGCCTCCAGGCTTTTGATCATGGCTTCTCCTAGCTGGGCGTTCCTCCAGGTCCTGGGGAGGGAGGGCAGATGGGAAAGCAGAGAGAAGAGGAAGAAACACAACATCATTAGAACAGAAGGGAAGAGGAAGAAGAGAATGTGTATGTTTTTACTCGTCCATCCTTTCTCCTCCAGAACCCCAGCTCGAGCTCTTCCTGGCACCCAGTGCTCTGGGCACACCACCAGCATTGATTGGTTACAGTAATTGGAGGCCAGCCCAGGCTGCAAAGTGGGCCACTGGGGGCCAGGCCAACAGCACTCTCAGAGAAGGGACGAGATTGCTTCCTGGGCTGCTCGTACATCACCCAATGCCCACCACCTAGCCCAAGGCCTGGCATGGGCACACTCAGTGTTATGGGTTGAACTAAAAGCACAGCCCAGCTCAAACAGACAGGTGCCGGGGCAGGGGTCAAATGGACTGTGCTGGGCTGGGGTTTCCGTGTTCTGGACCCTGATTTACAAGCCCTAGCTCCAGTCTCCACTAGGATTAACTATGGGCTGGGGAGGTGAGGTGGGTATGGAGAGGTGGCCAAATTGGAGGAGTGATGCTAAATTGGCTCCCAAGAGCTGGAGACAAAATGGTGCCACATCTGCCAACAGTGACTCTAGAAAGCAGTGGCATTCAGCGCTCATGTAGAACCCTCACAGATTGACTAAAACTGCCTGTTTCCTTTCACCCACGCTCACCCATGCCCACAGCCCTGTCTTCAAGGAAGCCCAGAAAGCCCCCTCCCTGCCTTGCCCTCTCCTGAGGACCTCAGTGCCCACTGGGATCCCAGCAGACACAGGGAGCTCGGAGGTGCCCAGCCCATACCCCTTCCCCCTCCGAGCCCTCGGGCTGCCCTTGCTTCCTGTAAGGACTTACACCTTCCCAGACTCCTGCAGCATCTCCAGCCACTGGGCCTGCTCAAACTCGGACTCAGCAGCCAGCACAATGTTCCCCTGCCAGGAAGAGGAGCCACAGGGCTGCCTGAGAGGTGGGTCCCTCCAAGGGTGATGGAGGCTGTGCCCACAGGTCTGGTCTCCCACCCCCACCCCACGGCCCTATGGCAGGCCTCTGGAGTGGTCACCCTAGGGAGCCTGGGGATCTGGGGAAGCCAGGCTGAGTAGAGAGCTTTACTCACATGGAAGTCCTGGTGAGAGATCTTCATGGCGTAGGGCATGCTGGGCTCTTCCTTGGCCTCTACCAGGCAGCCCCCCAGAGGGATGACACCCTGAGGAAGAACCAGAGGAGGCAGCCCCAGCCCCGCCCAGCCCAAGTCACTCAGGGTCCCTGGGGGCCTCAGCCAAAGCCAGGTCCTGCCAATGACCTCAGGCTGGAAGCTAGACCCTGGGCCACTAGACAGAGGCCAGGTAACTCAGAGGGGAAGGGAAGCTTTGAGGCACAGGAGGGTGGGAGGCCAACCCAGAAGGGAGACAGGGGGTCTCTCTCCTCTAGAAGAATCTGCTTGCCAGACTCTCTGCTAAGCCAGAGCAAGACCACGGACAGTCCCTTACCCTCACAAGGCCCCATTCCCTGTTGCCCCCAGTGGACCCTCCCCAGTTGTGGCCCTGGGAGAGGTCACCTCACCTTAGGATGTATATTGAAGTATTTATTGGTTTCAAAGCTCTTTTTTTCACTCTCAGAGTAGTAAAGCAGAAAGCTCTCTTTGATGATGAAAAACCTACAGAGCGGGGTGGGGAAGGAGGGGCAACCAGGAGAGAAGGGGTGAGGTTTCTCAGGACAGCAGACACCCTTGGGGGCCCTGGACTCACATGGGAGCCCCTGGGGATGCCAGCTCAGACTCATCCTTACCAACTCAAGTTGCACATCTGTGCGAAGGCCTCAGCTGGCCAGCTGCCCTTCCCCACAGGCTGTCCAACCCTCGGACAGTGGGCAGCTGAAATGGGAGGCCCATGGCTGGTTTCTGGGCCTGGCTGCTCCCATGCCCCCTGAACCAGCAGCCTTGGCAGGGCGTCCGTGGCCCTTCCCCTCGGGTACCTTCAGCCCCTTGAGCCATCACCTCCAGTCACTTAGGGTCTGCCCCAGGACGGGGAGAAGGAGGGAAAGAAGACTCAGGATTCTAAGATGGGTCTTTTGGCAAGTAATCGTGAAGGTTGACAATTGAGTGGAATTGGGGTACCAGGCTGGTGAGGAGACACTCTACACAGTGACACCTGCATACCCATTTGTCTCACATGGCTCCACAGCCTCCTTTTGGGACTGAGGTCTGACTTAGGATTTCTGTGACCTGGTGATTTCTGGTTGTTGGGGAGATGACATCCTTGATGCCAACATATGGAGCACTTGGACCCACCCTGGGGACTCTCTCAGGGCTAATGAGTGGGGCTGACTGTGACAAGACACCAAGTATCTCCCAGGGGAAGACTGATTGGCCCTGTGACTCAGGGACACACAGGGTGGCTGGCTTCTTCCTCCCAGGGCTCCTGCTAATGCCCCGCTGTCATGATGGGATGTGAGTAGAACTTGGTGGAGATTCTGAAAGTTGTTGAAAGTGTGTGTGTGTGCGTGTGTGTGTGTGTGTGCACACACTTGAGGTGGGAGTTGAAAGCAGTGGTGTGCGGAAGCCGGCTTACATGGGCTCTCGATGGCCGACAGTGTGACTCTTTTCCCCACTCTGCATTCAGTGACAGCACACTGGTAGCTCGATATTGGCCATGGTGGGAGTAATTACACCATGAAAGTCATCAAACGCTACAAACGGTGCTTTCCCCCTGCCAGAGTTGGCTGTTAAACATTTACCAGCACACCACTGGTTGAAAGTGCCCTCTTGTGAGGGGCTTGAAAAGTCGCTGGTGGACATGACACCAGTGAAGTTTCTCAAGGTTCTACCAGCCACGCTGGTGATTGTTCCTGAGGCCATGGCTGCTGCGGGGGAAAGTCCCTGGGAATGCTGGCAGCTGACATTCCTCTCCCCAGCAGGGAAGTGACAAGCAGCTTTGTCCTTGGATCTAAGCCTCATACCAACCCATTTTTTTATTTCCACTGACCTTCTACCCCTCCAGATAGTGAATGCAGCCCTGTAGACCCTGCTCAGAGCGGACACACTGCTAATGTCAATTCTTCCTCCAGGCCTTCCTGCCCCCAGTGGGGAAAGAGCAGACTGACAGCACCCACTACAGAACTGTAGTGACGTGCTGGGCTTTCCAGCTCTGGAACCCAGCCCACCTTCTCAGCTTTTCCACCAGTTCTGCCCTTTGGGCTTTCCGCTCCAGACAAACCATTGAGCTCACTGCCTCCCAGCGCACGAGGTTTTGCACTATCCTGCAAACACAGATTGTGTTGTTCTACCTGGAACGGCCTCCCTTTGCCCTTCACCTGGCTGAACCCTTCTCAGTCTTGGTGACCAGCCCGGCCCATGCTGATGTCCCAGCTCTTCCTGCGCTTGCCCACTGGGCTGTAAACTTGGCACCTAGCACCCACTGTCATGCCCCTTCAGTTCTGGGGGCCTCAGTAGACGTTCCCTGACTGTTCAGGGGGAACTTCAGACAGCAGATAAGAGCACAGCATCAGAAAGACCTGCCATTTCCTATGAGAGGTCTTGGCAATTAACTTGACCTCTTTAAGCCTCGCTTTCTTTACCTGTATAATGGGGATAATGACACCTACTATACCCAGCTGCTGTGAGGATCAGATGAGATTGTGAATCAAAGTGCTCACCACTCTGCCAAGCAGGTCTTCGAGCTGGTTCGTTCCAGTTTGAATCCCTGCTGAAAATCTGCATTTCTAACAAGTTTCCTGCTGAGAATTTGCTTTTCCACACCAGATATACTGAATCAGAATCTATAGTTTAATAAGATCCCCAGGTGATTCTTATGTATAACTTCTGAGAACTTTTAGAAATGCAAATTCTCAGCAGGGGTTTGAAGGCCTGCTTCCAAGTCCCAGGACCCAGGGCTGGGCTGGGGCGGGGGGTGCGGAGCTGAGCGATGCATTCTCAGTCTAAATATGCATCACTTGCAGGATCATTGAGCCAGATGCACTGGGCTGCCTCCTGGGGCCTTCCTCCTCCCTCTTCAAGGGCTTCTGAAATACTTCCTTGTCCTTCTGCCACTCTGGAGCCCCTCTCCACTCAGGACAAAGCACTGTGCCAGGGAGTTGGGCAGCGGGTGGCCAGACAATCATTAGACACATGGGCAGGCAGACAGCAGAGGCTCTGGAGTCGGACAATCCCCCTCCTTCACAGCTCCAGCCTCAGGCAAGCCCCAATCTTGCTGAATTGCCCTTTCCTTCCCTGTAAAATAGGGGTACAAATATCCTTCTTGGGTTCATTTGTTGATTCAACAATAATCATGGAGTGTTGACACGTCACAGGGTTGGCAACTAATGTCACAAAACAATGTGTGTATTAATTATTTAATGACAAACTAATTTGCTCTGTGAACCTTCACCTAAAGCACAATCAATAATAATAATAATTACTGAGCTTCTACTCTGTGCCAGGCACTGTTCTAGGTGCTGGGGACACAGCTGTGGACAAGAGACAACAGTTTCTGTCTCCACAGAGCTTACACTCAAGTGTGTGTGTGGTGGGGAGCTGTTAGTTGCCATCGAGTTGATTCCAACCCCATGTGGGCAGAGTAGAACTGCTCCACAGAGTTTTTAAGGCTGTGACCTTTCAGAAGCAGATCACCAGGCCTGTCTTCTGAGGTGCTTCTGGGTGGGTTCGAACTGGCAACCTTTCAGTCAGTAGTCCAGCACTCGATGGCTTGTACCACCCAGGGACTCCTGTGTGGTGGGGAGGTGGACAGTAAATAAGAGAAATACGGTGTGTCCCAGGTGCCAATGAATGCTATGGAGAAAAATAAAGCTGGGTAAGGGGAACTGACTGTGACGGGGATGGGAGGAGGACACAGGTTTCAACATTAAATAGGGTGGTCAGGGAGGGCCTCATTAAGGAGAGGGAAGGTGCTGCAGGTAGCTGCGCCGCAGGTACAAAGGTGGGAAGTGCACTGCGAAGATGCTGCCAGTGTGGCTGCAGCGAGTGAACCAGGCAGAGCAGCCGGCCAGCCGTGGGGCACTGTGGGCTATTGTAATCACAATAATGATAAAGCTAATAATTACTTAGCACTTCCCACAAGCCCAGGCTTGTTTTAAGCAGCTCCCTCTGTTAATGCATTTAACACTCACAGTTACCGTATGAGGCAGGTGCTCCCTGTGCAGAAACAAAGCAGAGAGGGGATGTGACTTGCTGAAGTCACACCGCCAGCTGATACAGGCTGGCTTTTTCTGTATCTCTGTAAGAGAGACAGCCACTAAAGGGTTGTTTGTAGGAGTGGCATGATCCGTCTCACACTGTAACAGGCCCATCCTGGCTGCTGTGTTGAGATGTTGGGGGCGGAGGCAGGGGGCTTGTTAGGGGCTATCGCCACAACAGGAGACAAGCTCAGGAGCATGAAGGAATGTAAAGTCCTCAGCACTCGCTTGGCACATAACCAAAACCACCTGTTGCTGTCAAGTTGATTCCAACTCACAGTGACCCCATGTGTGCAGAGTAGAACTGCTCCATAGGGTTTTCTTGGCTGTAATCATAATGGAAGCAGATCTCCAGGTCCTTCCTCTGTGGCACTGCTTTGTGGGTTTGAACTGCTAACCTTTAGATTAGCAGCCGAGTTCAAAATATTTGTGCCACCGAGGGACACCCAGTTGTCCCCAACTGTCACACCCCTCCCTTCTCGTTCTCTGAAGTAAGGGACAGAGACAGGCAGGGAAGATGGATGGATGTCCAGGGCAGCCTTTGCTCCATGCCAGCCAGACTTCAGCTGGCTGAGGAGCCCCGGTGGGCTGCAGGGGATTACAAAGGGTCCATAGGCCATATATGCCAAGCCTAGCCCAGTTCCAGCTGTTCTTGGCTAGGTGTGGGTGGGGTGGGGAGGGGAGGGGAGTTGGCACAGACCTGGAGGAGGAGGAAGCCCACTCCCTGGCTGGCAGGGCTGCGTATTGCCCAATGAAGGGCACACATGGCAAGCAAGCTTCCAGGACCCAAACAACAGCTGTGCTTATAAACCTGTCATTCTGACTGCAAGCCAGGGGCCCCTTCCTCTGAGCCCTGCAGAATCTGGCTGGGCTGGGTAAGGGCTGGAGATAATGAAGTTTATTGAGACGGAACCATGTGTCAGCTACTGTGCTATGTGCTCTACATGTATCTGTGTATTTGATCCATGTAACAATCTGGGGTGGGGGGTGCGAGGGTAAGGGCTTTTTACTCCTATTTTACAGATGAGGAAACTGAGGCTTAGTAGTTAAGTAATATGTGCAAGGTCACACAGGACAGAGGTGGCGCTGGGATTGGAACCCTACTCCTACTCATCCCACCACACTGCCAAAGCAGTGCTTCCTCCTTTCTGCCAGCACCAGGGCAAGAAAGAGATGGCCAGAGGCTGTAGGTATAAGGGCTGGGGTAGCCTAGGGTTAGAGCTCTGCCACTTATAGCTGTATGGCCAAGGCAAGTTTCCTAGTATCTCTAAGCTCAGGTACCTCATCTGTAACTTGAAGATAATAGTACCTATATCTCGTAGGGTTGTTGGGATAATTAAATTACAGTGAAACCTGTAAGATCCAGAGCTTGACAGGACTGCCTTGTTTTTCCAGGTCTTGCAAGTTTTCTGCCTTTGACAGAGTGCAGCCTTACCACTTTTCTATGGCTTCTTTTTGTGGAAAATATTCGAGTTTTCCTTCTCTGATGAGTTTCCACCTTACACAGGCTCCAGCTTTCACAAGTTTTACTGTAGTTTGTTCATATAAACCACCACCCATCTGTCAGTTGGTTGTACTGTGGTGGCTTATGTATGTTGCTGTGATGCTAGAAGCTATGTGTTCTGGATTGAATTGTGTCCCACCAAAATATATGTTGTAAATCCTAATCTCTATGCCTGTGGTTATAATCCCATTTAGGAATGGCTTGTCTTTGTTAAATTAATAAGGCAGGATTAGTGTATCTTGAGTCAATCTTTTCTGAGATATAAAAGAGATTAAACACAAGCTAGCAAGCAAAGATGGGGTAGGATTGATGCCAAGCCACATGTAGATCTCCAAGGGACCAGGAAACAAGCTGAAGAGACAAGGATCGTCCTCCAGAGCCAACGGAGACAAAAGCTTTCCCCTAGAGCCGGTGCCCTGAATTTGGACTTCTACCCTCCTAAACTGTGAGAAAATAAATTTCTGTTTATTAAAGCCACCCACATGTGGCATTTCTGTTATAGCAGCACTAGATAACTAAGACACTATGCTACTGGTATTTCAAATAGCAGCACGGTCACCCATGGTAGACAGGTTGCAGCAGAGCTTCCAGACTAAGGCAGACTAAGAAGAAAGGCCTGGCAATCTACTGAAAATTAATCAATGGAAATCTTATGGCTTACAACAGAACACTGTCCAACTTGCTTGCTTTGGACATGTCATCAGGCGGGATCCATTACTGGAGAAGGAAATCATGTTTGGTGAAGCAGAAGGCCATCGAGGGCAAGGGTGACCCTCGGTAACATGGATTGGCACAAAAACCACAATGACGGACTCGAACATGCCGGCCATCGTGTGAGTAATGCAGGACTGTGCAACATTTCATTCTGTTGTACATAAGGTCACTACGAGTCAGAATCAATTCAATGGCATCTATCTACCTACCTGTCTGTCTGCCTGCCTATGTATGTACATACGTATGTGTGTGTGTGTATATATATATTTTTTTTTTTTTTTCAGATAAAGACTTAGAGCACTGTCTGACACATGGTAAACATTCAGTAAACATTTTGCTATTATTGTTGTTGTTAGGCTCAGTATCTGCTGCAGCCTTGACTTCCTTTCCCTTTAGTGCTCACAGGGCTCCTGTGGGAAGATTCTTGGCTCCAGCCCAACTGGCCAGCTCCGTGTCCTCCAAACAAATGGCGTGTTCGTGCATCTGCCCCTCACCCCTGTCTGGGGCCCACCCCTCTTTCCAGGCCTAGGTTCGTTCCTGGGAGAAGCGTAGTCCAAAAGCCCTAGCCCTTAGGACCCTCCTTGTCTGCCCCATTCGGTGAAGGCAGGAGAGTGCGTGCAAGGTAAGGCGACTCTCTGGTCTTAAAGAACAGTGTTTGCACCTCTAGATTAAGGAGGATTTGCGAGGTGCCAAGACACACACTTGGTATTTTTTGGCAAAATTTTTGACATTATAGGCAGATTTTATTGGCATTATCTGCTTTAAATTTCTCACAACTCTAAGAGGTAGAGGTATGGCTTTTTTCTATTTCACATTCAAGGAAACCAAGGCATGGACAGATTATGCAACTAGTAAGTGGCAGAGATGGAAGCTGAACTCAGCTCTTTCTACTGACAAAGCCCATGTTCTCCACTGCTGTGCTCTGACGCCTGGTCATCCTCATCACTTTCTGACCTGGAACTGTCTTCCTAGAGTTTATCTCCACAAAGTGGCTACAAGCTCCTGGCCAGCTCAGGTCAGAGCACTAATGAATCCCCTAGCACAGCCAGGTACTTCCTGCAGATAAGAGGAGCCCTGGGGGGTTTCAAATGGGGCATTTGTGAGGTCAGATTGTAATTTTAGATGTAGGAGTGTGGCCTTGAGGGGGACTGCAGCCAAGCAAAGGGGCACATTAGTTATTGGGAGGTAAAAATCCGTAGATCCTGTTGAATAATTACACAAAGGCAGGGTGGGGTGACACAATGACCAGGAGTCCAGCTTGGGTGACAGGGTTGACACATGCCACCCACTGAGCTAGGGAACCCAGGGAGGGTTTTCCTGAGCTCTGCACCCAGCTTTTTCTGCCTTCCCTGGTGCTCTGAATGCAACAAGGCCTTAACCACAGCTTGATCATCAACACTGACCTCTCGATAGATCCAGCTGGACCAGAGGAAGAATGCTACTTGGGCCCACAGGTACCTTCCAGGCTGGGTGGGTGCTGTTAAAGAAAGGCCTGTCCACTCTGCCGGCTCCTTCAGTGTTTGGAGACACAAAGGCTGGGTCTAGGGTTGGGGCTAGAGAGGGTTTTGCAAAACAGAGTGAAAGAAATGTGGAGTTCCAGGGAAATCCTGGAGGGCAGTGAGGAGGAGGAGTGATGGGAGGGGGCAGAAGAGAGAGCATCAGGGAAAATGTAAGAGTCTGGGTGCTACAGGGTCAAGAGGCCGTGGTGAACCATTCCATCCCTTGTGTCAAGGTGTATACACCGGACAGCAGATCAATCCATAAACCAAGTAAGCAAGAAGTTAGAGTCTTTTAGGGATTAGCAGAAACCCTGGCTCAGGTTTTAGACTTCCTTGGATGCGGAATTGGAGCCCTGGTGGCACAGTGGTTAAGAGCTTGGCTGCTAACCAAAGAGCTGGCAGTTCAAATCCACCAGCTGCTCTTTGGATACCCTATGGGGCAGTTCTACTCTGTCCTAAAGGGCTGCTATGAGTCGGAATTGACTTGACAGCAATGGGTTGGGTTTGGTTTGGATGCAGGATTAGACCTTGGGGCCAATCTTATCTCCCTCTCAAGGCGGCAGGAAGTTACACGTGGGTTACATTTTGCAGGCAGCCTGGTAGCTCCCTCCTCCCCAGGCATAAACTTTAAGAATAGGACCAGCACCCAGGAGCTTCATGCAGCCTCCACACCCAGTCTCCCTTACTCCTGAGCATGTCAGACACTGAGAATGGGTGTGTGAGGGGTTAGGGGCAAGTAAATCCTAGAGCCAGGAAGGACAGCTTTTCTTTTTTTTATTGTTGTGCTTTAAGTGAAAGTTTACAATTCAAGTTAGTCTCTCATACAAAAACTTATATATGCATTGTTTTGTGACCCTAGTTGCTCTCCCTATACTGTGACAGCACACTGTTCTTTTCCACTCCGGATTTCCTGTGTCCATTCAACCAGCTCCTGACCCTCTCTGCCTTCTCATCTCGCCTCTGGACAGGAGCTGCCCATTTAGTCTCATGTATCTACTTGAGCTAAGAAGCACACTCCTCACGAGTATCATTTTACGTCCCATAGTTCAGTCTAATCTTTGTCTGAAGAGTTGGCCTCGGGAATGATTTTAGTTTTGGGCTGACAGAGAGTCCAGGGGCCATGTCTTCCAGGGTCCCTCCAGTCTCAATTAAACCATTAAGTCTGGTCTTTTTACCAGAATTTGAGTTCTGCACCCCACTTTTCTCCTGTTCTGTCAGGGACTCTCTGTTGTAAGGACAGCTTTTCTTAAGTGTCCTTTTCAGAAGTGGAAGAAGGAAGGCAGAAACGATACAGCCCAAGTGTGCCCCTTTTTGTCATTCCGGACAGCCTGGAGTACTCAAGGAATGCTCACTTACCTGTGCTTCCTCTCTGCATCATGCTTGAGGAAGAAGGAAGCAAGAATCCAGAGAACTTCACAGGGCATGAGTCACCACATGTTAGAGTTCATCGAGGGATCATCAAGTCCAAAATCAAAACAAAACCCGTTCCATCGAGTCGATTCCAACTCACAGTGACCCTACTGGACAGAGTAGAACTGCCCTACAGGGTTCCAAGGCTGTGACTTTATGGAAGTAGACTGTCACATCTTTCTTCCACAGAGCGACTGGTGGGTTCAAATTACCGACCTTTCGTTTAGTAGCTGAGCACTTAACCACTGCGCCACCGGAGGTTCATAAACTTTTTAGCAGGATTCTCCAAACAATATCATAAAGGGCAAGCTTCATATGTAAAACAGATAACAGTGCAGAGGCTGACTGAGTGGGTAGGTGGCCTTGGAGCTTCACCATTTGCTCTCCACTCTCCTGTGTGGTGGCCTCAAGGTGCCTCTAGAGTCATCTGTGGACCACAGCTTAAAAACCACAGATTTGCAGATGAAGCACTGCAGGCCAGTGAGGGGACATGCCGTGGCCTGGGTCATACAGCTGGTAATGGAACTCAGAGCTCCTGTCTCTCAGCCCAATTTTACTTTCTACCATACCCACAGCTGCTCGCAAAATACATTGCTTCATTCTTTTCAAGTCCTGGACATAAGGAGGTTGTCATGGATTGAATTGTGACCCACAAAAACATGTGTCAACTTGGTTAGGCCATGATTCCCAGCATTGTGTGGCTGTCCTCTATTTTGTGATTGTAATTTTATGTTAAAGAGGATTAGGGTGGGATTGTAACACCCTTAGTAAGGTCACATCCCTGATCCAATGTAAAGTGAGTTTCCCTGGCACGTGGCCTGCTCCACCTTTTATCTTACAAGAGATAAAAGGAAAGGGAAGTGAACAGAGGGTTGGGACCTCATACCACCAAGAAAGAAGCACTGGGAGCACAGCTCATCCTTTGGATCCAGGGTTCCTGCACAGAGAAGCTCCTGGTCCAGGGGAAGATTGATGATAAGGACCTTCCTCCAGAGCTGACAGAGAAAGACTTTCCCTGGAGCTGATACCCTGAATATGGACTTCTAGCCTACTAGACTGTGAAAGAATAAACTTCTGTTTGTTGAAGCCATCCACTTGTGGTATTTCTGTTACAGCAGCACTAGATGACTAAGACAGAATTTGGTACTGAGCGAGGGGCTACTCTAACAGATATGTAAAATGTGGAAGCAGTTTTGAAACTGTGAATGGATAGAGGACCAGAAGCAGCAGAGGACTGGCAGCAGCACAGAAGTGGCAGCAGCAGAGAACCGGCCACAGCAGAACCAGGAGACCAGCGCCAGACACAGAGCAAGAGAGCTGAGCGCCTTTGCACAGGAGGCTTCCTGGTAGCGTGGGGTGCCTCCAGGCACTTATTGATGGAGCTAGGCTTGCCGACCCATGGAGCAAGAGCTGAGTGCCTTTCAGCAGAAGTTTACCAGTGGAATGGGGGTGCCTCCAGGCACTTGTCTGTGGAGTTACAGAGCTTTGGAACACTTGCCCTAGCAGGGCAGATGCAGTTGATGAGGCCCGAGGGGCCGAGAGGCCAAGGAACCAGGAAGCAGAAGCTGAAGAGACAAGGAACACAGGAAGCCAAGCTGCCTCAGTCTCAAAAGGTATGGCCCACGACCTCTGGTGTTTCAAAGGGTGGAGCTATGGCCTCTGATGTTTCTAAGGGTGGAGTCGTGACTCAGATGGACTGGGAGAATGGTGCACCTAAAGCTGAGGGAGCAGAGTTGCCAATCCCCTGGGCCTGGAAGGCAGAGCTGAAGCCTAGAGCCAAGGGTCCGACACTCAGAATCAGGAGAGTGTGGCCAATATCTGGAGTCTGGAGGGCAGAGCCATTGTGTAAATGGTCTCAGAGAACAGAGGATTATTTGCAAAGCTTTAAGGGCTAATGTAATGTGTTCTGCTGACTTGCTTGGTGCCTGTTATGCCTTCTTTCCCTCCATTTTCTCCCACTTGTAATGGAAATGTCTAGCTTGTGCCCGTTTTGCCATTGTACTTTGGAAGCAGATAACTTGTATTCTAGACTTCACAGATGAAGAGGAATTTTTGGATTTGGACTTGGAGTTAAGACTTTCACTATGATATGATGGGGTGAATGTGTCTTACATGTAGCAAGGGCATAAATTTGGGGGACAAAGGGTAGAATGTCATGGATTGAATTGTGACCCCCCAAAATATGTATCAACTTGTTTAGGCCATGATTCCCAGTATTGTGTGGTTGTCCTACATTTTGTGATTGTAATTTTATGTTAAAGAAGATTAAGGTGGGATTGTAACACCCTTACTAAGGTCACATCCCTGATCCAGAGTAAACCTCTATTTGTTGAAGCCATCTACCTGTGGTATTTCTGTTATAGCAGCACTAGATGACTAAGACAGAGGTTGTCCCTAGGTGGTGCAAATGGTTAAGTGCTTGAATACTAACCAAAAGGTTGGCGGTTTGAACTCATCCAGAGGTGCCTCAGAAGAAAGGCCTAGAGATCTGCTTGCAAAAGGTCACGGCCTTGAAAACTCTATGAAGTGCAGTTCTACTCTGTAGCACATGGGTTGCCATGAGTTGGAATCGACTTGGCAATTGCGTTGTTTTGGTTGGACATAAGGAAGCTGAGCTGCATGCAGGTGCTTTTGCTTGAGGTTGGCCCAATGCAAGTGAGACTAACTTTCAAACAGGACATCAACAGCCTACTAAGGACAGCTTCTTTGCACAATTAACTTACTTAACTTCAGCGGGCCTGGTCGGGGCAGAATCATCACATGAGCCCAGTGAAGCCTGAATTAATGAGTGTTATTTTGTTTTATGCCCATGTGATCCAGAGATGGTGCCCATCTCCTTAACCCAAGGGCTCACTGTAGCCTCAAGAGGGGCAGGGGTGATGGACAGACTGACAGTCTAGGGAGATCAGGACCAGGCACCTTTCCTGGCTGTGTGCCCCAGAGTTCCTGCCAGTGGGCTTGGAAGAACAATAGCTCTGGAGCAAGAAGGCGGAGCCAGAGTGGAAAACACTACACCATCTTCAGTAAGGTGATCATTATTTTCTGGGGCAGTGACACTGTCCCCCAGATTCTTATACTTCATAAATGCTGAAAGAGCCTCCCTGCTTTATCACTCCCTGTTTTGGATTGAATTGTGTCCCCCAAAAAAGATTTACTGAAGTCCTAACCCCTGTACCTGTGAATGTGACCTTATTAGGGCATAGGGTCTTTAAAGATGCTCTCAGTTAAGTTAGCATGAGGTCACACTAGAGAAGGGTGGGCCCTCATCCCATCTGAGTGGTGTCCTTATAAAAGAGAAGAGACACAGAGAGGGAAGAGAGCCATGTGAGGATGGAGTTATGCTGCAGTTGCAAGGTAAGGAACACCTGGAGCTACCGGGAAAGATAAGAAAGGATCTTCTCCTACAGCTTTGTAGAGAACATGGCCCTGCTGACACCCTGAATTCAGACTTCTAGCCTGGTGGTGCAATGGTTAAGTGCTCAGCTGCTAACTGAAAGGTTGGTGGTTTGAAACCACCAGCCGCTCTGCGGGAGAAAAGAGCTGGCAATCTGTTCTGTAAAGATTACAGCCTAGGAAACCCTATGGGGCAGTTCTACTCTATCCTATAGGTCGCTATGAGTTGGAATCAACTTGATGACACCTAACAACAACAGCCTCCAGAACTGTGAGACAATAAATTTCTATCGTTTAAGGCCACCCACTTTGTGGTACTTGTTACAGCAGCTTTAGGAGACTAAGACACCCTCACAGCTTCACCCTCACACCACTAAAAGGAGAGCCGCTACCCCTCAGCTCCTCCTGGCACTGCCCCCACCCTTACTGTCACTATTTCAGAAGTCTGTAGAACGCAGGTAGATTATTTTTTTTTAAAGGGGGCCTCCAGGCACTCCCCACAGTTGTAAAACAAGGAGAAATACTACAGCTGTGCTTGTGGGGCAGCTCACACAGCCAGCTGTGGGGAATGCTACCTGAGCCAGAAACTGAGACCCAAACCCAGGGTCACCAGAGGAGGCTGCACCCGGGGCAGACGAAGTGGCAAGCTGGGCTGTTCCCCTCAGCCCTTTGGGAAAGCTCAGTGTTGCAATGAGGCCACTGGCAAGGGAGCTCAGACCCAAAGGGGAAACTCCCAGTCCCCTAAGCCTCCTGCGAGATGAAGGTCTCCCTGACATTTTTTGGTATGGTGACCAGCGCACAGGTAATCTAGCCACACCTGTGCAGGTACTTGTCCACTCATATGGCCTGGGATTTGGGAAATGTGGCTACTGTCTCCATGGCTTCCCTGGCACCCAGTGAATACTGTGAATCTTAGCTTCTTGGGGCAGAGGGCTGCCCTGTCTGCAGCCCCAACATCTTGCAAGAATCAACTGCTTCCGGGCTGATCTTTGGCTGGACAAAGGCCCTACCAATCACCTTATATGTGGGGAGAGAAGGCAAGAAGGAATATGCATCCCTGCCAGTGCAAAAAGGCATTGGCTGGGACCTCCTCCTCAAGGTGTTCAGAAGGGGCTTGGGTGAGGGGCTGGAAAGCTGCAGGAAGTGTTAAACCCTGGGAAAGAGCGAGTCTGGCTGCAGGACCAGCCACATTACGGTGCTGACACCAGCTATCCCTGAAACCTCTGCTCCTTTTCTCCTTCTCTCTGAGCCACCCAGGTCTTCGCCAACACACCTGTCTCCACTGCTCATGGACAAGGGGAGGGCAGAGTCATAACCCTTACATTCTGGACACTGCTTCCGGATCCTTTTACCTCTGCTAGTTGATGTTTTTGACAAATCTCCTTTCTTTTTCGTTGCCCTTAAGCTCAAGGGCATCTTTCCACCCCAGGAAAGCACAGGGCTGCTTGGGCAGTAGGGGAAGGACCATCGCCCTGAGCCAGATCCTGAGCGGAAGCGGTTTTACAGTACCCAGCTGGCCACAGCCAATTCCATCCTGCCCATTCATTATTTATGCAGCACGGAGTGGAGCCTTTCCAGGCCCCCTTCCCTTAGCCGCTCCAGACAGGGTATCGATCGCCCTAATGCCTAGGCTCTGAAGTGGCAGGTCGAGCTGCCCCCTCCCCAAGCCTTCCTGTGGCCACTAATTAGCTGAGGTTTAGAGACTCCACTTCACAAATGGGGAAGTGGGGCCCAGGAGGCCCTGCTGGGAAGCAAGAGGGGGTTGAGCTTAGCATCATGTGGCTGGCTCTGTCACCAACCCAAAGCTAAACGGTGTGTGTGTGTGTGGTGTATTCCCAGAACTGCAAACATGGACAGAGACCTAGGGTGGGCAGGCAGTTCTTTCCTGAGCCCCAGGGTAGAGGGAGTTTTGTGCAGCCGCAGCTCCAGAATTCCTATAAAAGAAGGGCACAGGAGTGACAATCTCATTGGTAGGGGCTGGAGGACTTGACTTAAAGCTGTATTTGCAGAGCATGCCTGCTGTTCTGACTTAAATTGGACAGTTATTTGGGTGGTTGTGGGGGCTACTGACGGAAATTCTCAGAATGAGGGCCTTGGCTCCACCACGGTGCTGGGAGCTTTTACCCCCAAACACTTCCCAGATCTGGAATCAACTATGGGTACAGAAACCAGGCCCCCACTATATCTGCAGTAGTGAGGAGCAGTATAGGGGTATATTATGGGGGCACAGGCCCCTAGCATTTATGAGGGATGCAATCAGGTGAAAACACTTGGCAAGAGAAGTCTACATAACAAGATCCAAAGGCAATACCCAGGGACAGCAGCCAGACCCAGTGGAGGAGTGTGGGCTGCCTGGAGCAGCTGGGGTGAAGAGAGCTAGGGTGGTGGTAGTGGTAGAGGCATTTCTGCTGATGGTACTGGAATCTGCAAGAAGCCTCTCCACCCCTACTCGGTGCCCTGGTAGAGACAAGCTGCTTCTGGCCCTCCGGGACTGCAGCTCAGACAGCTCAACCCTGGAAGTCCCTCACACGATGCTCTATCTGCTGCTCCAGGTCTTCATTTAGGGGATCAGATGTAACCTTAACTTTGGAGGGACTCAGGGAGTCTTGTTCCATTAAATCCCAGAGAGAAGCCTGGCAAAACTAACAAAAGTACATGAAACCACTCCATGAACAAATGCCTCCTTTGCCATGAGACCAGAGGAACTGGATGGTGCCTGGCCACCATTACTGAACATTTTGATCAAAGATTCTACAGAAGAATCTTGATCAAAAGGGGGAAATTCTCATAGATTCCAGACTTTCTGGAGCCACGGAGTCTGGATGAACCCCTGAAACTATTGCCCTGGCAATCTTCAAACCTTTTACCAAAAACATCCTCAGAGACACATCCAAACTCTCCGAGGGACCAAATTACTGGACTGAGGGCTGTGGGGTTCACGGTCTTGAGGAACACCTAGCTCAACCGGCATAACATAGTTTATAAAGAACATGTTCTACATTCTACTTTGGTGAGTAGCGTCCGGGGTCTTAAAAGCCTGTGAGCTGCCATCTAAGATACTCCACTGGTCTCACCCCATCGGGAGTAAGGGAGAATGAAGAAAACCAAAGACACAAGGGAAAGATTAATCCAAAGGACTAACGGATCACAACTACCATGGCCTCCATCAGATGGAGTCCAGCACAGCTAGATGGTGCCCAACTACCACCATGGGACTGCTCTGACAGAGATCACAATAGAGAGTCCTGGACAGAGCTGGAGAAATATGTAGAACAAAATTCTAACTCACAAAAAAAAAAGAAAGAAAGAAAGAAAAAAACAACCCAGACTTACCGGTCTGACAAAGACTAGAGAAACCCCAAGAGCATGGCCCCCAGATACCCTTTTAACTCAGCACTGAAGTCACTCCTGAGGTTCACCTTCAGCCAAAGATTGGACAGGCCCATAAAACAAAGTGAGACTAATGGGTACACCAGCCCAGGAGCAAGGACGAGAAGACTGGAGGGGACAGGAAAGCTGGTAACGGGGAACCCAAGGTCAAGAAGGGGAGAGTGTTGACATGTCATGGGGTTGGCAACCAGTGTCACAAAACAATACGTGTATTAATTGTTTAATGAGAAACTCATTCGCTCTGTAAACTTTCATCTAATATACAAATTTAAAAGAAAGAAAAAAAATATCCTCAGAAGTATTCTTAAAACTAAACAATAGTTTAGCTTAACTAGTAAAGAAAATCTGCTTTGAGCATTGTGTTCTTTCAAGATCTATCTACAGGGGATCAAATTGACAACAGCAACTCAAAAGATTACATAGGAACCTTCGGGGGCAATGAGTTTATGTTAATGGGGGAGGAACAACTCAGAAAACGAGGGTGAGAATGGTTGCACAACCTGAAGAATGTAATCAATTGTCACTGAATTGTACACGTAGAAACTGTTGAATTGGTGTATGTTTTGCTGTGTATATTCTCAACAACAAAATAAGTAAAAAAATTTTAAAAGTATGTGAAACCTGCTATGTAAAATGTAAAGCATCATCCACAGCTCCATTTGTCCCACGGTCTTGTAGAAATATTATTTATCAAAATAGAACATCAGAGACAATCACAACCATATCCATGTGATCTGTGGTTCTGAGAACACTTGAGACTCCCTTCATTCAAGGGCAGACTTACAGTGTGGAATGAAGAAGGGGCCCAAACAGGTCTGAGATTTCTAGGACATCCCAGGAGGCAAGCTTGCAGCTGTGAGCTACCCCCTCCCCCAATATCTTACAGGTCCATGCATAAGCCCAAAATGGCAGCTGAAGTCTGAGAGTCCCCTCTGAGTTGGGGACCAGGAGGCTGGTGCAGAAACAAGGGGCCGGGGGCTGCTCTGGCACTCCGAGCCATTCCTCCAAAGGATGGGTCCTCAGGGCAGGACCAATCCATCCCCTCCCCCACTCCCTCTCCCCCCAGCTTCATCCTTTCTTTCCGGGTTCCTTCTCTCCCTCACAAGCACCGGAATCTATTTTCCCTGAGCCCAGACTTTTTATTATTTTAGAGGTCAGCTGGAGGCGTTGCAGGCAGCACTCCTCCAAGGGTGGGCACAGACCCTTAGGACCCTCTGGCCCTTCCTCGTTCCTCTGGCCTGAGCCTTTCAGAGGGGCTGGCCAGCCAACCGCTCCTCAGTGTGTGCAGGGGGGTAGGGGAGGGGAGGAAGGTGTCCCACCTCTAAGTCCGCTCCCCAGCCAAGGCGTGTCCTCTGGTGATCCCGCAGCCTTCGGGTGGGGGTGCGGGGCTTGTAAAGATGATGGAATTGGTAATGGGGGTCCTAAGGGGAAATCTGCCGCTGGAGATGGAGCTTCTCCCTCCTTGGCCGACTCTGGCCCAACCTGACCCAACTGCGCTCCAACCACGGCCTCGTATGATCTCTTCAGCCAACTTCCAACCTTCCCACTCGGGAGTAAGGTCCACTGCATCCCCCGACCAGTGGTTACAAACCAGCTGTCTCCGCCCTCAGGACAGAAAAGACCTCAGAGGGGTTCACATCTTTCAGGAAAAGCCAGCCTAGAGTGAAACGGCCAAGGTCACAAAATAAGGCAGAGCCAGGACGGTGACTGAGAGGGTGGGAAGAGGGTCCTCAGCGCCGGGTGCGGGGGGCGCACTCACCGTCGGGACCACTTGGCCGACGGCCTCCCGAAGGGCCGCTTCCACAGCACCCCGTAGAGCTGCACTTTGGTGCTGATGTCCAGCGCGTCCGAGTCGGCCTGTTCCATGGACGGCGAGGGCGACACCGAGTTGGACTTAGACGTGAACATTCTGCCTCCGCGGGGCTGCCCCTGGCCTGGCCTACGCACTCCCCTGGAACTGGCAGTCCCAGAACGGCACGGACAGCAGCCCCCGGCGGGATACGCGGTTCCAGGTGAGGGTGCGGCGTGGAGGCTGCGGGGAGGCCTCGTCCCCGGCGGCTCCGGTCGCCGTCGAGGCGCGGCTCAGCGAGCGGAGACCAGGAGCGGCTCCAGCCCGGAGGCGCGGCATTAAAGCGCGCGAGCACGGAACGCGGCGGGAAGGGGGCGCGGCCAGGGGCCCGGGGCGCGCAGCCTGCGGCTCCCAGCTCCGGAGGGCTGCAGCCCGGCGAGAACTCGTGGGGAGGGCAGCTGGGCTTCGAGCCGGCTGCGCACCCCCGCCCTCCCGCGACAGCCCAATTCTGGTGCCCGCGATTGGCTGGGAGGGGCAGGTGAGCCGGGATGGAGGCCGGACTGGCTCGCCAATCAGAGCGGAGGGCAGGGCCCCTGCGTCCGGAAGGTCCTGGCGGCCGGCGGCGCGCTCACTCCCGGGGTACAACCATGACACTGCCCAGTCCCCGCCCCAGTGCTCTAAGCTCTCCTGTGCCGTGCCTACATCGAAACTGGCACATTTGCTTTGTAATATGCTTTTAGTAACTCCTGCAGATACCTACTTGCCTCTGGGTAGAAAGGAGAGGAAGGAGCAACGGTTTGATGTCAGACAAGTGGGCTTAGAATCCCAACTCAGTCCTTAAAGAGCTCCGTGCAGCTGCGGGGAGCCTTGATTTTCTCGTCTGTAAAATGGAGATGCTTGTACCTCATCCAAGGGTCCCTTGGTGGCCAAAACGGTTTGCACTGCACTATTAACCAAAAGATAGGCAGTTCGAACCTACCCAGTGGTGCCGTGGAAGAAAAGCCTGGAGATCTGCTTCCATAAAGATTACAGCCAAGAAAACCCTATGGAGCTCAGTTCTACTCTGTAACTCAAGGGGTAGCCATGAGTCGGAATGGACTGGATGGGGATAGGTCGGTTTTTTTTTTGTTTTTTTGGTACCTCATCGAGCAGGGCGGTTGCGAAGTAAGAATTAGGTAAGTGCCTGAAGGGCCCGCTCAGAGAGGAGGCTCAATCGCGGTTGGCGGCCGCTGTTCAGGTGGGTTTCACTTTACACCGCCGCCTCTCTCCCAGATTGGATTTCCTTTCCTGTAACCTAGCTGTCTGCATCGGCATTTGGCACTCAGTACCAGCCCCGAACGGTCAGTGTAGTTTGTGTCCGTGATTTATCTTCGCGCCTGGTTCGTGTTCCCTGGGGCCGGGTGCTTCGCCCACCTCCTCCTGCTCCGGGTAGGCGGTTAGTGACCGTCTCACTTTCCTGCCTGGTACAGTCGTCTGCCCATATCCCGGGAAGCTCCTTTCTGTTGGTGGAAATGCTAGGTTAGCACGGCTGCTGCCGGCACAAAGCCCGGAACTGAGTTTGCGCAGTAAGAGGCACAGCCCACTAGCCCACGCTGCAGTCGGTCACCTTCTTCAGAGCCGCAGGCGCACCTCTGGCGGCGACAATTCACCTGTGCCCTTGGGAAGACTACTCTTCTCAGAGTCTGATTCCTCACATCTAAGAGAAGAAAGTTGGATTGGAACAGAAGCTTGCAAATGGGTAGCCCTAAAACCAAATCACTTTACAGATATATTTTATAGCTTGTCTATGTAAAAAAGAGGTAAAATTAATACACAGTAAAATGCTCAGATAAGTGTGCATTGGATGTTTATTGGATGAATATATACTGTGTAACCAATACCCAAAGCAAGATACAGAATATTCCATCACCCCAAAAAGTTCACTCTTGCCCCCTTTTACAAGTTAAATTCTACTAACTCTACCACCACCACTCCCAGGCAACAACTTTGATTTTTATCACTTTTTTTTTTAATTTTGACTTTTAATGCCTAAAGTGGCGTTTTCCACAGAACTCACTATCCCCTATTATCCTTTGCTCAGCCTGCTTCAGCTCATTTATTACCTGCCTGTCTCCTCCCTATAGTCATTTGTGTTTGTGGCCCTGACTGGATGCTCCTCAAAGCTTTCCCAGTTCTAACATTTTATGATTCTAGTTAAGGCACCTTCTGAGGGACTCCCATATCCTCCACTGGCACCCTTCCCCTAACCAGCTCTGGATACCTTCACCTTATCACTCACTCTCTGGATGGCCCATGTTAATGCTCTGTGCCTCTCTTACGGCTCATGTGCCTGCAGAACAACTCAGGCCAAGCCTTAACACGGGGCCCACGGGCCATCTTTGTCCAGGGCCTGGTTCCACCAGCTGGGAGGAGACAGGGCTGGGGAGATGACAAGAGCCCCTACGGAGTGCAAAATGGACATTTCTTGTGTCCTTGCTATTTCTGGACACACATTCTAGTGCTTGGAAAATTTCCCACTTTAAGTCCTGCTTTTCCAAAATAGAAGCTAGAAAACTTACTTTAGAGCTAGAACACAGGCCTATGGTGTGGAGTTCATGTCAGGGGCACTGGGACAGGACTCTGAATTGCAAGTGGCCAACGTGAGGAAAAAGCATGCGCAAGCGTCCTTTCCGGGGAAGGTGGTGGCAAAGGCATCTGGCTTGCTTTGGGATTGGCTGTGGCTGCAGGTTGACCTCCTGGGGCAGCAGCGTAGGTGTTCTGCGGCGGCAGCAGCAGCGTCCTCATCAGGTTGCTTCTGCAGCATGGTTTGGGGTATCACTGCTGGAAGCTTTGCCTCAGGCCTGGTTCTCTAGCCCTCCCAATACTCTTTTAATAAATTAATTCTTTTTTGCTTAATCAGGTCAGCATCAGTTTGGCTCCTCGCAGTAAAGGACTAGTGTTGAGCTCAAGCCTGGGAGGGAGAAAGGCAGGAATCATTCCTAAGGAAGTCTTTCCCAAGAAGAACGGCTGAGTGAGCCCAGATGGTTCCTGGTAACGCCTCAGTTTCAAGTCTGTCCAAAGCCCAAGTTTCTTCCCTGCTTCTCTGCCTCTGGAAGACCCTAATGGAAAAGAGAAAAGCGATCTTTGCTCCTTCCCTCTGCATACAGGTGGTAGACCTTAGCTAACAGAGTGGTTAACTAGGTGGAAAGACTACCCTGAGGCAAATACCATGAGTATGATTGACCACTAGGTACTTTAGAGTCCCTGGGATGGTGCAAACAGTTAACAAGCTTGGCTGCTAACAGAAAGGTTGGAAGTTTGAGTCCACCCAGAGGTGCCTCTGAAGGCCTGGTGATCTACTTCTGGAAAATGAGCTATTGAAAACTCTGTGGAGCACAGTTCTACTCTGACACACACGGGGTCACCGTGAGTCAGAATCAACTTGATGGCAACTGGTAGTAGATACTTTAGGGGTGTCCTCTCCCCTTGACTAACGAGCCCAGATCATGCCAAGTCATCCTTGGGAGAAGCTGTTTCTGTTTCCATTGTGTTCTCTGCCCTAGCTGGTGGGAGTGCTGAATATGAAGACAAAACAAGTTGGGTGCCAATCCAGTTCCCCAGACTATGTGTGGGTCTGGGCTGCCCAATCTTATCAGGAAGGGAGACAAGATAGGGGTGGAAAACGCAAGGTTTCAGAGTGCCCTACTCTGCTCAGATACAGAGTGATGCTCTGAATATGTTATTTACATCTTAGTCCATCCCATTTGATTTTTAAAACATCCCTATGAGGCATGCCTGGGAGCAGGATTCCAGCAGGCTCCTGCCGAGGAGGCACAGCCTGAAGCCCCACCAGCAGTTCCCCATTCGAACTCTCTCCAGACTAGACTAGACAGGCTCTCTTCTCACCAGCAAGCTCGGGCTCCTGCTAGGCTTCCGCATTCTTGCTGTCCAACAGTTGCTCACCCCAGGTTGCCAATGTCCAAGTATTTCTGGGAGTGATCTGAGGACCTTGCTGCCCTGCCAGCCTGCCAGCTGCTTCCCAGCAGTAACACAGGCTCCTGACATCCAAGGGCACCGCTGTAGGAAGCACACTGTTCAGAAACACTGAAGGTATTCAGTGCTCCCTCTTGTGGGTGATGTGTGGATTAAAACATACACATTAATTTGGCCTCTAAGAACTAGTATTTTATCGGCAGAGTGGGCCATAGCCATTTATTGTTACAATCTCACATACGCTCCCAGAATGTCTGAGGGACAGCCAGGGTGCTGCTCCCTTATTTAAAAAAGAATTAGCAATTTATTGGATGAGGTATCAGAGGCTGGGGCACAGTGTTAGCTTCATCTTTACTCAGTGGAAAGATCTTGGGCAAGTTACTTTGAAACCTTACTAGTATCCTATCAAAAAGCAGTCCTTCCCAGAACTAGAAGGTGCCCGGCCACCACCGATGACCACGCTGACAAGAACACAACAGAGAGTCCCTGATGGAACAGGAGAAAGGTGGGGTGCAGAACTCAAATTCTAGTAAGATCAGACTTAATGGTCTGAGACTGGAGGAACCCCAGAAGGCATGGCCCCCTGGATTCTCTATCAGCCCAGAACTAAAACAATTCCCGAGGCCAACTCTTCAGACAAGGATTGGACTGGACTGTGGGACATAAAGTGATATTCGTGAGGAGTGTGCCTCTTAGCTCAAGTAGATACAAGAGACTAAAC
>NW_004443946.1:21832021-21851113 GCF_000243295.1 Trichechus manatus latirostris | reverse complement strand
AGGTGAGATGGGAAGGCAGAGAGGGTTAGGAGCTGGTTGAATGGACATGGGGAATCAGGGGTGGAAAGGAGAAGTGTGCTGTCACAGTATGGGGACAGCAGTTAGGGTCACTTAACAATGTATGCATAAACTTTTGTATAGGAGACTAACTTGAAATGTAAACTTCATTTAAACTACCACAATAAAAAAATAAAGGGGGTCTTTCCAAACCTCAGCATCACTAGGAGTGTTTTTTCCAGATACAATAGTAGGTTCTTTGCTGGTTTTTCAAAGTACCATGTAGGGTGAAGGCAAGGACAGAAGAGACTATAACATCGATGTCTATTCATGTCGCTCCCCTCCTCTCCCTACCTCCCACACCCCCAGCCCTGGGTGAAGACCCAGTTTAGCCAGGGACTAGAGGGTTGGAAGAAAATGAGCCGGATGTGGAGGCTGATGAGACAGTGGCAGAGGCCTGAGCACACAGAGAATGCTGAGGCAGCAGAGAGGAAGGTAAGGGGCGGAAGACATTCCTGTCTCAGGGCATGCCCCCTTGAATAAACCAGGGAGCAAAAAGTACAGGAGTGTTAGGGTGGGGAGAATCAAAGGATAGAAGGCAGAGCAGGCACCCAGGCCGGGCCGGGTCCTCTGTACATAACACAGATGTCCAGAAATAGAAGGAAGGGAGTCCTTGGCTCCCAGCCAGAGAGCAGGGGAGACAGGTAGGGATGAAAAGGAAAAATCACCCAACTCCACCTTCAGGGGTCAGAGGAGCTACTGGAGCGTAAGGATCTGGCACCTCACTCCCACCTCCGTGAGTCATCCCTGTGGTGACAGGAACTCAGAGGCCAGCCAGGACTCCACCCAGGAAGGGACCTAGGTTGTGGAGTTGAGGCAGGAGTTACAAAGACTCTGGTTCGGCCCAATTACCTGTAGAATTTTAAATCTAGAAGAAGCTTAGAGGTCATCTAGAAAGCCAACATCTCTTGCACAGCCAGCTCTTGCCTCCCCTCTCCTTATACCTGTTCCTTCAGCCAAAGTGGTACCTTCTATGCCAACCCCATATTCCTGGGTGCTACCAGGCCTTTGCCCATGTAGGTCTTGGCTCAGAACACCTTTCCCCAACTTCTTCACCTAGCTCATTCTGCTCAGCCTTTGAATTCAGCTCAGGGCTCATCTCCCTCTGGATGTTCTCCTTGAAACCCCCACACTGGGTTCTTGCCCCCATGTATTCTCTTAGCACCCCATGCTTGTCTCCTAGTGCCTGTCCCACTGTTGGTAATTGTCCATTTTCTTGTTCAAATCCCTCATTGAACTGCAAGCTCTTTAAGGGCTGCAACTAAGTCTCATGCGTTTTGTACATCAGTACCTAGGAGCAACTGGGCCACTTCAGGCTGCTGGATAAAGACTCAAATGAAGTGGAGGCGACGAGGCAGGCTCAGGCTACTGCTGTGTGGTTCCAGCCTCTGCAGCAGATAGGATAAGTCTATGACCTCCTGGACCTGACAGCCCTGAAGTATCTGAAGATGAATACCAAGTTCTGCCCCCCAAGAACCTTCCAGACATAGGGAAACAATCCAGTTCCTTCCATGCCTCCTCAAATGCCCTGGCTACCCATCCATCCTCTCTCCCCTGGGCTCCCTCTGCTGATGGCTCTCGGATTTGTCAGGGTTCCTCTGTAAGTGTGGCTACCAGAGTAGGGCACATGCTCTCACTTACATTGCCACCCCAAATCAGAAAATGGCTAACATTGCAACAGAAATCAGTAGCTGAGCCAGAAATGGGATCCAGGCTTTCAGATCCCTAAATCAGTCATATGGTAGCTTAGAGACGTTAGTTAGCACTGGATTAGTAACATGAACCCAGTTAATTTCCCACCTGTACGCTCAGTCCCATGCCCTTTATGGCTCCCAACTTCACTGGTAACCCCCAAGCCGCCCTCACCCCAGTGTGACACAAGGGCAGAGCTGCATATAAGACCAGGCACTGGTTCTGCACAGGGGTCAGGGCACAGCTGGGTGGGGGTGCGGGGTATTGTAAATTAGGAAAACAAAAAAGGGCACCCTCAGTTCAGACCAATTCGTTCAATGACAAAGATTTACTCAGAACCTACCTTCCTGGTGTTTATACTCTAGTGGGGGAACGGACAAAGTAAAGGCATCCATATACAGCATATTAAAAGGTGGTCAGGGCTAGGGAAAAAGGAAAAGAACAGCGTAAGGAGAATTGTGGTAGGGATGAGGGAGGTTACAATTTTAAAAGTCTAGCTCCAGTTTATAAGGATTCAAAACAAAACAAAACAGAAAAATGACTGAACTTCTTAGCTCTTTTGGCTAAATACACACACACACCCTACCCGCTCAGGGCAGCAGGAAGAGGCAATGCTGACTTCCTCAGATTTCAAAGACCACTGCTCAAGGCAGAAGAGGGACGCTGGCACTTCACCTTCGGGCTTCTGTGGCGATGGCAGGAACCATACATACCATGTCCTTTTTGCCTATTTTCTTCTTCATGAGGAAGTTTCCAGGAAACATGTAACACTCCGGACACAATCATTATAACTAGCTGATGAGACACATGTGATACACATACATCCAGCATAAAGTGGACCAGTAATAATTAATAAAATCTAATGCTTAAACATACAAACTATACATTTAAATGATAGGCTGCGTATAGCACTTATTGTATATAACTTAAAAATGAGCTCTTGTACTAAAGTCCACAGAGGGGGAACACATTTATCAAATCCACACACTGCACTCCAGGTCAACTGTCCACAACACTTATGTACTCATATAGCAACTTTGGCCCTCTGAAATGAATCCAGTGTTACTGGGATCCGTTGCCTGCTTCTCTTTTCTGAGAGTAGAAAGGTTCTTCATATATAATATTCGCTAACAACAATGGCAAAGCAAAAAAATTATCAATAAATGTGTCTTTTGGGGCTGATGGTATATCGAATCCTTCATTTCTCTTCCCTCCTTCCCTAAAGGATGTGCATATAGTAGGTGCATCCTTCCACTGCCCTTCACAGCTTTTCATTATCTTTCCTGATGTTCAAATGTGGGTCAAGTCTGGTTGTCATACTAGAGAAAAAAAAAAAAACTTCCAAGAAGATAAATAACGAGCCACTCACATAAGGTATGCACTAATAAAAATTTAATATAATAAATCAAAAACAGCAAAAATTTTTTTAACCGTTCACAATTAAAGTGGAAAGAGACAAAATTATAAGGCAGCCATCCATGGAATGATTATATGTTTACAAAGGATCCAGAAAAAGAGGCATTTAAAACCACTGTTCAGGCTACTGAACCAGGGGAACTGGAGTTAGCCCATAAGACTTCCAAGCTGCTGGAAGACACCAATGGAGAAAGAATCCAGGCCAGTCTCCTAAATGGTTGTCTAGTCCTTTCCCACAAGTCACAACTTTCTAAATGGTCTCCTGAGGTAAATCTAGATATCTCAGGAACAAAGGTTTTCATTTCATAGCATCTCTAATAGTTGCTCTTTGAGCAATGTGGACCATTCTGTATTAAGCAGAATTTTCTGATGCAAGGAAGGTTCCCTTGTGGAACGGCTACAGAGGGTTCTCACCCTGCACTGCAGCAGATTTGGATAACTCTAGAAATTACTCTCAGTCTCCCAAAGGGCTCGGGGATTCGAAGAGCAGGAACCTTCTTTGGGGGCTTGTGCCTTGTGTTAAGTACCTGGCTACCATGTGTTTTAGGGGCTTAATACACTCTGATGCTGGTGTGTCCTCCTAGTTCTAATCCACGAGAAAGAAAAAAAAAAAAAAACCCCAGGCAGTGATACTTAGAATGAGGCTGGTGAAAAAACATAATTACATTTTTCTCCTTTCTACAAAGAACCAATAATGACTACCTCTGTTTTTTTCTAATGATTGAAAATACAGGAACAAGGCTAACTCAGCTGTTTTGAATTGGGAAATAAAAAGGCGAAGGGGGAGGGAAAACACATAGCCTTTGAAGGTAGTACCATTTCCAACTCTCCACCTCCCACTGCCGAACCCTTTGCATGAAAAAAGAAACTTGGCAACAGCATGCACAGGAAAAGCAAACCAAACCTGTAGCATCACTGCTTTGGTGAAATGGGAGGTGATAAGCAATTAACTGGAGAATATGAATATGTGAGGGGAAATGGATCAATAGTATTTTTCAACTTAATTTGTCATGTAAGAGAGTACTTGGAATCTGAAGAAAGTCTATCCCTAAGAAGGAAAGAAAGTCAAACTGCAATTAAGATTAACTTTGACTATGAGGAAGGAAGAACCATGCTTTTCATCAGCTGCATCTCTTTGGTAGCCAATAATTCCATTTGTACTCATGGCAGCACTGCCAATGTTTTCAAATGTGTTACAGCATTAAGGCATCCACAACAAAGGAGGCAGTTTTAAATAAGAGGAAAACGGAACTGAGATGTGCCAATAAGTGGGCCTCAGTATGGCCTCTCCTGGGACACTGCCCACCATGGTGGCAAAGCCTTCCTCCACTGGAGTTTGCTCTGCCCCACTGCCTGGTTCCTTGCTGCCTGAAGATGCATTTGAGCCCTATAAGATTAATATGGCTATTTCTGCCTGCTGACCAGGAAAGAACCGAGGAGCTCTTGAGGGAGCAGCTTTAAAATCTGGGAATGCCCATAGCTCCTAAGAACTGATAGGTCTTGAAAGGTTTGCTTGTTGGTGGTGAGGTCCAGAGGGGAAGGCAAATCTGGAGTTAGATGGTTCAATCTTTGCCAGAGTTCAAGGCCCTCCCCTGCAGGATATTCTAGCTAAACGTGTAAGTGTGATGGCAAGGCACTGCTGCAAGAGGCTTTGGTCAGCAGTACAAATTTCTGACCACTGCACAGAAAGATATGGTAGAAAGTGCTACCATCCAAACTAAACCAGGCACTAAAAAGTGCTATGTATTTATTAAGTTTCCAGGGAGAATCAAGGCAACCAAGTAATTCTGAAGGACCAGATGAAACCCCATGATTCTGGTTTAAGTCAGCTGTTATCACTTAATCAGGAAAGTTACTTAGACTTTCCATGCTGTACCTTCTGTCGGTTTTAAAACTGTATGCAATGGATGTCAGCCGCTATACAAAACCGTATCCTATTTATGCTACTTTGGTCTGTAGCCAGCAGAGGGCTCACAAGTTCTACTTCAAATAGCTGCTGGCCCAGTGACAAATCTAGGAAGGAAATAAAGAAATCATAAGCACACTGGCTTATGCGTCATATAAAACGTTTTACGAACTCCTAAATCCACTGCCCTGAAGAAGATATCCTTGGTTCCCCCTTTACATAATGTTGTGTTTTGAAATGGTATAGAAAGCCAAAATAAATTAATAATACAATATTATACACTTATATGACAGAACAGGATTTACAGGGATTTTGGCAACTATGGAAAAATTACCCTCGTTTGTTAAACACTTTTGCTATCTCAATTGTTTAAATCACCAGAATATCAATGAGTGTGTCAATTCACACACGAGGAGGTGACATTTTAAGGGGTTAACAAAGCTGCATTTGACATAAAGGTAACTTTTTTGAAGGGAATAAAGAATAGAGACAATATTATCTTCATCATCACAGTTCAAGAAGTGGTTGTCCTGATGAGAACTCAACTCACAGAAATATTAACATCGCCACCAGCAGTAAGCAGCAAATTGTGGGGAGGAGGGGCTGGAGGGAAAAGTTAGGAGAAAAGCATGGAAAAGATGAACAGACAAGAGACATGATTTCAATAAGCTTTAAATCAATAGGCAACACTTCCCATTTATGATACATCCTTTCTTCATTGCTAAAGATGCTATATGAAACAGACCTAACACTCCCCAAGCTGCACGAAGTATTTTACCAGAGGGACTGTTGATCTGCTAAGAGTAAATACTTAAAAAAAAAAAGTACAACATAGGTTTTCATAGCCTTACTTTTAAAAAGGTGACTACAAAGATGTCAGTAATTATCCCAATTCACTTAAAATTTAATACCCCTTAATTTCCAAAGATACTTTGTGAAACTGACTGCTCTTGAAGGAAAGTCGAAGCCCGAACCTACTAGAACCTGGCTCCTCAATAAGAATGTGTTGAAAAGAAATGCTACAAAATACTAGTCATCTCTTTAGCAGTCAGCCCTACCTCTGTCGCTTCACTGGATGGAATGGCAGGCTCTACTTCAGAAAGGCCTGTGCAAAGGGAGGTGTTGGTCTCTCTAAACCTCGCCTCTGGTGGATCTCTATCTTGAGAATAAAGTCAGCCATCCCAATGTGTCTGGCTATCATCGTCTTGACTCTAGCCCCAAATGAAATGCAATCACCTTTAGCGTCTAGGACAGTGGGCGCTATGACCTTCTATCAAGGTGTGTGGCATAGATGCTAAAAGCACCAGTCTGACACAGTGAGAACCATGTTGACAATCAATGGATGAAGTGGCAGAGCCTCTAAACTACGAAGAAAGAGATTTAGCTTAATTACAGAACACTGTACTGTTATAATTACTATTTCATTGTGAGTATGAAGTTCTCCACTTTTCCTTAAAACTAAATTCCATCTTCCCTGAGAATAGGGTTAAAAACTCAAAATGCCAAGGCCCTTTAAAAGACAACACAAGGGAATGTCTATATCCAATCGCAATGTGTTGTTTCTACTCTAAAAGCTTTTCTGTTATTCCAGGTTTTAATCTCACCTCCCTCCGGACTCTAGGAATACAGGTGGAGATGGGCAAGGTGAGACACGAGACTGAGGAAGTGAGTAGCTGTCATGTGCCGGCGGTTTCTCACTGGATGGCAAAGGGCCATGAACAGAGGCTGGAACCTGAACACTTAATGCTGGTGTCCTACCGACAGGATGAGTGGGATGAGGCAACCCAGAACCAGGGCTGCCACCTCCAAACGGCTGAGGCCTCTCCCTCCAGTGGTGTCAGGTTTGTGGCTGTGCCCTATTCCGCCCACCTCAGGAAGGACATGTACTGTGGCAACATAAAGAAATGTCCCGGCAGAGAAAAGCATGGCCACTCCAGTGGCATTGACCTCTGAAAGGGCTTCTTTACTGCTCTGTGAATTAAGAGAGAGAAGGAAAATTAAGTCAAGTGAAATTCAGTGTCAGGAAGAAGTCCCAGTAAGAAACCCTCGATATTTATAACTGGTGATGTCTGGGACACTGGGGACATCTTGAGATCAGAGCAATTTTACGTCATTTATAGAGGGTATAAGAATATCAGTGATGTACACAATGGCGTTTCCAAACAAACTTCAAGTCCTGGTTGAACACATTTAGCCTATAGGGTCGCTTTGAGTTAGAATCGACTTGACAGCAATGGGTTTTTCTTTTTTTTAATTCTTAAGATGGAATCAACAATATATTAATGAAGATATTCATTTATTTACTCTACTTATATTTAACAATATTAAATACTACTAGTGCCCTCTATTAGTGCCTCTATGGCCAGGCACTAGGCTAGGTGCTTGGGATACAGTGGTAATAAAGATGCAGTACCCGCCCTCACAGGACTTAGGAACATCTCATAATTTAATCTTTATACAAGGAGACCTCTGGACTAAGATGATTAATTAAAGCCACAAGAAAAGAACATGCTATAAATACAATACGTAACTCCACGCCTCCAGAAGTATCAGTACCTTTCTGTCAATTTTTTTTAAAACTTATGTTGAGCCATAAAGTGATAAACTGTTAACATTTTAAAAGGAACTATATATTGCTTGTTGAATGAAAGAAGATAAGGCTCTTCGAGTGAACAGAAAGGGATTTTATAACAACTTATTTGTTAGCAACCGAGATCAGCAAACCCTTGACTTACAGGAACTTAACCATTCATTAACCACCTCGTTTCTCATATATTCCTTTTAATACACGTTTTACTATATCGAATACTGACACTAAGAAGACTCAACAACTTTCAGAGCACAGGGGAAAGCAGTTCCCATAAACTAGCCCTGAGTCACATAATTCGGTTCTAAGATTTTCCTCCTGTTGCCTGCTAGTTGACATGTAAGTAAAGTGGGGACGGTTGTTGCTAAGAACTGCAGCCCTGGTAGATAGAATTATAAGGCATAGAAAGAGCCAGTTAAACAACATGGAAGCGTTCCAGGCTCTGAGCTGCTAAATCACATATGTTGCTTCAGGTCTAAAGCTATGCTCACCACAATGATAAAGAACTAGGTATTTAATATTTGGTGAAGGAGAGCTGGGAGTAGATTCTAAGTCTTAGCTGAACACAGACATCTCTGCTCATCCCCTCTTCACCCAAAGCTGTTGCATGGCTTGTCACTCATGCTTCTTGTGTCTACCTCAACATTAAAAATATGAATTGTTGTGATTTATCACATACCTGCGAAAGTACTATCATATATTTGTGCAAATGCTTTTGGAACAAATGGGGAAGAAGTTTTTGAATTAAATGAATAAGGAAATGCTAAATTTATGAAGAAGACTGGCCTGGAATTAAAACATTTATCTTGCAACAATGGGCTTAAACATAGCAACAATTTTGAGGATGGCACAGTACTGGGCAGTGCTTCGTTCTGCTATACATAGGGTCGTTACGAGTCAGAACCAACTCAGCAACACCTAACACACACGCATATCTTGTCCAGGTTTTACTCCTAATTTTATCTTTAGTTTAAGAGGGTAATTTAGTTGAAAAATTCAACATAAGGGACTATAAGTTCTAGCAGATCACAAAAGAATTAGATGCTTGTCTAGATAGTCTAGAAATGAGTCAGACTTACCTTACTTAGTCCTAAGTATGTCACCATAGACATAACTGGTGCTGCCAGTGCAAAGACCAGCAAATGTTTTCTGATTCGGTTCCGCTCTAGGCCAGCATGCATCAAGAAGGAAACCAGCCCAAATGCAGCTGGTGCCTGGAGAAAAGAATTATCTCTGTTTTCACTTTAGAAGTACAGATTGCTTCCACATCAAAAAGTACATGTCACTGACTAAATTCTCATATAAAAAAACCAGCCATAGTACCAAGATTGAGCTCTACCTTTTAGAGATTAATGTTCTAAGCTAAGAAAATGTCCTATCTGTGTGTGTGTTTCTTAGATACTAGGAAAGGGAAACAGTCAACATAAATATATGTCCTCACAGGGCTTAGAGAAACAAAAATATTTATGAGCAAAATTACTATGAAATGTAGAAAATCTGCAGATAATTTAAAAGTTTCTAGGACAAGTTACATGATCACAAAAAATAAAGCCACTCCAAGTAAGTGTAAGAAAATGGTAGCAAAAAAAAACTATGAAGAGAATTATTCAATTCTCCAAAATGAACAGCGATTATGAAAATAAAAATATTTTTATATTCTATATTCCATAGAATGTTAACAAAGAGAAATTTTAATTACGAATATATGCAATATCAAACCTTACACCAAAATTTTGCTCACCTTATGCAGCATTATTGCCACAAACACAATTAACTGGACACTGGTCTGTGAAGTAGATGCCGCTGCTCCCAAAGCAACACCATCAGCTAAATTTGGAAAAAGTGAAACATAAAATACCATAAACAACAACAATAATAACAACAGTGTAGTGGTTGAGTGTATGGGCTTCAGAATCAGGTAGGGCTGGATTTGTCTCTGGGAAGGTTATTTAACCTTTTAGAACCTCAGTTTTCTGTTCTCTAAAATGGGTTCAATAAAGTATGCATTTCTTAGGGTTTTCATGAGGATTAAATGAGATAACGTACATAAAGAGCTTAGCACCTGGCTTGGGCTATTCAATATATAGGCTAGCTATTATTGCCTTTGTTAGTGAAAAAAGTATGGTGCTCAAAAATCCACTGATTAGTTAATTAAATTGCAATAACAGAAATATCAAAGAAGAATTTTTAAAAAATCTATACATGTTACAGATGAAGAAATAAAATAAAGACACTAGGAGTTGGAGCAGATGATTTATACATAATAAATCCTGGTTGAATGGATCAATTTTATGTTAGAAAAGCATCTGTTAAACAAAAAGACAAATAACCCAATCAAAAATGGGCAAAGGGCATGAACACTTTAACAAAGAGGTATTCAAGTGGCCACAAGCATATGAAAAGATGCTCATCATCGTTAACCATTAGAGAGATGCAAATCAAAACTACAATGAGATACACTTCACCCGTACCAGAACAGCAATGATCAAGAAAATAGAAAAGAACAAATGTTGGTGTGGATGTGGGGAGACTGAACTCTTACCCACTACTGGTGGGAATGTAAAACGGTACAACCATTATGGAAAACAGTATGGGAATTCCTCAAAAAATTAGAAATAGAGCTACCATATGACCCAGCAATTCCATTCCTAAGTATATACCTTAGAGACCTAAAAGCAGTGACACAAATGGACATATGTACTCTGATGTTCACTGCAGCACTATTCACAATAGCAAAAAGGTAGAAACAACCTAGGTGCTCATCAACAGACGAATGGATCAACAACATATGGTACATATATACAATGGAATACTACCCAGCCTTAAAGAAAAATGAAGTCCTGATACCTGTCACAACATTATGCTGAGCGAAATAAGTCAATCATAAAAGGACAAATATGTATAATCTCACTTACATGAAATGACAAGAATAGGTAAATATATAGAAACGAATGGTTACTAGTGGTTAGCAGGGGTGGAAACAGATAAGGAGAAGAGCAATCATTCTTTGAGAAGTAGTGAACTTTTGTCTATGGTGATGGGAAAATTGACATCAACTAAAGGTAATGGTTACATAACTTAACTACTGTTAACTTATATCACTAAGCTGTATACCAGAAGAAAGAAAAGGGTGAATTGGCAAATATAGTGTTACATATAATTTTATAATTAAAAAAAGGCAGCAGCGGTTGATAATGCCTAGGTACAACTAAACTCCTCATGGGATTAGTTTTCTTGGTTCAAGGGTTTAGGGTCATGGTTTTGTGGGTCTATGCAGTTAAGTGGCTTAATGTTGTCTTTAGAGTCTCTGTTCTACCTCCTAGTTCAGTGAGTAGTGCCTGGGGTCTTAAAACCTTGCTACCAGCCACTCAATATACAATAAATGGTCTCTGTTCACCTGGAGCAACAGAGGAAGGAGGAGACCGAGGAATCAGAGCAGGTAATGGACTGCAGGTCTAATTGCATCCATGAAGTATCTCCTTCACCACGAGACCAGAAGAAATGAATGGTGCCCAGCTACCATTATTAAACATTTTTATCAAGGACCCAATAGATGGATACTCATCAAAAGGAGGAAAAATGTGGAACAGAACTTAAAATTCTCATGGAAACGAAGCTTATGGGATCCACTGAGACCGGGTGAACCCCTACATCTATTGTCTGGAAATAATTTTTAAACCTGGAACCGAAACTATCCCGTGAAGTAACTTTTAAATCAAACATTTTAAACTAAATTATTCTATTAATAAACAATGTTTGCCTTGAGTAGTACACTTTTTAAAAGTATTATCTATATGAGCTCCAACTGACAACAGTAACCCTAAAACACAAATGAGAACTTCAAGGAGCAGAGAGTCTAAGTTAATGGTAATGAGACAATATGGGTACAGATAGTGACACAATGTGAAGTATGTAACCTTTGTCACTGAACTGCAAAAGTAAAAACTGTTGAATGAGTGTATGTTTTGTTGTATATGTTTTCATCAAAAAAATAAAAATAAAAAAGCATCTTTATACTAGAAAGGTCCAGATAATAGTGTGCCACTTTTCACGTGCCAGCGAGCTTCACTGGGGTACTCTGTCACTGACAGAATCCTACTGCAGGGGCAAATATAGGGTTATGGTTCTAAGGCATCCGCAGTCAGCAATACTAAGACTTCTGCATTCTAGACTACCTCTGCCTAAATTGGTACTTTGGGTATATACTGAGCAGCAGCGCTGTTCAGTACAAAAGTGCCAAGGCTCTTTTCCAGATGGGATTCTAGGGCAGGGATCAGGGAATGTTTTCTTAAAGGAACAGGTAGGAAATATTTTAAGCTTTATGGGCCATATGGTTTCTAGCAACTACTCAACTCTGCTGCTGTAGTGTAAAAGCAGCCACAAACAATACATAAATGAATGGGCATGGCTGTGTTCCAAAAAAACTTTACTCTTGGACATGGAAATTTAAATTTCATATAATTTTCATGAGTCACGATAGATTCTTTTTTGTTTTATCCCCAACCATTTAAAAATATAAAAACCACTGTTACCTTCCAAGCCCCTTTTTTAGGGCATGACACTAAGTATGCCTGTGCTTGTGCTGGAATACTTCATCTGGTTAAGCAACCGTCCTTCCCTCGCACTATGTCTAGCCCGAGAGCACTGACATGGACAGACCCTGTAATATAAACAATATGCCTCCCACTGTGTGAGAGAAAAGAAACGGGTTCCAATGCACCAACCCTACCTGCGGCATGGACGACCAGTCCCAGAGTTGTGGTGATTTTGGAATTGCTGGATCTTGCTGTTTCTGGATCTTAAGTAAAAATGAGAAAGACAGACATTAAGCAACGTGAGATGGAAACTGTTAGAATATTGGCCTGGAGGTGAAAAATTATTTGAAAGCCCTTAAAGTAGTACATTATTTTCCTCACTGCTGTCTCTTTTCTTTCTGTTTCAAACACCTAGAAGTTGCCCCTGTCCTGAAGAGAAGGGTAGGAGGGAACTCTTCGTTTGACCCAGCCTCCTTCTTTTTAGTATTATTGTACTTTAGATGAAGGTTTACAGAACAAACTAGCTTCTGGTTGAACAATTAGTACACATATTGTTTTGTGACATTGGTTACCAACCCTACAACATGTCAACACTCTGCTTTCTTGCCCTTGGGTTCCCTATTACCAGCTTTCCTGTCTCCTTCCACCTTCTAGTCCTTGTCCCTGGGCTGATGCGCTCCTTTAGTCTCGTTTTGTTCTATTAGCCTATCTAATCTTTGGATGAAGGATGAACCTCGGGAGTGACTTCATTACTGAGTTACAAGGGCGTCCAGGGGCCATACTTCGGGTTTCTCCAGTCTCTGTGAGGCAAGTAAGTCTGGTCTTTTTTTTGTAAGTTAGAATTTTGTTCTACATTTTTTTCCAGTTCTGTTCAGGACCCTGTATTGTGATCCCTGTCAGAGAAGTCAGTGGTGGTAGCCGGGCACCATCTAGTTGTGCCGGACTCAGTCTGGTGGAGGCTGTGGTAGTTGCGGCCCATTAGTCCTTTGGACTAATCTTTCCCTTGTTCCTTTGATTTTCTTCATTCTCCCTTGCTCCTGACGGGGTGAGACCAGTGGAGCATCTTAGATAGCCACTCACAAGCTTTTAAGGCCCTAGACGCTACTCACCAAAGTAGAATGTAGAACATTTTCTTTATAAACTATGTTATGCCAATTGAGCTAGATGTTCCCTGAGACCATGTTCCCCACAGCCTCCGCCCAGTAATTTGGTCCCTCAAGAAGTTTGGATGTGTCTATGGAGCTTCTGTGACCTTGCCTTGGACAAGTTGTGCTGGCTTCCACAGTATTGTGTACTGTCTTATCCTTCACCAAAGTTATGATCTAGCCTTCTTTTAACAGACAAATTCCTGGAATGTGTAACCCCCACTGCCTCAGCTTCCTCACACTCCTTAACCCTCTACCACTCCCTGGAAAGTGCTCTATGGCCTCCAATCACTTCTTACCAGACAAATCTAATTGTCATTGTCCACCTCCTCCTCCTTCCCAACCTCTTGCTACTTTCTTTTCATTGTAACATCAAAATGTCTGTCACATTTGCCTTTCTCCATTTATCATCACAATCCTAATCTAAGTTTTTGCCAACTCAAACCTAAATTAGCAATATAGTCTCCAACCTGGTTTTCCCTTACTCTTATTTCTCTCTAATCTAATTCATCTTACACATCCTAGTCAGACTCATCTTTCTGAAATACCATCCTTCTGACATGTCAGTTAACTAGTTAAGAAATCTGCTGCTTTCCCAATTTAGTCCAAACTGCTCTCCTAGGTAGGCTGTTAAGTCCTTTATCAACTGGTTCCATCTTATTTCTCACTATCCAGTCCAGTTAAGCCAGATTCTTTAACACACTCTAACAAAACATTCTCATTCTTTTTCCAAATCTCCTCACCCTTAGTTCTTGGCCGGTACTAAACTTCTCAGCTTGTCAATCCAAAACCCAGACACTGTTCAAAGTCTAATTCTAGGACCACCTCCCTTAAGAAGGAATCAAAGACTAATTACAACTCGAAACAACTCTCCCCTTGCCTAGAAACCTAGAGTTTTATATGCAGTCTCTATAACCTGTTGCTGTTGAGTTGATCCTGACTCATAGCAACCCTATAGGACAGAGCAGAACTGTCCCGTAGGGTTTCCAAGACCATAAATCTTTACAGAAGCAGACTGCTACATTTTTCTCCCATGGAGCAGCTGGTGGATCCAATCCACCAACCCTTCAGTTAGCAGCCAAGCGCTTTAACCACTGTGTCACTAGGGCTCTATATGCTACTTTAAAGCTTCCTTTATATCACTACCTTAGATATATAAAACTGCTTGCACTTAAATGTGTCTTATATCTTCAGATTGACTATAAAGTATAAAGAATTAAATTTTCTACTTTCTTTTTTTAAATTTTTATCATGGTAAAATATATATACCAACACTTGTCATTTCAACCATTTTTACGTGTACAATTCAGTGATATTAATTACCTTCATCATGTTGTGCAACCATAACCACTATCCATTTCCATTTTTTTTCATCAACTTTAACAAAAAACTCTGCACCCCTTAAGCAATACCTTCCCATTTCCCTCCCTCACCTATTCCTGCTAACCACTAATAAACTTTGGTCTCTATGCATTTGCCTATTCTGGGTATTTCATATAAGCAGGATCATACAATATTTGTCCTTTTGTACCTGACTTATTTCACTCAGCATAACGTTTTCAAGGTTCATCCATGTGGTAGCATGTATCAGAACTTCACTTCTCTTTATGGTTGAATAATATCCCATTGTGTGGATATACTACATTTTGTTTATACAGTCATCTATTGATGGACAACTGGGTTGTTTCCACCTTTCGGCTACTATAAATCTATTTCTTTTTTACATGTCTTACAAAACATAGTATAGCACTGAGCACTCAAGAATTGCTCAATAAACCCTTGTTGGGGAGCAAAAAAAGTTAGCATTTATCTGTATATATGAAGATGTTGCTGCTATTATAGGAAACACACAAGGAAGTAAATAATATCCGAAAGATATAAAGTTAACAGATATGGACATTAAAATGCCAGGTGAGATGACAGATGGGCATTAATAAAAGAAATTCCAGAGGCTTTAGTCTTAAGAAGCCTCGCACACAGAAGGAAGTGGTTACAGTGGAAAAAGTAAAGTAACATGTTATCTTTTTATGTAATTGATTTTATCTTCTTACTAAAACATTGTAAAGAAAGGAAACTAAAGACCCAAATTGCTCTAAGACAACAAATATTTCAGTATCATCCCAGGCTGGGAAGAACAATCATACTACACTGTACGACAAGCTTGTTTTGGCTTCTCTTTATACAGTCTTGTGGTCTACTTATAAGTTGTTGTTGTTAGGTGCCGTTGAGTCGGTTCCAACTCATAGCAACCCTGTGTACAACATTGCCTGGTCCTGCACCATCCTCACAATTGTTGCTGTGCTTGAGCCCACTGCTGCAGCCACTGTGTCCATCCACCTTGTTGAGGGTCTTCCTCTCTTTTGCTGACCCTCTACTTTACCAAGCATGATGTCCTTCTCCAGGGACTGGTAGCACTCCAAAGTAAAAATTAGAGGCTTTAAAATTAAAACACAGTCTTCACAAATCTATCAGAAAGGCTCCATTTTAAGTAGCATAAATTTAACAAATGAGTTAACTTTTTCTGATATTTAATATACCTAAAACCCTACAAAGAATAGGTAAAACTAGGTCATCAGACACATGAAAGCCAGCAGTTACCTCAGAGATGAAATAGGAGCAAGACTAAAGGAACATATGCTGCATTTAATTCTTTGTATAGGGTTATAGGTCACTAATGGGTCTATAAACGCACTGTAAGTTGAAACTGACAAGAATTGCAAGAAAAATGTCAAAGGCCACTGTGGGCAATTCTGTAAGGCAGCTGGAGTCAGGTACCATCCAACAGAGGGTCTTTCTCTTTTGTGTTTTGGAATATAGAACATGAATAAAACAATTTATTTCTAAATAAGTTTTCCAAGACATGGCATTGTTATTGAAAGAAAAAGTCTGAAAAACAAAAAAATGAAATGAAATGAGATTTAAAACCTCTCTAGACCAAGGATATTTTTTGTTTTATTTTAAGTTTAACCTCATGTTAGTTTTTTAATCTTTTATTTGGAAAAATTTGAAACCTTCAGAAAAGTTACAAAAATAGTTAAAAACAAATCCATATGCCCCTTTTTTAGATTCACTTACTGCCTAACACATTGCCCCATTTGCTTCATCATCTGTGCTCATGCTTTCTACACATACACAATTTTTTTCTGAACCATTTGAGAGTAAGCTGCATATATCACAATCCTTTTTTCCTAGACAATGCAGTGTGCATTTCTTAAGAAAAAGAATATTCTCTTACATAGCCATTGTACAATTATCAATTCAGTAAATTTAACACTGATACCTTTTTCCTAATCTATCTTGTATGTTCTAATTTTATCAATTGCCTAAGAATGCCCTTCAGAGCATTTCCCCTCTTCAGGACAGGACCCAAGGAGTCCTGGTGACGCAGTGGTTAAGTGCTTGGCTGCTAACCTAAAGGTTGGTGGTTCGAACCCATCCAACAGTTCTGTGGGAGAAAGATCTGGCAATCTGCTCCCCTAAGGATTATAGCCTAGTAAACCCTATGAGGAAGTTCTACTCTGTTACATGGGGTCGCTATGAGTTGAAATTGACTCAATAGCACCTAACAAAAACAAGAGGACACTATCCAGTCTAGGATCACATATTGTACTCACTTGTCTCTCTTTAACCTCCTCTGTTGTTGTTGCTGTTGTCAGGTGCCGTCGAGCTGGTTCCAACTCATAGCAACCCTAAGTACAACAGAATGAAAGAATGAAACACTGCCCGGTCCTGCGCCATGCTCACAATCATTGTTGTGCTTGAGCCCATTGTTGCAGCCACTATGTCAATCCATCTCATTGAGGGTCTTCCTCTTTTTCGCTGATCCTCTACCAAGTATGATGTCCTTCTCCAGGGACTGATTCCTCCTGATAACACGTCCAAGTATGTGAAACGTAGTCTCACCATCCTTGCTTCTAAGGAGCATTCTGGATGTATTTCTTCAAAGACAGATTTGTTCATTCTTTTGGCAGTCCATGGTATATTCAATAATCTTCGCCAACAACGCAAGTCAAAGGTGTGAACTCTTCTTTGATCTTCCTTATTCACTGTCCAGCTTTCGCATGCATATAAGGAGACTGAAAACATCACGGCTTGGTCAGGCATACCTTAGTCTTCAAGGTGACATCTTTGCTTTTGAACACTTTAAAGAGGTCTTTTGCAGCAGATATGCCCAATGTGAAGCATCTTTTGATTTCTTGACTGCTGCTTCCATGGGTGTTGATTATGCATCCAAGTAAAATGAAATCCTTTAATATGGAATATTTCCTCAGCCTTTGTCTTTTATGACGCTGACATTTTTTGAAGAATACATTTCCCTCCCTCCATCCTTTTTGTCTTTCAATAGAATGATCCTTCCTCTTGGGTTTGTCTAATGTTTTCTTAGATTACGCATTCTCATCCAGAATACCACATAGGAGATGCTTCTCAGGGTATCACATCAAGAGGCATACGATGTACATCTTCAACTCACTGATGGTGTTAATTTTAATTATATCCTGGACATTGTGAATGTTATGTTGTGGATACTCTGGGTTCTATTCTGTTCCTCCAAAGAGTGTTGATTTTTGTTTGTTTGTCTTAAGTAACTTGGTTTGGCTCAAACTGCAAACTCTGTCTTTTGGGCAGCTGCTCAAATCTCAGTTCAGTTCTTTTATCTTTGCAAAGCAGCCTAGAGTCAGCCTGTACAATCATGGTTCAGCCAGAGACTTGGGGAGATTTATGCACAGAATTTGGGGCTGCCTTTCTCTGGCTCTCTCTTTTCTAGGATTATTCTCTCACTTTTCAGTGGCTACAGCTGTCCTGAACTCTGACCTCTGGTTTTTTAGGCCAGAAAGACTATAAGTTTTCTATAAGAGTTTTAGATGCTTGACAGGTCACTGACTGCTAAAAGTAGTAGAAATGGGAAACTCACCCTGTACCATTATTCCCTTATTCCAAGTGTCAACTCCCCTCCAGAACCTGTCTGCCTTTGCTAACTCTCCAGTGCGCTTAGGTAGTGGTTTCTAAAATTTTATCCAGAGTTTATAGTTGCTATCTGCAAGAAGGCTAGTCTGACAGGAGCTTACTCAGCTTACTCAGCCTCACCAAAAGCAGAAAGCATACTGATGCTAATTTTGATCACGCCAAATACCTAATATTTGTTACATATTACCATTTTGCATTCCCTCCAGCAATATATGAGTGCCTGTTTTGCCATAGCTTTATCAACACAGTGTAGTGTCAAGCTTTTGCATTTTTACCTATCTGATAGGTGAGAAATGGTAACTCAGTGTAGTATCACTGTGACTTCCTCTAATTTTATGGAAAAAAATTAACATCTTTCCATATGCTTAAGGGGCATTTTTTAATCTCTCTCTGAAATTATCTGTTCCTCTGTCTTAGTCATCTAGTGCTGCTACAACACAAATACAAGTGGATGGCTTTAACAAAGAGAATTTATTCTCTCACAGTCTAGGAGGCTAGAAGTCCAAATTCAGGACGCCAGCTCCAGGGGAAGGCTCTCTCTCTGTCGGCTCTAGGGGAAGACCTTGTCATCTATCTTTCCCTGGTCTAGATGCTTCTCAGCACAGGGGACCGCAGGTCTAAAGCATGCACTCCCTTCCTGGTTCTTCATTCTTGGTGGCATGAGGTCCCTCTGTCTCTCTGCTGTTTCTCACTTTTATATCTCAAAAGAGACTGACTCAAGATAAAACCTAATCTTGTAGATTGAGTCCTGCCTCATTAACATAACTGCCTCTAATCCTGCCTCATTAA
>NW_004443946.1:21788268-21831921 GCF_000243295.1 Trichechus manatus latirostris | reverse complement strand
TGTAGATTGAGTCCTGCCTCATTAACATAACTGCCTCTAATCCTGCCTCATTAACATCATAGAGGTAGGATTTACAACACATAGGAAAATCACATCAGAGGACAAAATGGTGGGCAATCAATCACACAGTACTGGGAAGCATGGCCTAGCCAAGTTGACACACATTTCTAGGAGACACAATTCAATCCATAACACTCTCCTCTGTTATTTTTCTACAAATTTTCTTACAGACCAAGGATTCTTAACCTGGGGTCCACACAGGAGAACATGGGGGAAAAATGCATTTTTATTTTTATATTCTCTAACTGAAATTTAGCATTCTTTCCGCTATGAATGTACACAACAAACCATAAGTAGTATTGTTGTTGTTTGTGCTGTAAAGTTGATTCCGACTCATCGTGACTCTATATGACAGAGCAGAACTGCCCCATAGGGTTTCCTAGGCTGTAATCTTTACGGGAGCAGATCATCAGGTCTTTTTGCTCGTGGAGGTGCTGGTGAGTTCGAACCACCCATCTTTCAGGCTTAACCATTGAGCCATCAGGGCTCCTTATACAAGTAGTATCAGCACAACTTATAATTTATTACCAAGAGAAATCAGGTAATTTCATACTAATTTACAGCTGTTGTAGATATCTTGAAATATCATTTCACTCATCACTACTTTAAACTGAAGAGCTATTGGAACTGCTGCTACATTGCATGACTGCAGTCTTCCTGCCTGCAGACACTCATGCAACGGAGCTGGGCAACTATCAGGAAATTCTGCACCTAACAGTCATTCAGCCATCAAACAGTAGAAGTTACGTGATCTCACAAACTGGGGACCAACATATCTACGCTGCTTTCCAGGATTTTCTATCTGCAGTATTCTCTGCCAACTTGAAAAGAGATATCTGTCAACACCTGAAAAGGTTTATAACTCTTTCAAATGTATTTCCATCACAATAGCATTGAAGTTAAACCATGAATTTAAACCATATCATAGACGTTGACCCAGCAAAGATAAATGCATTGATCTTAAGACAAAAAAGGGACTATGACTGAAGTTAAATTTTAAAAGCATTGGAGAATTCTAGTTGTCCTTAAGAGAAGTTTATCCTTCCTTGGAAAGCAACTATGAATGTGTATAAGTCTATTTGGAAAAAAATATCTCTGTGAATCAGGATTTTCTACACCAGTAGCCATCAAAACAAAAACTCATAATCAAATGGATGTCTAGCTTGGCACTGTCTTGTTAAACACTACCCTACAGTTTAATGTTCTTAATCAAGCTAGCAACAATAACTGTCACACTGATGTCTTAAAATATAAAATTTAACTTACTTATGACTTAAATGTATTCTTATTATTTAACACATTGATTAAAAAAGACAATTACTATATCACATGTTTTAATGTTTTTGTAACTATACATCAATATAATTGGTTTTTTCTATAATCCTACGCATTATACTTTATGCATTTAAAAACATTATTCTAACAAAAGGTCCATAGGCTTTGGACTGCCGAAGGGCTAAATGGCACAAAAACAAGTCAAGAACCTCTGTCCTACACTCTCAACCAAATTTGACAGCTTTTAAGATAATCAGGGTAATAACCCAATTAACACTCCCTTGTGTCACATGCTGTATCTCACTAGCACCTCTAATTGAATAAAATGGTCACTGGAACCTGAAGAAGACAAGAGTTTTAGCATAAAATAAGGCTATTGATACAGACTAGATTATTCGATTATTTGTGACTTTCTAAAGTGCAAATTGACTGCACTGCCCAGAAACCTTGGAGCCACTCACCATCAGTAGAATGAACATGGGAGCTGCCAATCTGGTCCACTAGCAACATGAAAACGAAGCCTAGCACAAGGGAAACACCGATGTAGGCGTGCAGCTGTGTGTGGTCGTGGCTGTGCTCATGTTCATGGACAACTGGTATTTCTGCTGCTTTGTCTGATGCAATCACATTCTGTGTTTCACTTGTTTGGTGGTGTTTTCCTAGAGCAGAACAAATCATAAAGAGATTTGGCAGTTTCTCAAAAAATTAAACACACAGCTACCATATGACCTAGCAATTCCACTCCTCTGTAGAATTCTACACAAAGAAATTGAAAGCAGGGACTCAAACAGAAGCTTGTACACCAATGTTCTCTGCAGTATTATTCACAACAGCCAAAGGTGCAAACAACTCAAGTGTCCATAAACAGATGAATGGATAAAGAAAATGTGGTATATTCACACAATGGAATATTAGCCATAAAGAGAAATTAAGTTCTGATAATACTATAATGTACATGAATCTTGAAAACATTATGCCGATTGAAATAAGCCAGACACAAAAGAACAAATATTGTATGATCCCACTTACCTGAAATATCAGAATAGGCAAATGCATAGAGATCATGTGGGTATCAGGGTCAGGTGGGAGGGGAAAATGGGAACGTATTGCTTAAGGTGTACTGAGTTTTTGTTAAGGGTGATGAAAAAATCTGGAAACTAATAGCAGTGATGGTTGCACAACATGATGAATGTAATTAATGTCACTGAAGTCTACATATAAAAATAGCTGAAATGTCAAACGTTTTGTTACATATATTTCACCACAATAAAATAAAATTTAAAAAAAATCAGGGGCAATCATTAGATAGAAATCAAAAGCTCAGGGCAGTTTAAAAAAGGCACATTTACCAGTCTAAATTCACTTCTAGAAATATGATGATTGCTGGGAAATTCTGAATTATAGTAAATGAGACCTGGCCAAGTGATGTTACTAGTTTATATTCACATATTCAACACTCAAAACATACATGCTTCAAGGCTAGAGTCCTTATCTTTATTGTGTTTCATGAATAGAGACTAACACATCAGACATCTATTCATTTATAATTAGATGGAGCAATTTTACCTTTTGATCAAAGGAACTGCACAAGCCTGTCTGTAATATTTTGAACGCTGCCCTAATTCTTTAAAAGATAGGAGCACAAAACAAATAAAAATGTACCTATTTTTCTAATTCCTGAAAAATTTTTTGAGCTAAAGATTTTATTTATTATTCATTTGCTTTTTTCCCTGCTTTTTATTTATATGTCTAAATCTCTTTTTAAAATTGTAAAAATTCTTTTATTTTTTATTATGGTGAAATTCACATAACAAATCCCTCTTTTTAAAAAATGAAACTTATTCAGGTAGAGTTTACATATACAATAAAATGCATTCATTTTAAGTATATAGTTCAATGAGTTTTCACAAAAGTAAAAAAAATCCCAGAAGCTACCACTAAGGTCAAGATATAGAACATTTAAAAAAAAAAAAAAAAAAAAACCAAATCCACTGTCAGCGAGTCGATTCCAACTCATAGCAACCCTATAGAACATTTAGACCTACAAAAATGGAAAGACATCCCGTGTTCACGGACTGGAAGACAATATAGCGAAAATGTCAATATTACCTAAAGCAATCTACAGATACAATGCAATCCCGATAAAAATCCCAACGACATTCTTTACTGAAATGGAAAAACTAATGTCCAACTTCATATGGAAAGGAAAGAAACCTTGAATAGCCAAAGCAATACTGAAGAAAAAGAACAAAGCAGGAGGCCCTCACACTCCCTGATATCAAAACATACTATACAACTACTGTAATCAAAACAGCCTAGTATTGGTTCAACGACAGACACATAGACCAGTGGAATAGAACTGAGAACCCAGAACTAAACCCAAACATCTATGGACAACCGATGTTCAACAAGGTCCATTCAGTGGGGCAAAGACAGTCTCATTAATAAACGGTCTGGCGAAAAAACTGGATATCCACCTGCAGAAAACTGAAACAGGACCCATACCCATACACAAAAACTCAAAATAGATCAAAGACCTAAATGTTAAACCTAAAACCATAAAATCCTTGGAAGAAAACATAGGGGGAAAACTATGGGACCTAATCTTTTGCAAAAATAGGATAACAAATAGGGAACCCAAGATCGAGAAGGGAGAGTACTGACATGTCATGTAACCAATGCCATGAAACTATATACTAACTGTTTAATGAGAAGCTAGTTTGTTCGATAAAGCGTCATCCAAAGTTCAATTAAAAAAAAAAAGGATAACAAACATTACAACAAATGCATGAATAGAAGAACACAAAATAAATGAGATCTCATAAAAATTAAAAACTTATGCTCATCAAAAGACATTATCAAAAGAGTATAAAAAGAAAATCTACAGACTGGGAATAAATCTTCAGAAATGACATACCACATAAGGGTCTAATCTTGAAAATTAATAGAAAACTTCAACAATTCAACAACAAAAAGACAAACAACCCAGTTACAAAATGGGCAAGGGACATGAACAGAACCTTCACCAAAGAAGTCACCCAAGCAGCCAACAAACACGTGTAAAGATGCTAAACATCATTAGCCATTAAAAAACAAACAAACCGTTGCTGTCAAGTCGATTCCGACTCATAGCGACCCTAATGGACAGGGTAGAACTGCCCCACAGGGTTTCCAAGGAGCACCTGGTGGATTCGAACTGCTGACCTTTTGTTTAGCAGCTGTAGATCTTAACCACTATACCACCAGGGTTTCCCATTAGCTATTAGACAGATGCAAATCAAAACCACAATGAGATAACCATCTCACCCTGACTAAAACGGCACTGATTAAAAAAACGGGTAACAACAAATGTTAACAAGGATGTGAGGAGACTGGAACCCTTATCCATTACTAGTGGGGCTGTAAAATGGTACAATTGCTACAGAAAATGGTATAATGCTTCCTTAAAAAACTTGAACTACCTTATAATCCAGCAAGGATATACCATAAAGACCCAAAAGTACTGACACAAACAGATATATGCACTCCTATGTTCACTGCAACTTTATTCACAATAGCAAAAAAAATGGAAACAACGAAGTGCTCATCAACGAATGAATGGATAAGCAAACTGTGGTACATACAATGGAATGCTATGCAAACTATAAAGAACGATGAGTCTGCGAAACATGTTATAACATGGACGGGCTTGGAGGGCAAAGTGCTAAGTGAGATACATCAAGCATACGAGGACAAATATTGTTTGATCCCTCTTTTATAAGACAAGAACAGGGAGGGGAGAGGGAAGGGGAAAGTACGCTTCAGACTGTAGAGACTAGTTATTTTTGGTAGTGGGAAGAGCAGCACCAAACGTGTTTATAGTGACCACAGCACAACCAAAGTAAAAACGAGTGTTTGAGCACATATGGATGGGTACAGACACAAAGAGAATGTGGACAAATTTTGATATAAGTGTAACTAATGTTAACGAACAATCTGTGTGGAAATTGTCAAATGAGAACCTAATTTACTGTGTAAACTTTCACCAAAAACTCAAACAAAAAAGAAGTATATAAAAATAAATAAATGAATGATATAGAATACTTAAATTATGCCAAAAAAGTTCTCTTGTGTTTCTTTGAAGTCAATATGTCACCCTTCGCCCCAGGCAAGCACTGATCTGCTTTTTGTCCCTAGAGTTTCCTCTGTTTTAGGATTTCATATAATTGGAATTGTATACTATGTATTCTTTTGTGTAAGGCATCTTTTGCTCAGCATAATGCTTTTGATTTTTTGTTTTTTCCCTACAAAAATTTATACATACATTGTTATGTGACCCTAATTGCTCTCCCCATACCGTGACAGCACACTCCTCCTTTCCACCTAATTCCCCAGGTCCATTCATCCACTTCCTAACCCTCTCTGCCTTCCCTTCTCACCTCCAGACAGAAGCTGCCCATTTAATCTCTTGTATCTACTTAAGCTAAGAGGCACACTCCTTGCAAGCATCACTTTATGTTCCACAGTCCAGTCCAATCCCTGTCTGACGAGTTGGCCTCGGAAACTGTTTTAGTTCTGGGCTGATAGAGAATCCAGGGGCCATGCTTTCCAGGGTTTCTCCAGTCTCAGACCATTAAGTCTGGTCTTCTTACTAGAATTTGAGTTCTGCACCCCACTTTTCTCCTGCTCCATCAGGGACTCTCTGTTGTGTTCCCTGTAAGGGCGCTCATTGGTGGTAGCCAGGCACCATCTAGCTCTTCTGGTCTCAGTCTGATGAAGTCTCTGGTTTATGCGGCCCTTTCTGTCTCTTGGGCTAATACTTCCCTTGTGTCTTCATTCTCCTTTACTTCAGGTGGTTGAGACCAATTGATGCATCTTTGATGGCCACTTGCAAGCTTTTAAGACCCCAGCCGCCACTCACCAAAGTAGGATGCAGAACATTTTCTTAATAAGCTTTGTTATGCCAATTGACCTAGATGTCCCCAGACCCCTACCCCTGCTACTCTGTCCATCAAAGTGTCTGATGGTATTCAGGAAACTTCTTAGCTTTGGTTTAGTCCAGTTGTCAACATAATACTTTTGAGATTTATGCTTTGCATGTTATCAGTAGTTTATTCCTCTTTTTTGATGAGTAGTGTTCCATTATATGGATGTACCAAAATTCGTTTATCCATTCACCTGATGCGTTATTTCCAACTGTGGTCTATTATAAATACAGCTGCTATGGACATTCAGGTGCAAGTCTTTATGTGGATATGTTTTCTTTTCCTTTGGGTAAATACCTAAGAGTGAAATTGATAAGTTTATACATGTTTAATTTTATTTAAAAAACTGACAAACTGTTTTCCAAAGTGGCTGTACCATTTTACATACCCAAAAATAATGTATGAGTTCTAGTTGCTCCATACCATTGTAAATATTTGATATCATGGGCTTTTTAATTTTAAACATTTCTACATACATGATCATGTCATTTGGCCAACATATAGTTTTACTTCTTCTTTCTAATCTTTACACTTTTTATTCTTTTTTTTGGCATTATTGCACTAGCTAGGGTCCCAAGTACAATATTAAATAGAAATGCTAAGAGTAGACAGCCTTGTCTTAGTGTCAGTGTTAGGTATGCTATCTGTAGGTTTCTCAAATATGTCCTTTAACAGGCTAAGAAAGTTTCCTTCTTCCCTAGTTTGCTGAGTTTTTTTATAAAGGTGAAAATTTGTGAAATGCTTTTCTGAACCTGTTACATATAGATGATCAAATGGTTCTTCTACTTTATTCATTATAGTAAATTGCATTGATTTTTGGGATATTAATCCAACCTTCCTTTACATTCCTGGAATAAACTCCATTTAGTCAAAATGTATTAATTACCCTTTTTATATATTAACCCATAACCTGTGGCTGTCGAGTAAATTCTGACTCATAGCAACCCTACAGGACAGAGCAGAACTGCCCCATAAGGTTTCCAAGGAGTGGCTGGTGGATTCAAACTGCTGAGCTCTTAATCACTGCTCCACTAGGGCTCCTTTTACATATATTACTGGGTTCAATTAGCTAATACTTGTTAAAGAACTATTGTATCTATATTCATAACGAATATCTGCCTGTAACTTTCTTATAATGCCTTTGTCTGAGTTACTCTGGTTTCCTAAAACAGATTCAGAATTATTTCCTCCTCCTCTATTTTCTGAAAATTTATGTATGACTGACAATATTTATTCCTTAAACATTTGATAGAACTCACCAGTGAAGCCATCTGGATCTGAATTTTTCTTTAGGAAAAAGATTTTTAATTACAAATTCAATTTCTTTAATAGATAAATGGCTATTCATTTTACCTATTTCTTTTTGAGTGAGCTTCCATATTTGTGTCTTTCAAGGAAATTTGCCATTTCATCTAAGTTTTTTTAATTTACTGGCCTTAATTTGGATAGTTCATATTGCTTTGTGTTCAAGTTCACTGATCTTTTCTTCTGCCGTATCTAATCTGTTATAAATACATTAATAAATTTTTCATTTCAGGTATTGTATTTCTCAGCTCTATTTTGGTTGTTTTATTTATATCTTTATTTCCTCATCATATTTTTATTTTCCTTTACATTATAAAGCATATTTGTAATAATTATTTTAAAGCCCTTGTCTCCTAATTCCATAATTTCTGTCATTTCTGGGTTAGTTTCTATTGACTGATTTTTCTCTTGGTTATGGGTCACATTCCTGGTTCTTCCTGCATCTAATAATTTTTTAATGGCCTAGAAATTTTTTAATGTATGTGGACATTGTGTTAAATTGATACATATTTGGATTTTGCCATCATCCTTTCAAGTGTTGTAGTTTGTTTTGGCAAGCAGTCACTTGTGGATCAGTTTGATCCCTTACTAGGATTGTTAAAGCTTTATTAAAATGAGTTTAGAATAGCCTTCCCTCTAGGACTTGTTTCGCTTACCACTAATGCGTGACCTTTCTGAGATCTCTATTGAATGCTACATATATTCAATGAGATCTCTTCTCTCTGGTCTGTAGAAATCAAATTATCTTCTAGTCCTGGTGAACTCTAGGAATTGCTCAACATCTACCTCCCTGGCAGTTGCTCTTTTACCCAACTTTGTGGAGTTTTACTTTATGTATACGCAAAACAGTATTCAGTGAAGATTCAAGGGGGCCCCAAGGCAGATTTCTGGAACTCTTTTTCTAAATAGCTTCCTCTTCTCTAGTACTCTGCCCTTCATATTCCATCCACCTTGGCCTCCCAAAACTTCTCTGTCTCCTCAACTCAGAGACTCACAGGTTCTGTTTAGATTCCCCTTACTGAATGATTGTCCAGATATTACCTCCAGGTGAAATCTGAGGTAATCACAGACCTACTTCATTTGTTTCCCTTCTCTCAGTGATCATGTTGTTTGATGTCTGAAAACAGTTGTTTCATACATTTTGTCCAGCTTTTTTAAAGTTGTTTATGGTAGAAGGGCAAGTCCTGTACAAATTACTCTTTCAGAGGCAGAAGTAGAGTCCTAAACCAAAGATTTTTGAAAGATAATTCCCTAAGATGTACAAGGAGAAATAAGATTTATTCTAAGCTGAGTGGCTGATTAAGGAACTTTTTACAAAAGTTGTGACATACAAAACAAAAAATTGTAAAGTTTATAAACTCCAGGTAAATCAGTATCGAACTAAAGACACGAATACATATACGTAGGTACTGAATAAAGGTAGTAATTATAACCTGAAAGTATCAGAAGTGTAAACAACTAAAACACTAGACTTCTAATTAAATTGCTGACTATTTCTGAACTAATTATTAATGGCATATCAATAAGGACAGATATCACTAGAAAGACTTGGGTTCCTTTTAGGAGGACAAAACTGTTGCACAGTAGTATAGACACCACAACCAAGAAGAAATTGTTACAAAGCCAGTCTATGGCTGTCTGTACAGTGTTAAATGCTGGGTTTCTAAAGGTACAATAGATCCTAATTCTCTCTCAACCATTTCACCACCCTCTCCCCTTAACAGAACCCCTCTTTCTCTCTCCCATTATAAGTGGTTTGAGTGTGGCTTGTCCCCTTCCCCCAACACACACGCCACCCACAGGGATGATCAAATGACCCAGATTAGATCAGAAGAGTTCATCTTCCTGGCCAGTGATTGACTCAAGGATGGATATGGGACTCAGGCCAGATTGATAAGAACCCTCCCTGGGACTTTCCACTGGAGTGAATGAAAATAACTGTACCTTTCAGCTTGGTTTGGAGATGAAAAGCTAATCTAACCAATACATTTCAACTTCACTACTTTAAACAAGATCTATAAATATCAGCTACTAAAACCTTAATGTTAAGTAGTTTTTGAAATTGCTGCAGTGAGAATTTAAGATAATGTTTTTTACACTTTTAAGACCATGACCCATAGTAAGAAACAATAAATTTTTTACATCATGACATACACATTTATATGACATATAAACAAACAAAAAAAAACCAAACCCATTGCTGTCGAGTCCATTCCGACTCATAGTGACCCCATAGGACAGAGTAGAACTGTCCCACAGAGTTTCCAAGGAGCAGCTGGTGGATTCAAACCTTTTGGTTAGCAGCAGAACGCTTAATCACTGTGCCACCAGGGCTCCTACATGACAAATACATATACAGTTATAAACATAAAACCAAAACCAATTGCTGTTGAGTCGATTCTGACTCATGGTGACCCCATGTGTGTCAGAGTAGAACTATGGTCCATAGGGTTTTTTCCCCCAATGCCTGATTTTTCAGAAGTAGATCTCCAGGACTTTCTTCCAAGGCACCTCTGGGTAGACTCAAACTGCAAACCTTTCAGTTAGCAAGTGAACCTGTTAACTGTTTGCACCTCCCAGGAACTCCTAGTAGACATATACATATATGAAAAACTGTATGTAGACCAGGAGGCAGTCATTAGAACACAAGGGGATACTGTACGGTTTAAAATCAGTAAAGGTGTACACTAGGGTTGTATCCTTTCACCATACTTAAAACTTAATATGTATGCTGAGCAAAGAGTCCAAGAAGCTGGACTATATGAAGAAGAATGTGGCATCAGGATTAGAGGAAGACTCATTAGCAACCTGCAATATGCAGATGACACAATCTTGTTTGCTGAAAGCAAAGAGGACTTGACGTGCTTAATGATAAAGATCAAAGACTACAGCCTTCAGTACAGATTATACCTCAACATAAAGAAAACAAAAATCCTCACAACTGGACCAATAAGCAACATCATGATAAACTGTAAAAACAGTGTGGGGTCAGCATCTGGCCTCCTCTAACTTCGCAAGGGGAAGGAGAATCAAGATCAACAGTCCAAGGCTGATTCATACAGGGTGGATGTCAGACGCACCTCCTCTCTCTGCCATCTTTACCAATTCTGACACCAACCGTCCCTCCCACGGCACCTTCTACTTCTCTGCTGAGTTTGATAATTCATTACAATGGCAACACAGAACTCACCAGACAATACTCAGGATTATGGGGTTTATTAGGGAAGTAACAGGTTACAATTCAGGTTCAGGAACACTCAGGGTACAGTTCTTCCATCAGGACAGCCTCTTCTCAGCAGTACCCACAGGTACACCTCTCTCTGACCCTCAGCCTCTGCCCGGCTTGGCAAGTGTTACAAAGATCTTTTACCTCTGCCAGTAAGTGCCCGGAGGCAACCCACTCGACCAGTAAACATCAGCCCGAAGGCACTCAGCCTTCTCACTCCGTGGACCAGGCTGTCTCCTGCCAGTCTCCTGGTTCTGCTGCCACCGCTTCTCTGCTGCTGTTTCTCGCTGTCTTCAGTGTTACAGCTCTCTCTCTTGGTCTTCTGGTTCCAGGAGCTTCTCAGCACAGGAGTCCCTAGTCCAAAAGACATACTCCACTCTTGGCTCTTCTTTCTTGGTGATGGTGAGATCTTCCCCTTCTGCCTCTGGGATGGCCCATTTTAAGCCTAGCAGGATGGTAAAACTGACCAATCCTTTCGTTAGGGCTCCATACACCTTATTTGTATGATCCACCACTACAAGGGTGCCATGCATCTTATTTACATTATTAGCAAGCTCTCCAATCCCCTTGGTGGGCCAGAAGCACCTCATCTGCATAGTCCCACCCAGTCATTCAGTGGGAATCAGACAGACTATGGCTAGAAGGGCCATATTAAGTAATTCAATGCACCACAGGCCACCCCTTGGCTGTTCTAGTCATTGGCCCTTTCATACTTGAAGGATTAATTTCCCCTTCTCAATCATTTAACCAGCCCAAAAGACCCATAACCATTAGTCCTGCAGCAGGGCAGAGTCCTAAGGGTGAGGTTACTCAGGTACTAGCCATTCAGGTCTGCTGCAGATATCCATCCGATCTGGTCAGGTTCTCCAAAAGTCATCTCAGCCTCATAGTTTCTGGCCTCTGATAAAATTTAACTGTGAGAATATTATTTCCTTGCTCTGAGCCTCACAAGGTATCGGCATGGCAAAACCTTTAAGGGACATTAGGTTCAGCCACTGTACTCCAGGCCAGCAGTGCCTCCCCTTTAGTCCATTCTTTCAGTTACAGCTTCTACAATTACAATTTTTAGAATCACAATTAACCTTGTTAACAATCATTACTCACAACTGAATCATATAATCCTATCAGCATGTTCCCCCACCCTCTCTTCCCCAGACCCATCAGGAAAAGGGGGAAACTATTCAGTGGAGATCCTCCCTTGCCCCCTCATTTTGAGTGTAAGCACACCCATGAAAGTTTGTAAGCCAGCCATTCCATGCCTTTATCTCCCTCCATTTTAGAAAGCCAATTTCTAAATAGCCCATCCCTATGAAACCTATACTCTGAGTAGACAAGCATGTTCCTTGATCTGAGAAATCTTCTGTTCCAGTTGGAACTCTGGGCGTCTGCATCTGTAAGCAAAGTCCAGTCCAGAGCAAGCTAACAAAGGGCAGCAATCTACACCAGCTCACAGTATCACTTTCTCTTCATTCTATCGGTTTCTGGTCAGCTCATCCCTAGCCCCTAGGTTAATGGGTACCAGCCACAGGCTCAGGAGTCCACACATACCTCACTGCACTTCAGACGAGCCAGTGCCTTCTTTCTCTCTTATCCCTAGGTCCATGGGCTAGGTCAACAGACGGCTCAGGAGTCCACACAACTCCCTGCACTTTAAACGAGCCAGTCCTTTCACTCTCTCATCTCTGTCCCCCATGGGGTAGGTCAACAGGCACCAATGGAATATGTCCAAACTCAGCCCATCTTTCCATTGCTGTACCTCCCCTACTTTCACTCATGAGTGGACCCAGGTGGTCACCACAGGCAAGTATACCAGGCGGTCTACTCACAGGCTCCCTTTTACTTCTAGTTGTGAAAGGCTGAAAGGGGGTTCTTTTGATGGGCACTGACTTTTCCTGCCTTAACGCACCCAAAGGCAAACTGTTCATTTGCCTGAAATTCAAAAAGCCAGTCATCTTTTCCCCCTCCAGGTTCATCCTTCAAATGCAAAATTCCTGAGTGGGGCTGCTCAGGTTTTCTATCTAAGGCCCCCATACTCTATACACAGGGCTACTGCATTCAAACCAACAGCCTGCGTTTCTTTCAAGGAAATTCTAGTTTCCCTTAGCTGGAATCAACTCTACGGCAACGGATTTGGTTTTGGTTTGGTTTTTTAGCATATTCAATCAAGTATTGGCTGAAGGCAGAATTACATGCTTTCTGTTATCTACTGACTTAGGAGTTAAAATTGGAACCATTATTCCCTATACTTGAGTATAAAGAATGTGACCCAGCTGGAGCAACAAACAACTCACAAGGACACATCAACTGGGCCTTGAGATATAAAAATAATAGCTAGGACAATCTTGGAAAACATCTTTTAGGAAACTTTCACATACACAAATGCTTACAACACAAAAGATCCACATATTCTCCACTCTTATCCTTCTCTATTAGCATTTAGTAAATAGTAAGACTTGCTGGACCAGTGAAGACCCTCCTGACTGTCCTTACTGAAACTTGTGCCAATGATTACTAAGACAATTCAAAACGTAGAATCATGGTGATTCAGTGGTTTTTAGCCAATCCGTGAAAAGGTGAAGCTTTTAATGATCTTACCCATTTGTAATGTCTATATACACTGATGATTCTGTAACATTTCTCAGACTTGGACAAACATAGCTCTGGCAGCATGCTTGCCCATTTCCCACTTTTGCCTCTTGGAACACATGCCAAATAAAATCTTTCTTCTTGCTTTACTATAATTTTGTGGTGATACCACCCTAGGGCAATTAAATGGTATAGTCACAACAGTACTTTCTGAAGCAACAAATCCAGTCAACCTCAAGAACTGGACTGCAGAGCAGAAGCCTGCAAAGAGAGGTCTTGTCTTCGGTGGGGTAAATACTCTCGGAAAACAAGCCATTGCTTATATTTTTTCTTCTCTCACGATTTCTTAAGTTTAGTTTAGCATATCATTTGAAAACTGGTTGTTTTGATTATGGAGAATCTTAAAGTTTTTGCTTGATCATTTGGTTAATGTGACATCTAGTGACTATTTTGGTGAACTGCAGTTTCATGTCCAGACTTGGGCATCTGAAACATTAAAGAGGTAATTCTATTTTCAAAGAGCTCTGGGTCACTATATGCCACAAAATTAAGGCTCAAGTCAATCAGTAAAAGCCATTAGGGCAGTCACTGTCTCTTATTATGAGTATTAAAGATTCCTGTGACAGGATAAGGAGGTCGCAAGACAGGCTACAGCATTAGACTGCCTGCCACCTGCAAGTAAATTCTCATGCAGCAAAGGCCAAGCAAAACACTGTCCAAACCCCGCAGTGTTCCTTGTTAGGTTTCTTTTTGTGACTCAGAGAAAAAGTGGAAAATACTGCTGTTTTTTGAAACCTCTCTCTTTCCCCTTTCCAAATTTAAAATCGGAAATAAACAAGAGACAAGCAAAACTGATGGCACACCCGCTTCCTTTATGGTAAAGAATTTTGGCCTGATTCAGCTTGGTATTTAGAAAAATGGCATGAGTTAACAAAAGAATTCATTACAATGCCTAAATGGAGGGCTTTTGAATTGGCCAGATTGGTCTTTTTAAGATGCAAGTTATAAACAAAGGGATCTAAAATAAATCAAAATCAGTAGGAAGTATTTTTTAATTGGTATTTTGAATCCTTGAGAGGACAGCAAATGAATACTTTTGTTTTGGTTCAGGAAAACACTTGTAAGCAGTCAAAACAGATCTTGGCATTGCAGAGAGATCAGGTAGCGTTATTTGATTCTTTAATGAATAGAACCCTTATGGGTATTAAAGAGGACAGAAAAAACTCAGAGGAAGAAAACAGGAAAAAGGAAAAACCTGCTTCTTTATATCCTGATTTGACTTCTAATGCTCTTTTAGCTGAATTACCTTTTCATTTCAGTGAGTCACTGGAAATTGAGTCTCTGCCTCTGGTAATGCTTTTGGTAGTTAGAGAGCCTAAATTAGCAGGTGGACTGGTGGAAGTAACAGTAAACCATAGGTCTAAATCTGAATTAAGGGCAATTGTAAAAGATTTACTGACCCTCATTAAAATCCACAGAAATTTTTATGTGAATTCACTATCTTGACTAGTATCTATGAGCTATGTCCTTCAGATTTATATATTTGTTTCATATGCTACTAGGATCAGAAGAAGCAGGTAGATGGATGGCTGAAGCCAAGCAGAAGGTCCTAGAAGCAACTTTAGTTACAAAAACTGGAGTTACAGGAAAAGAATTAAGAGATGAAAGATGAAGTTCAGGATTTAGTTAAATAATAAATGTATTTCCAAGAATATTTCCCAAAAAGGTTGACTGGATGAGAATTCAAGCTTGTAGACAAGAAAAGGGAAAAAATGTATATACTTTCACGGTTCACTTCTCCAAACTGTTTGAAGAACATTCACGTTTAAGGGCAGTGACAAAAGAACACTGGCCTGTATTTAATTTTACGTTTTTTGGTGGATTGTTGCCTGAACTAGTAGCTTTAGTGAAAAGACATCATTTGAATTGGGAAAATGTGAATCCTTCAGAATTGGCTATAGTGGCTTACAAATTAGCTCAAACTCAGGAAGAAAAGAATAGGGAAAGAGAGGTGAAGGCTAGAGAGCAAAAATAATAATAATAATTGATGGCTTTGCAGTTGCAGCAGCTACAAAGTAGGGACAGTAATGACACGGTTCTGGCCAAGGGACAGCCTCAACCAAACATGCCCAAACACAAGCTGGTCTGCAACTACTGTAAAAGCCTGGTCATTTTAAGAGGGATTGTTTAAAACTTAAGAATAAATAAAGGGTTACTCCTTCAGCACCTCCAATACCACCAATGATAGTGCTGCGAGGATTTAAGGTTTTTCACCAGGGTTCCTCTTAACAGTCAGGGAGAAACAATGCTCCAAGTAAATGGGGAGCCTTGTACTTTTCTGACTGACACCGGGGCTACCATGATGGCAATAAATACCATGTGTTTATAAAACTCCCTCCTTTGGAGTGACAAAACTCTAAAATCATGGGGGTTTCAAATGAAGAGCTAATTTTGTCTCAATCAGAGCCAGTATCTTTAGGATCCATTGATGATTTACATCTTTTTCTTCTCAGCAATGATACTCATTAATCTATTTGGGTGGGATTTATTATCCAAATGGCGATGACATATACAGTTCACTGCTAGTGGAGAAATTCAATTAAACTTTCCTCCGTTAGATGACTCAGTTACTGAAAGAAAAACAGAAGTCACCTTCTACTTTTTTCAAGGGTTAATGGAAGTAGAAGAAACTACAGAACAGGTCCAGAGAGGAGAGAAGGGATCAGAGCAAGTGCCCACTGAATTTTGGGCAAAGACAACCACAGATGTAGGAAAAGTCTTGTCAGCCGAACGTTTTCAGGTGCAGACAGATACTTCTAAACCCTTGCCTAGAATAGCTCAATATCAATTAAAGCCTGAAGCTATAACAGAATTAGAACCTATTATCCAAGATTTCCTCCAGCAAGGTCTAATGATACCATGTTAATCGTTGTAAAGAAACCCTGGTGGCATAGTGGTTAAGTAATACAGCTGCTAACAAAAAAGCTGGCAGTTCGAATCCTCCAGGTGCTCCTTGGAAACTCTATGGGGCAGCTCCACCCTGTCCTATAGGGTCGCTCTGAGTCAGAATCGACTCAAAGGCAATGGGTTTGTTTTTTTTGGTTTGGTTAGTCTTTGTGATACTCCTATTTTTCCAGTAAAAAAACAAAACAAAAAATAGAGGGTGGAAATGTGTACAAGATTTAAGAATAAGATTACAATATCTAGATTCCCTGTAGTTCCCCATCTTCATTTACTCTTAGCCCAGGTACCAAGCCATGCTGTATGCTTTACAGTTACAGATCTTTGTAGTGCTTTCTTTAGTATCCCTGTTCACTGGGATAGTCAGTACTTACTTGCTTTCACCTGGAAAAATTGACAATACACATGGAGAGTTCTCCCACAAGGGTTTGCCGAAAGTCCAACTATGTTTCACAAGTATTGAATTCAGATTGGATTTCATTTCAATTTAAACACAGATCAGTGTTATTGCAATATACAGACAACTGTCATGGTTTGAATTATGTCCCCCCAAAAATGTGTACATCAATTTGGCTGGGCCACAATTCCCAGAATTGTGTGGTTGTCCTCCATTTTGTGATTGTAATTTTATGTCAAAGAGGATTAGGGTGGGATTGTAATGCCATCCTTACCCAGGTCACATCCTTGATTCAGTGTAAAGGGAGTTTCCCCAGGGTGTGGCCTGTACCACCTTTTATCTCTCAAGAGATGAAAGGGAAGCAAGCAGAGAATTGGGGACCTCATAGCACCAAGAAAGAAGCACCGGGAGCAGAGCATGTCCTTTGGACCCGAGGTTCCTGCACAGAGAAGCTCCTAGTCCAGGGGAAGACTGATGATGACGAGGACCTTCCTCCAGAGCTGACAGAGAGAGAAAGCCTTCCCCTGGAGCTGACGCCCTGAATTTGGACTTCCAGCCTACTAGACTGTGAGAAAATAAATTTCTCTTTGTTAAAGACTTCCACTTGTGGTACTTCTGTTAGAGCAGTACTAAATGACTAAGACAACGACCTCATGATTTGTTCTAGTTTTAAACAGAATAATGTTAAAGACAGCATTTTATTATTACAATATTTAGCCACTACAGGGCATAAAGATTCCAAAGAAAAATTACAATTTGCTCAACCTACTGTTAAATATTTAGGACATCTTATTTCAGCTGAAGGTATTTCTATAGATCCAAAAAGAAAGGAAGCTGTGTTAACTTTTCCTTTGCCTACCACAAAGAAACAATTAAGGGATTTGTCATGGATTGAATTGTTTCCCCCAAAAATGTGTCAACTTGGCTAGGTCATGATTCCCAGCACCGTATGACTATCTATCATTTTGTCATCAGATGTGATTTCAACTATGTGTTGTATATTCTATCACTATGATGTAATAAGATGGATTAGTGGCAGTTATGCTGATGAGGTCTACAAGATCAGACAGTGTCTTAAGCCAATCTCTTTTGAGATATAAAAGAGAGAGGCAAACAGAGAGACACGGGGACCTCATACCACCAAGAAAGCAGTGCTGGGAGCAAAGCATGTCCTTTGGACCTGAGGTTCCTGTGCTGACATGCTCCCAGACCAAGGGAAGGCTGATGCATCACAAGCACCTTCCTCCAGAGCCGAAAGAGAGAGAAAGGCTTCCTCTGGAGCCAGTGCCCTGAATTTGGACTTGTAGCCTACTGGACTGTGAGAGAATAAACTTCTCTTTGTTAAAGCCATTCACTTGTGGTATTTATTATAGCAGCACTAGATGACTAAGACAGGGTTTTTTAGGTCTTTCTGGATATTGTCGAAATTGGATTCCAAATTCTTCATTGTTAGCCCAGCCCTTATATCACTATCTGAGAAAAGAAGTGATTGATCCTTTTTCCCTTTCTGAAGAAGGTGCAGAAGTGGTACACATGCTTCAACAAACCCTTTTAACCACTCCTACTTTGGGTTTTCCAAATTATGCTTTGAAATTTTCTCTGTATGTAAATGAACAAAATGGGAAAGCTTGTGGTATTTTAACTCAGAAATATGGAGCTCATCAGAGGCCTGTAGTATACTATAGTCTTCAGTTGGACCCAGTTGCTCGTGCTTCTCCTCCATGCTTAACGGCAGTAGCAGCAACCACTCAATTAGTAGAAAATACTACAGATATAGTTTTGGGTAATGACTTAGATTTATTTGTTTCACATGCAGTAGCTGCTAGTCTCAGATCTACTCTAACTCAGCATCTATCTGCCAGCAGGTTAACCTCTTATGAAACCTTATTATTGACAGCCCCAAATATTCAAATACAAGTCGTTAAAGCTTTAAATCCAGCTACTTTCTTCCTTGAGGAAGAAGGGGCACCACATGACTGCTTTGATTTGACAGATCAACTTTTACCTCAAGAGATCTCCAGGAAACTACTTTGACTAACCCCTCTTTAGTTTTGATGGTAGATGGTTCTTATTTAAAACCAAATCAGATTTTAAGCAAATATCTGGTGACTACTTCTTTAGAAGTATTGGTGAGTGGACCTTTGCCTCAGGTAACCTCAGCACAACAAGCCACGTTAGTGGCTCTTCCCCAAGCTTGTAGATTATCAAAAAATCAATATGTGAACATATTCACAGACCCGAGGTATTGTTTTGGGTTGTTTCATCATTTGAGGATGCCTTGGAAACAGCAGGGATTTTTAACGTCAGGAGGATCTCCCAGTAGGAACAGGAAATATGTAGCCAAACTTTTAGATGCTTTACTGTTACCTTCAGAAACAGCAGTAGTTAAGATACAAGCACATCAGTCAAAATGAGAACCTTGGACTAAGGAGGTAATTGGGAATGAGTTAGCTGATGCTGCAGTTAAAGAGTGGCAAACAGATCCAAAAACTCAGCCCAGCTTTACCTGAAAATCCTTTAAGGATAGTTAAAACAGAATCTGTTGATACTATGACCCTTCCTAAGCTTATACAAAGTCAAAAATCAGATATACAAAAGCTTACAAAATTCCTATTTTTAATTCAGAATACAAATTTAGGGATATTAAAAAGGTATCAAAAATTAGCCTCTGAAACTCAAATAACAGAATGGAAAGCAGGTGAATGCCATCTTAATAAAGAAACTGAATTGTGGATAGGTCCTGGAAACAGAATTGTTATTTCTAAGGGAACACATATACCTTTGTTATCAGCGTGCTTATTAGAATTTAAAGAACAATGAGATGAAGATTTAATGTCATTCTTAGATATACATTTTTGGGTAAACTCTGCAAATGCTGCAGCTTATTATTTGTATGACAGACATAACACAATGGACAGACTTCTGTTAATGTATGAAGGAACAGCATTAGACAATTACGTTCCTGGATACACCCATGGAAATAGAGAAAAATGTAGTGTGTTGTGGATGGAAATCAGGTTCACATACATCATTAACAGAAGAGCCAGAGAAAACAACAGATGCTAGGTGGCACAGTTTACCTTTACAACAAAAAGCTACATCTCCTTCACAGCAACAAATATGGGAAAAGGAAGGATGTACTCTAAATTCTGCCATAGATCTTTGGATTGAACCTGATCAAACTCTGCCTGCCAAAAGAATGATATCTTCCTGTAGTTTATAGTTTCCACCAAAAATATCATTTAGGAAGAGATATGACTGTACAAATAATAGAAAAAAAAATTATTGGGGTCATTTCTGGAAGTAGTGAAAGATCACACTATTTGCCAAGAATTTAACCCAGGAAAAACTTATTCGACTCCCCAGGGTCAATATCCCCTTCCTACAGGACCCATGACTGAATGGCAAATGGATTTTATACAACCTCTCCCAGTTCAAAATTATAAGTATGTTTTAGTCATGATATGCAGATATTCTCACTGGGTAGAAGCATGTCCCTGTTGGATTGCTACTGCAACCTTTGTTGCTAAAAAAATGTTAGAAAATATTCTTCCTACATGGGGTACTCCTCATACCGTGTATTGACAGAGGTTCTCACTTTACTGGCCAAATTTTGGCAGTAGTTTGTAACATTTTTCCTACCTTGCATTGATTACATTGTCCATATCATCCACAATCTTTGGGATTAGTTGAAAGAACAAACGCAATAATAAAAATTCAGTTAGCTAAGCTTACTGCTTCTTTAAAACTATCATGGCCTCAAGTGCTTCCAATTGTATTGATGAATCTGCGATCTTCCCCTTTTGGTCCTCACAAGTTAACCCTATTTGAAATAGTCACTGGATATATCATGCCTTTTCCTTACAATGCTATAATTCCTGATTCAAATTTGATCTCTAACAGTTTGTTAAAGTATTGTCAAAGCTTAATACAGTATGCTAAAGCCAATGATAAAGTGATTAAACATGCTTACGCTCAAATTTGTTCTCCTAATTATGTAGGTCTTCATGCCCCAGAACCTGGTGACTATGTATATTGGAAACGGCACCAGATAAAGGACTCTTTAGAACCAAAATGGAAAGGTCTCTATTTAGTTTTACTAACAAATGAATTTGCTACAAAATAACGGGGTACATCTTTCCCAATTACTTACTGCAAAGATATCTTCGTTTGCCTTATAATAAGGATGGATATTTTACAGAATTATATCAACTCTCCTAGAGATTTAGGGGAATGGTATGAAGAGTACTATATAACAAGCTAGTTGAAAATGTAACCCATACTCAGTTACCTCATCCTCATGATTATAATAATGAACGTTGGAAAAATCTTACCTATATAGAATTACGACTAAGAAGACTATCTGTGATAATTCTCTAATAGAAATTTGGTTGTCATATGTAAATTTTTCTATGCCTTCTGTTTCCTCTAGACAACTATGTTTGCTCCCTATGGATATGTTTTTGTGTGGTGGATCCAACTATACTAGTTTAGACGATCCCTTTCCAACTGACAGTGAATTTATGTGGGCAATCTCTTGTTTATATTCCTGGTGAATGTGTGGGCAATGAACTTTGGGAACTTTAGGATTACCTTTAGATATTCATAGTAATGATGTTAGTAAATATTGGAAAGGTAATGTTAAATTGTTATACTGTAAAACAAGAGTCAGAAGAAAACTCATTGGTCCAACACTCAAGGTGGGGTCAGTCATTTCTAAGAGCTTTAATTATTCCTATTTATGGTATAGCTGAATTGGAGAAATCTTTAAGAAATTTACCAATCGCTATAGGACAAATAGCAAAGTTGCTAATGGAGTGGGAACACAACAGCGATCTCTGACGTCCTTAGCCAAGGTGGTATCAGATAACATAATAGGCTTATATTTTTTATTAGCCCAAGAAAGTGAAGTCTGTGCTGTAGCAAACAACTCTTGTTGCATTTAGATAAATAACACAGGAGAAGCAGAACAAGATATACATAGAACAAGACAGCAAGCTACTTGGTTATACACTACAATACCACTAAAAACACCAGATTTATTTGGTTGGTTACCATCAGGAATAAGTACACAGGCTAGATCACTATTGCAAGGAATAGTAATATTCTTAGCCTGCATCACGATAGTATTAGGCATAATAAAACTTATCTTCTATTGTCTTATATACTTAAAAGGCAAAAGAAAGGCTTGGACTAAAATGTTGATGTACATCGATTCTCCTCATTTTTGCAAAGTGACTGATGGAAACTTAAGATCCTGGTGAAGAACCAGATGGTATCCGGTGGAAAACCAGTACCATGAGTTTAAAGAACCTGCCATGGCTGATATCTAGTCAACTCAGTCCAGGTTTTGATCATTGATGTGTTATCTCCAATCTCTGATCAAAAGGAGAGCGTGACTTGTGAGTTAAAATTGGAGCTATTACAGGCATACCTCAGAGATACTTTGGGTTCAGTTCCAGACCACCGCAATAAAGGGAATATCACAATAAAGCAAGTCACACAAATTTTTTGGTTTCCCAGTGCATATATAAATGCTATGTTTACACTATACTGTAGTTTATTAAGTGTGCAATAGCATTATGTCTAAAAAAACAATGTATATACTTCAATTAAAAAATACTTTATAGCTAAAAAAATGCTAACCATCATCTGCGCCTTCAGCAAGGCGTCCTCTTTTTGCTGGTGGAAGGTCTTGCCTCGATGTTTATAGCTGCTGACTGAGTCAAGGTGCTGGTTGCTTAAGGCTGGGGTAGCTGTGGTAATTTCTTAAAATAAGACAACAATGAAGTCTGCCATGCTGATTGACTCTTCCTTTCGCGAAGGATTTCTCTGTAGCATGTGATGCTGTTTGATAGCATTTTACCCACAGTAGAACTTCTTTCAAAATTGGAGTCAATCCTCTCAAACACTGCTGCTGCTTTATCAACTAAGTTTATGTAATATTCTAAACCCTTTGTTGTCATTTCAATAATGTTCACAGCATCTTCACCGGGAACAGATTCCATCTCAAGAAACCACTTCCTTTGCTCATCCATATGCAACTCCTCATCCTTTAAAGTTTTATCATGAGATTGCAGCTATTCAGTCACATCTTTGAACTCCACTTCTAATTCTAGTTCTCTTGTATTTCCACCACATCTGCAGTTACTTCCTCCACTGAAGTCTTGAATCTCTCAAAGTCATCCACGAGGGCTGGGATCAACTTTTTCCAAACTTCTGTCAATACTGATATTTTGACCTCTTTCCATGAATCACAAATGTTCTTAATGGCATCTAAAATGGTGAATCCTTTTCAGAAAGTTTTTAATTTACTTTGCCGGATCTATCAGAGGAATCACTATCTATTGCAGCTATAGCCTTACAAACTGTATGTCTTAAATAATAAGACTTGAAAGTTGAAATTACTCCTTGATCCAGGGCTGCAGAATAGATGTTGTATTAGCAGGCATGAAAACAACATTAATTTCCTTGTACATCTCATTCAGAGCTCTTGGGTGACCAGGAGCATTGTTAACAAGCAGTAACATTTTGAAAGGAATCTTTTTTTCTGAGCAATAGGTCTCAATAGTGGGCTTAAAATAGTCAGTAAACCATGTTGTAAACAGATGGGCTGTCATCCAGGCATTATTGTTACATTTACACAGTACAGGCAAAGTAGATTTAGCGTAATAAGAATTAAGAGCCCTAGGATTTTCGGAATGGTAAATGAGCACTGGCTTTAACTTACAAATCATCAGCTGCATTAGCCCCTAAGAGAGTCAACCTGTCTTCTGAAGCTTTGAAGCCAGGCATTGACTTCTCCTCTCCAGCTATGAAAGTCCTAGATGGCATCTTCTTCCAACATAAGGCTGTTTTGTCTACACTGAAAATCTGTTGTTTAGTGTAGCCATCTTCATCAATTATCTTAGCTAGATCTTCTGGATAACTTGCTGCAGCTTCTACATCAGCACTTGCTGCTTCACCTTGCACTTTTACGTTATGGAGACAGCTTCTTTCCTTAAGCCTCATGAACCAACCTCTCTGCTAGCTTCAAACTTTTCTTCTGCAGCTTTCTCACCTCTCTCAGCCTTCACAGAATTGAAGAGAGTTAGGGCCTTGCTCTGGATTAGGCTTTGCCTTAAGGGAATGTTGTGGCTGGTTTGAGTTCCTATCCAGACCGCTAAAATCTTCTCTATATTAGCAATAGGGCTGTTTTTTTTTTTTGTTGTTGTTGTTTTTTAATCATTCGTGTGTTCACTGAAGTAGCACTTTTAATTTTCTTCAAGAACTTAACCTTTGCATTCACAACTCAGCTAAATGTTTGGCGCAACAGGCCTAGCTTTCAGCCTATCCTGGCTTTGGACATGCTTTCCTCCCTAAGCTTAATCATTTCTAGCTTTTGATTTAAAGTGAGAGACATACAACTTTTCCTTTCACTTGAACACTTAGAGGCCATTGTAGGGTTATTAATTAGCCTAATTTCAATATTATCATATCTCAGGGAATAGGAAGGCACAAGGAGAGGGAGAAAAGCAGGGGGAATGGCCGATAAGTGGAACAGTCAGAACACACAACATTTACTAAGTTTGCCATCTTACATGGGTGCAACTCGAGGCACCCCAGAACCATTACAATAGTGACATCAAAGATACTGATCACAGATCACCGTAACAAATATAATAATAATGAAAAAGTCTGAAATATTGTGAGAATTACCAAAATGTGACAGAGACATGAAGTGGGCACGTTATTAGATAAATGGCGCCGAAAGACTTGCTTCAATGCAGGGTTGCCACAAACCCTCAATATGTAAAAAATGCAGTATCTATGAAGCACAATAAAGTAAAGGACAATAAAACGAGGTATGCTTGTATTCCCTGTCCATGATTATAAAGAATGTGACCCAGCTGGAGCAACAAGGACTCACAAGGACATATCAACTGGACCCAGAGGTATAAAAACAATAGCTAGGACAATCTTAGAAAACATCTTTTAGGAAACCTTTCATACAAATACTTAGTTAGAGCACAAAAGACCCATATATTTTCTACTCCTTATCTTTCTCTACGAGGAGTTAAGAGCTCAGCTGCTAACCAAAAGTTCCTACCACAAGGGTGCCATGTACTTTATTTACAGTATTAGCAAGCTATCCAATCCCCTTAGCAGGCCACGAGTACCTCATTTGCAGTCCCACCCAGTCAATTGCTGGGAGTTAAAAAGACCATGGCTAGAAAGGCCATATTAAGTAATTCACTATACTGCGTAAACAGAGAAAATACTGAAGTTGTCAAGGATTTCATTTTACCTGGATCTGCAATCAACAACCATGGAAGCAGCAGTCAATAAATCACCTCTTTAAAGTGCAAAACACCTCTCAGAAGCGTTAAAAAGCAAAGATGTCACTTTGAGGACTAAGGTGCACCCTACCCAAGCCATGGTATTTTCAACCGCCTCATATGCATGCAAAAGCTGGACACTGAAAGACCCAAGAAGAATTGATGCCTTTGAATTATGGTGTTGGTGAAGAATACTGAATATACTATGGACTGCCAGGAAAAACAAACAAATCTGTCTTGGAAGAAGTACAGCCAGAACACTCCTTAGAAGTGAGGATGGTGAGATTGTCTCATGTACTTTGGACATGTTACCAGGAGGGACCAGTCCCTGGAGAAGGACATCATGCCCGGTAAAGTAGAGGGCCAGTGAAAAAGAGGAAGCCCCTCAACGAGATGGACTGAAACAATGGCTGCAAGAATGGGCTCAAGCATAATAACGATTGTGAGGATGGCACAGGACTGGGCAGTGTTTTGTTCTGTTGTATATAGCATCGCTATGAGTCAGAATCGACTCAAGGGTACCTAACAACATCAATATGAAAAACTAAATGAAAATAATACTTAACCTTACAATGGTTAAAATGCACTCTGATGTTTTCTATTCTATTTGTTTCTCTTTCTCTCTCTTTCTCCCTCCCTCAATTTCTTTTTAAATGCTGGTCATAGTCCAACTCACTAAACTGATTTCAAGACCCACTGAGTTACTACCCTCAGTTTGAAAGCATACGGTAGGTGAAGAGAGATTGTCAGAGGAAGAAACAGAAAATTTTGGAATAACAGGCATTTTCTGGGCAATTTCTTGTTGTTGACCTAGGCTATGCAGGCCAAAAAAAGAGTGTTTAATGCTAGACAGGCACTGGAGGAAAAGGTGGGCAGGTTGCATGTGCCCACCCAGTCCCTCACACAAGCAAAATTATTGTTAGCAATATGAATTCTAAGCCAAAGAACTGACTAAAAGATCAGAGATAAAAAATAACCAATTAATTTAAGAGCAAAGTAATCTATGAATCTTGAATCAGTGATACTGGACAGTTGAAGTGTAGCCTCATGGTTATATGAGTGTGTTTAGTCTGTGAAAAATCATTGAGCTGTATACTTTCAATGTGTATACTTCCTGTATGTATGACATGTACTTTTCTGTATGCAATATTTCAATAAAAAATAAACTCAAAACACAGTACTCTGATGTTCAATACTGAGATAGCAGAACTCATCATTTCTCAAGCAGGTCTTCTTTGTAGGCTGGAAGAATAGTTCAGCATGCTCTCAAGAATCTGAAATGAATGAAGTAAAAAACTTCATTTCCTCCAAAGACAAATCCATTTTGGGAAAATGCTTCCATTTTAATATGAAAAATCATGATTCAATTATTCATATTTACAGATAGTTAAGAAGGTACCATGTGAAGCATGTGAAGTAAATCATAGAATTTTGGTAGCTACAATTTTCAGAATACTATTTAGAAAGATCCTGTTGGAGAGGATTTGAATGATTACATTTTAATAAGGCACCTGCTTAACGTTTAATAAACTAGCCTCTGCCTACACTCTGCATGAGTTAATGAATCCATGGGCTTCATGCTTCTCCTGGATAACATCTTCTAGTCTTTCAAGACTCAGCTTTGAAGTCCCCTCCTCGACACTTTCTGTGTCCTCTCCTCATGTATGTACACACAGTATACTGTATGTGTCCCTATCATAGGTCTTATCTCACTATACGGTAATGCAGGTATCAGCAAACTATAGCTCATGGGCTGGCCACTTAATTTTGTAAATAAAAGTTTTACTGGAACACAGCCATACTCATTAGTTCATGAATCGTCTATATCTGCTTTTGTGCTACAATAGAGTTGAGTAGTCGAAAAGAAACCACAGGGTCCATAGAGTCTAAAATATTTATAATCTGGCCCTTTACAGAAAAAGTTTGCTAACCCCTGCTGTAATTCTTAATTTATCTATTTTCCTTTGTTTGTGAATCCTTGAAGGCAGGAACCATATCTTAGATCTCTGAACTACTATTAATCAAAGGCAAGAAATCTAGAAGATACTCAACAAATAGATGCTGAAGGCCAAAAAATGGCCTTCACTTCTATATTTTTTAATGTGGCATTTCATTTCAAAAGTTACGGCATTTAATTATTTCCTAGGCAAAAAAGATGAAATAAACATGGAAATAAAATACAATCTTTTAGTGTTAGGTTTTAAGAAAATTATACACATGCCTCTTTATAAATCCAGCCTTAATAGGTTAACAGATGTATGTGCTAAATTAGGTGAAATGTTAAGCTAGGAGTTCAGATAAGAGCATGGGTTAACTAACACCTTATTAAAGTGTGTGAGTCACACTATTACTTGTGAACAGTCACAAAATAATTTTTAAAGACAATTACTTCTGGGGTGCCCATAGCTCTGAACTAAAAATCAAGCCTAATTACAACAACTTCCAAAGGATTTTTCACTTTATGAGGTATAACTACAACAGAATCTTAAAATTTAGATGAGTCCTAGATCCTTCTCTATTTTATCCCAACAATGCTTTCTTTTCAAAGTGATTTTGGAATGCCTGCCTCTTTTGGTACTGTCTTCAGAGTCAAATTTAATGATCATAAGAAAATCTGTCTTACTACTTTATAGTACCACCTCCTTCGAACTAAAATGATACTGAATGAATTTATTACCTATATTATTAAGTAGATTGGCACTGGATAAATTTTATATTTCCTAAAACCAAAACTACTTTCAAGGAGAGTTCTGCTGCCACTGATGATATTCATTAAAATGTGCTGCATGCTCGGGTAATTTAAAGAAAGAGTTCCAACATTTTTTGAGCAGTCACTGGTTAAGTATGTAACTTCCTCAAGTTACCATTTTGAAGGGGATAACACTTATTTTGATGTAGGATTCTGACAAGTAAGTAAAATATCAACAATAATACTAAATATTGCTTGAAATAAATGGGCTATTGAGTGGGGCTTAGAAATACTGATAAAGGATCTGGATGCTTATCATTAAATGGAATTTAACTTTATATAAAAACATGAAATACTGGAGTATATACAATGACATTACTGGTTTTATTTGCTAGAATTAGTGCCTTCCTCTCAAAAAAACTTTTTGAGTAATAATCACATGACAAGTAGCAAGATTAGTGCACAGATTAGTAATAGGATCCAGATGTTCAATGTTCATACACCTATCCTTCCTTCTGCTCTAGGGCATGAAATTCAACCTAGCAAAAACTGAGCTCTCAAAAATCAGCTATTTAATCAAAATATATTAACTTGTACATACATGTTACTCATTCATAAAAGAGTCTTTTAGGTTGTTTGTCTGTTTTACGTCAGGTACTACTTGGTAATTCATTAGCTGAGACCTGTTCCATGTCAAACTCCCTGCTGCAAAAGTATACAAACCAATGCTGTTATTATTAGATATCACACATCAGGCATGTTTCTCATGCTACTAACAGCATTAAGAGTGTGTTCAGCAAATTGTAATGGGCTTGATTCTCTCCCTAGATACTCATACAGGAATCCTTCCAGTAAGTTCCATTAGTAGGGTATGTAACTTTCCTATGTCACAGACACAGCCACTAAATTAAATGTAATAAAATCAATTTACCCTTTGAAGGGATTAATTGATTCATCTCCTTCAGATTAACATGTACTACTACTATACAGGACAAAGTATTGGCTGAATTAAATCTTCAGGTAATGTGGCTTTCTTTTCTTTCTTTTAAGGAGATCCCCAGTTTTAATTTTTGTATTTTTGATTGCTTTAATTCTTAACTTCTATTCACGTACATAGCTATTATATGCTTTTTTCTGATAAAGGCAAACAGGTCTTTAAACTTTGTGTGTGTTTTCTGTAATAAGAACAAAGTAGCTCTTATTTAATTATGATGTGCTCTGTTTCTCACGCAAAAGAGAAAACCTGATCATAGTCAAACATATGAAGCTGACACATTTTAAAGGGAGATTAATGAATCTTTGATCAAAATATTATCGTGTTTCTGAAATAAAAATTTCTTATTATAAGTTAGGAAACAGATTTCTTTAGCAGATAAATATTGCATTGGTGATCTGAAATTCCTTACAATGTAAACCATCCAGCCGAGTGTCATTAAGAGTGTAGGCTTTGGAGTTAAGACTGTTTGTGTTCAAATCCTGGTCTGGACACTTACTGGTCAAGTTACTGGTCAGTCTTTCTGTGGCTATATTTTCTCATCTACAAAACAGTATCCACCTCAGAGGGTTTCTGTGAGGATTAAATTAGACAATATATGTGAAGAGCTTTGCACAATACCTAGTATATGGTAAGTGCTCACTAAATGTTTAGTAACATAGTTGATATTAAATGGAATTAATTTGAATGATTTATTTTTAAACATCTTATGTTAAATATCTGGCCTGAAAACCTGGTCAGAGATACAATACTGAATGATAAAACGATGCAGAAGAAAGGTGGGAGGAGGAGGTGGGAAGGAAGCAGAGACTAAACATTTTAACAGACAAAACAAGACGTAGATCTTATTACTCCACAACCATCCAAGTTTCAGAATCCTGAAAATAAAGTATAATAAGAGTCTTAAAGAGCTCTACTTTTATTAATGAATGATGGGACATGAGTTAATTAAATGTAATAGTGGATTTAATCCCATTTTTGTTCAAACGTAGAGCAAATCTGATATGTAGCATTCTTGGAGAAATACCGAAAAATTAGTGGGATAATCTATACTTGAACCATTCCTGATGACAGCTGTTTTAACAATTATCAAGACAATTATGAATGCGTTCATTCTGTTTAGGTCCTTGGCCCAGCAGTCTGCCTTCCTAAATATACCTATTCTAGCATTCCAAAGAATTATGGTGTATTATGGATTGAATTGTGTCCCCCCCAAAATATGTGTCAACTTGGCTAGGCCACAATTCCCAGTATTGTGTGGTTGTCCTCCACTTTGTGATCTGATATAATCATTTTATGTGTTGTAAATCCTAACCTCTATGACGGTTAATAGGAGCCCTGGTGGCTCAGTGGTTAAGAGCTCAGCTGCTAACCAAAAGGTCAGCAGTCTGAATCCACCAGCCACTCCTTGGAAACCCTATGGGGCAGGTCTACTCTGTCCTATAGGGTTGTTATGAGTTGGAATCAACTCACTGGCAACGGGTTTGGTTTTGGTTTATGATGTTAATAAGGCAGAATTAGAGGCAGTTACGTTAATGAGGCAGGACACAATCTACAGGATTATGTTGTATCTTGAGTCAATCTCTTTTGAGATATAAAAGAGAGAAGCAAGCAGGAAGGAGAGGGACCTTATTACCACCAAGATGCTCCTAGACCAGGGGAAGACTGATGACAAGGACCTTCCCCCAGAGCCAACAGAGAGAAAGTCTTTCCCTGGAGCTGGCACCCTGAATTGGGACTTGTAGCCTCCTAAACTTGAGAGAATAAATTTCTGTTTGTTAAAGCAATCCACTTGTGGTACTTCTGTTATAGCAGTACTAGATAACTAAGAGAATATACAAGCATGCATATTTAATAAACTTTGAAGTTCTTAAAATCTCTGCTTCTACAGAAAGATAGTTTTCTCACATGAAAGCTGATAATCACCTAATTCCAGTGATTTCAGAGCTGTAATTGTAGAACAGTATATGAGAGATTCCTTTTTACATTAATTAGTATTTAACAATGCTTATTAAAGTGTCACATCACTTAGTGAATATGGTCTACTGAGCTCTCAACAAATATCTGTTAATTATCATAATTATAATGTCCACAAAAGAAGTAAACATCATAGGCTGTAGTAACATGTAAGCAAACTCCTTCTTGAAACTGGAGAAAAGTTGGTTTAATATACAATAAAGAGAGGATGAGGAGGAGAGAAGAGAGAGGGAAAAGACAAAGTAGTAGAAACTGAAGTAGTGTGATTAAATTTATCAGTATTAAGAGATGCAGAAAATTTGGAGACAGCTTAAGTTTAAAGCTACTATCATGGTTGAGCTACCTCAAAAAAATAGAGTGGGATATTAATATTTTACTTTTTAAAAAGAACGATGGGGACTTCTGGTGCTGGCCAAATTGGAGTAAGCCCTCTACAGCCTCACTCATTCACTGATTACAACTAAAAACTCCGGACAAAACACGCAAAAAATCAACTACCTGAGGACTGTGAAAACTAAACAATAGCACAAGGAGTGAGGACAGCAAAAACTTTAAGAGAAACCTTGTCCTTCGGGCCAGAGGACCAGGAAAAGAGGCTGCTGAGAGGTGTGAGTCTAAAGGGAAGCCCTCTTTTTTTCTTCCTCTTTTCCCCCTTTCTTCTTTCCCAGTCCTGCCTTAAAAGCAGCCCTAGTTGCAGAACTGCATGGCAGCAACACAGGCAGCTAAAACCCCAAGAAAAAACCCATCTCTCTGGAAAAAGGGACACTGGTGGTCTGAAGATGATGAGGGAAGGGGGTTATTCTGTCCTCTGTCTTTTTTCCTGCCACTTTGCCCCCAGGACAACCCAAGCCATATGGAACTGTGCAACATCAGCACTGGTAGCTAAAACTCCATCTTTCTGGCCAGAAGACCAGGAAAAGGGACCCCTGGGAGCCAGAGAATGTGAGAGGAATACTGGAAAGAGCTGGGGAAGGGGCTTCTTTAATTTTGTGTATAAGTTGACAAGTTCCAGGCTCACTGCTGAACACTGAATGCACAAGAGATGCCCAAAGCAGCATTACAAAGGCTTTGAAAATTTAACTAAAATTGGAATCATCATCACTCAAAAAAGCTGAAGCAAAACCTGCACTCTGCTCTGTTGGTCCAGGTGACTAGAGATCAATCGTTGAGCCTTGGATGGTTGCTTGCAAGCTTTTAAGATCCCAGGCACTACACAACGAATTAGGAGGCAATTAAGAGTTAGAAAAGAAGCGCTAAACAAATTATTAGGCCAATTAACTGGGATGTTCCATAAAACGATGACCCTAAACCTCTAAACCAAGGAACCAAATCCCATGAGGTGATTGGTTGTATATAAGAAGGCGTGGCTGCTTTTCTTTTTTTTTTTTTTTGGTCATTGTTGTAAATACATCTATCACACTTTTGCCAATTCAACTTTTTACAGGTGTACAACTTATTGACAGCAATTACAATAATGGACTATGCAACTCTACCCTTAATCCATGTGATCTTTCCATCACCATTAACTCCCCTTTTCCCCCCCGCCCCCGTAATACCACTAATAAACTTTGGTCTCTATTTTTAAAAAAAGGGGGAAAAAAAAACTTGCAGTCTGAACCTAACCAGGTTAACTGTCTGCTAAAACAAAAGAAATATTCTCCAGATGATTTTAACAGGACCCATAGTCTCTCAGATTATAATCCTTATAATGTCCAGAATACAATCCGAAATTACTTGACATACAAAAAAACAGAAAAATCTGACCAATTACCAAGGGAAAAGATAATCAACCCAATCCCAAGAAAACTCAGATACTGGGATACTCAAAGACTTTAAAGCAGGTAAGGATAAGCATACTTAATGAATGGAAAGACAGACACCTTCAACAGAGAAACATAATACGATTTTTTATGCAGGAATCTACAAAAAAGCTCCGAGAATTAGTAAGTGAGTTTAGTCAAGTTGCAGAATACAAAGGCCAGCGTAAAACATCAATTATATTTCTATATACTAGCAAGAAACAATTGGCAATTCAAACTTTTTTTAAAGTACCATTTAAATTGCACCAAAAACAGGAAATATTTAGGTATAAATCTAACAAAATATCTTCAGGAAAACTAAAAAACACTGATGAAAGAAACAGAAAAAAACCTAAAAAAATGGAGAGATATATCATGTTCATGGATTAGAAAACCCAGTATTCTTAAAATGTCAATTCTTCCAAAATATCTATAGATTCAATTTAATCTAAATCAAAATCTTAGCATGATATTTTGGAGATAATGACAAGCAAATTCCATAATTTTTATGGAAAATCCAAGGACCTAGTTTAGTCAAAACAATTTTGAAAAATCAGAATAAAGTTATAGGACCCATACTACGTGAGTTCAAAACTGATTATAAAGCTACAGTCATCAGGACAATGGCAAAGGATAGACACACAGATCAATGGAGTCACACAGATCCAGAAACAAACAACACAAATATTGTTAATTTTTGACAAAGATGCAAAGGCAATTCGATAGAAAAAGGACAGTCTTTTCAACAAATGGTGCTGGAACAAATGGGCATCCAACCACTTGCAATAAATAAATTTTTACACCATATTAAAAAATAACTCAAAATGGATCACAGACCTAAAACTTTAACACTTCTAGAAGAAAATGTAACAGTCTTTGTGAACTTAGGTTCAGCAAAGGATTTTTAGATCTGACACCAAAAACATGATCCATGAAGAAAAAAACTGAAAATTGGACTACAGCAAAATTAAAAACTGTTCTGCAAAAGACAGGATAAGCCACAGATTAGGAGAAAATATTTGCAGATCACCTATCTAATAAAAGACTTGTACCTAGAATACATAAAGAGCTCTGAAAACTTAATAATAACCCAATTTAAAAAATGGGCAAAAGATCTGAACGGATGCTTCACCAAAAACTAAACTTAACTCATAGCTGTTGAGCTGATTCCAACTCATCGTGACCCTACAGGACAGAGTAGAACTGCCCCATAGCATTTCCGAGGCTGTAAATCTTTACAGAAGCAAACTGCCGCAACTTTCTCCCTCAGAGTGGCTGGTGGGTTAGAAAGATGCTTCACCAAAGAAGCTAAATTGATGGCAATTAAGCACATAAAGAGATATTCAAAATCTTCCATAATCAGTACATTAGGGAAATGCAAACAAAAGTCACATTGAAACACCACTACCCACCTACTGCTGCTGTTGTTAGTTGCTGTCAAGTCGATGCTGACTCATGGCGACCCCATGTGCATAGAGTAGAACTGTTGCATAAGGTTTTCAAGGCTGTGAACTTTTGGAAGCAGATCGCCAAGCCTTACTTCCAAGGCACCTCTGAGGTTTGAACTACCAACCTTTTGGTTAGTAGTCCAGCACTTAACCATTGTGCTACCCAGAGACTCTACCCACCTATGAGAATAGCGAAAATAAAACAATAAAACAAAATAGACAACTCCAAGTACTGGCAAGGAAGAGAAGCAACTGGAACTCTCATACATTACGTGGGAATGTGAAACGGTACAGCACCTCTGGAAAACAGATTGGCAATTTGTTAGAAAGTTAAACATACACTTACCTTATGACCCACCAATCCCACTTGTAGGTATTTACGCAAGAGAAATAAAACCTCATGTTTATACCAAAACCTGTTAAAGAGGTTAAAGAGAATGGAATCCTTATTTTAGAGAGAGAGCAGGTTTATGAAGCACATTATAATCTGATTTTCAAATGCAATTTTCAAAAGAATGCACAGAATTATTTTAGGTACAAAATCAGGAAGACTGAAAATAAAGGAACATCTAACACTATGTGAAATACAGCATGTGAGTTATATCTCAATGAAACTATCATTAAGAAAACAATTGTATCTGAATAACTTCTTTTCTCTGCCCGAATGTTTCCCTAACTTGTCTAATAAGAATCATTTAGCAACTGGTTAAAAACACAGATTCTCAGGCCACTTGCCCAGATATTGTGATTCAGTAGAGTAGGCTGGGGACCAGGAAACTATACTTTTAAAATGCATTCCTCAAGGGATTTCTAATATCAGACAAGTTTAGAGGGAAAAAAAAAAAAACTGCCACCCATAATTCTTTCTTAGCTACAAAGCCAAACAAAAGAAATTTTAATTGTCTATTTAGTCATGTTCTGAATGCTTTCTAACACACCAAGAGAGTCATATATAGTGTTAATAGTCACACTCTAGAAAAATACAAGATGATCTACTGGGATATGAAAGAAAATACTGATCTTCTGTATACATTTACTTTTATCTCATACTTCAAAAATTCCTATTTTTGTTGTGTGTTTTATAAAGTACACAGTGTATCAATGCAATAGTGTATGCATATCTTTTTTTTTCCTGATGGGATGTGTGCTCAAAAAAGATTTATTGTTTTTCGCCTCAGCCCTTATCCTGTTTTGCAATAAGACCCTCGCAATCCTTAAATATAACGTCTGCCAACATTCTTTGCCCACCAAAACACCATTATGTCCATATATCCATACCCAAGCATAAAAGCATCATCATTCTGTATAAAGGACACAGTTCTTTTCCCATGTCAAGATCTGAAAAAGTATTTATTGCATCTAGTAAGAAATTTAGAAGGTGCTTACCTTTTCATACTATTCTTGAAGTCCAGTAGACTCTTGGCATTTGAGGATTCAACTCACCAATTTAACAGTTGTGGTTTCAAGCCTTCACAGGTAACTGTGAAGTTCCATATGTGTAGTAATGTGATTTTGCTGAGTCACAAACTTGAATCAAGTATGCTTTCAAGCTGGTGTGAAGGTCCACACCATGAAAGACTATAATTAAGCTTACCACCCAGCATTTCCTTTCATTAAGCTATGCTGTTCTCTGTTATTAGGGTCAGGAAAGACCTCTTTTTTAGTTAGCCTTTACCTCAGCAGTCCCCACCATTTATCTATAAAGTTTATCATACAAAGTCCTTGACTCCAAATGTGTGTATCAATCTATTTTTTCAGTTACACTAAAAACACATGACACAGTGGCTGCAACAATTGGCTCAAGCAAACAACTGTGAGGATGGCACAGGACTGGGCAATATTTCGTTCTGTTGAACACAGGGTCGCTATGAGTCAGAACCGACTCGACAGCACCTAACAACACCTAACAACAACAACAATACATGTGGGAGGTTTTGTGAGTGGGCATTTAAAAAGGACTGTCAAGGAGTCTCTGGGTGATGCAAACAGTTAAGTACTCGGCTACTGACAGAAAGGTTGGCAGTTTGAATGTACCCAGAAGCACCTCGGAAGAAATGCCTGGCAATCTACTTCCAAAAGATCACAGCCATTGGGTCAGGGAAAAAAAAAAAGAACTATTAAACGTTAAAAGACTGGAATTTATGCTATATTACAAATAAATAAGTGGTATTCATGAATTAGGGCATTTTCAACTGTTAAGGATGTATTCACTGTCAAAGATGTCAGCAGATATCTCTTAAGAACTCTTCCCAGGGTAGAATTCTATGGCAAGCATGAACTGTGTTCAGAAGAAATATCACTAAGCTTCTCCTTCCAACCTTCCAAGTCAATAACATATGTCACATAAGGCCTTCTCTCTCTCTCTCTCTCACCCTCAAGAATGTCTTCATAAAGTGCATGTACTCCTTCAGGCACGATGACTGCCAGTGCAGTTCCACAGAGAAGGCCAGCACCCAACACAGTCACCAGCTTTAGTCGCTCCTGGAAAAAAAACGTAAGACACTGTTGAACAGATTTATTAACGAACGGGAAAAAGATTCTGAAGTATCTGTAATCGAAACGGTGAACTACTTGTTTGTGAGACCAAAGCCTACAACGGCCAGTAACCATGAAAAATGTTCAGCTTCATGAATAATTAATGCAAATTAAAACAAGGAGATGCCTTTTTTAAATTTACCTGATTGGTGATGGTATGGAAAAATGTCTACTATCTAGGTCAAGGAGAAATGAGCACTTGTCTAACACAAGAAGGAATGTGAAATCTTAAAACCTATCTGGACTGTGATTTGGCAATTTAGATCAAAAGCCTTAAAAATGTGAATTCTGCGATCCAGCAATTAACTTCTAAAGTTCATCCTAAGAAAGAAAGGTATATGCAAAGATGACCACTGCACTTTATTAAGAGTGCAAACCTGAAAATAACCAAAATGTCCAAGAAAGGAGATTGACTAAATAATCACAATACCACAGCACTCAGCCATTACAAATGACATAGGTCTGCAACACCAGTATTAACAACCAAAAATTACGTGTGGTTACCTAGAAAGATATGTATGCATGTTTATGTGTATCGGAAGGCAAATGTGAGTATATGGGTGTGCATGTACAGGGGTATCTGTAGGCATACATTTACATATGTTTGTGTGTGCTGCATATATATTCACCTTCCAACCTTCCAAGTCAATAACATATGTCACATAAGGCCCTTCTCTCTCTCTCTCACCTTCAAGAATATCTTCATAAAGTGCACATATGCACTTCATAATAACACACATAGGGGGCACAGTTACAGATACTTCCTAGACATAGCCGAACACCTTGCGACTTTGGTTTTTCTGGGTTGAAGACTTAGGACCATAGTCTCGTGGGGCAATTCAGTCAATTGGTATAACAGAGTGCATAAAAATAATGTTCTACATCTGAGTTTGGTGAGTAACACCTGGAATTTTAAAAGCCTGAAAGCGACCATATAAGATACAACTATTGGTCTCTACTTGTATGGAGCAAAAGAGACTGAAGGAAATCAAAGGCTCAAAGAAGAAACTAGTCCACGGACTAATAGCCCACATGAACCACGGCCTCTTCTAACCTGAGACCAGAAGAACTAGATGGTGCCCGGTTACCACTACCTACCTTCAACACAATAGAAGGTCCCCCAGATAGAATGGGAGAAAAATGTAGAGCAAAATTCGAATTCCTAAAAAAGGACAGACCTACTGGACCAATACAGACTAGAGGAACCCCCGAAGCTATTTCTGGAGGTCACCTTTCAGCCAAATAACAGATCAGTTTATAAAATAAACAATATAACTTGTGAGTAATATGCTCCCTTAAACAATCAAATATGGTTATATGAAACCAAATGGTTGACATTTACCCAAAAGCAAAGATGAGAAGGCAAGGGGGGAAGGGCAGCTACATCAATGGAAACAACAACTAGAATGGAAATAATAAGAATGCCATTACTTTGTGAAAACTGTAACCAATGGCATAGAACAATTTGTATAGAAATTGTTAAATGGAACCTAATTTGCTGTGTAAACTTTCATCTAAAACACAGTAAAATATTATTCTTAAAAAAAGAGAAAGACAAAAACCAAAGACTCAAAGAACAAACTAGTCTACAGGGCTAACAGCCCACGCAAACCACCGCCTCTTCTAACCTGAGACCAGAAGAACTAGATGGTGCCTGGCTACGAGCACCGACTGTTCTGACCAGGGATACAATAGACAGTCCCAGATAGAATAGGAGAAAAATGTAGAACTAACCTCCGATTACTAAAAAAGGCCTGGACTGGTAGAGATTAGAGAAACCCCCAAAACTACTGCCCTGAGATAATCTTTAAGCTTCGAACAGAAGCCACTCCCAGAGGCCATCTTTCAGTCAAATAATAGATTGGCTCATAAAATAAATATCATCTGTAAGTACTGTACTCCTTTAAATAATCATCTATGTGAAACCAAAGGGTCAACATTTACCCTAAAGCAATGTCATGGATTGAATTGTGTCCCTCAAAAATATGTCAACTTGGCTACATCATGATTCCCAGTATTGTATGATTGTCTACCGTTTTGTCATGTGATTTCCCTTGTGTTGTAAATCTTATCACTATGATGTAATAAGATGGATTAGTGGCAGTTATACTGATGAGATCTACAAGACTAGATACTGTCTTAAGCCAATCTCTTTTGAGATATAAAAGAAAGAGGCGAACAGAGACATGGGGACCTCATACCACCATGAAAGCAGTGCTGGGAGCAGAGCATGTCCTTTGGACCTGAGGTTCCTGTGCTGAGATGCTCCCAGACCAAGGGAAGACTGATGACAAGGACTCTCCTCCAGAGCTGACAAAGAAAGCCTTCCCCTGGAGCTGACATCCTGAATTTGGACTTATATCCTACTAGACTGTAAGAGAATAAATTTCTCTTTGTTAAAGCCATCTACTTGTGATGTTTCTGTTACAATAGCACCAGATGACTAGGACAAGAAAAGATGAGAAGGCAAGGGGTGGGGGGTATGGAAGCTAGATTAATGGAAACAGAACAATCAGAATGGAAATAATGAGAATGCTGACACATTACGAAAAATGTAACCAATATCGCTGAACAATAGGTATAGAAATTGTTAAATGGGAATCTAATTTGCTGTGTAAACTTTCACCAAAAATACAATAAAATACTATTTAAAAAAAACAGGTTTATTGATATAGAAAGTCACAATGTTCTGCTATAAAGTTGGTTGCAAATAGTATGTATGATGATTTCATATTTGTAAAAGAAAAAATATTTATTCATATAAGTAGAACAAGTGTACGTTAAAATATTTACAATGGTTATCTCTGGATAATTTTTATTTTATAATCTATCTACACTGAACATGTATTACTCTAACAAAAAAAATGTTTTTTAAATGTCAATATTAAAAAGGCCTATGGTTTTGGACCAACTTAATCCCAATTGTTTTCTTTTTATCCAGATTTCTTTGTGAAACTGCTTCTTGTCATAAGAGACTTAAAAATTAGGTTTCAAAGTTTCTTAAAGTGGTAGTATACCCTAATACGGCTTCCTGGGATCTTAGCAGTATGCAAAATGATCTTAAAAACTACAAACTAAAGCCAAACCAGTTGCTGTTGAGTCAAGTGTGACTCATGGTGACCCCACATGTGTCACAGTAGAACTGTGCTCCACAGGCTTTTCATAGCTGTGACCTTTCAAAAGCAGCCTTTCTTCGAGAGTGCCTCTGGGTGGGCTCAAACAGCCAACCTTTCAGTTAGCAGGTGAGTGCTTAACCACTTGCACCACCCAGAGGCCTTTAAAAAAACCAAGGAGGTAATTATATATGTTGCTTATGAAAATGTTTCCATTTTTTTTATTGTGGTAAAAACATACGTAACAAAACATATGCTATCTCAACAATTTCTACGTGTACAACTCAGTAAAACTCATTACATTCTTCAAGTTGTGCGACCACTCTTGCTTTCCTTTTCTGAATCATTTCACTACAATTAACATAAATTCAATGCACCCTGAGCAAAAACCTCTCCTTTCCCCTCTCCCTCCAGTCCCTGGTAATCGCTAATAATCTTTGATGTCTATGTATTTGCTTATTAAATTTCAGAGTTTTAATGGGATAGAATATACGTCACTTTTCTGTTTTAGTTTCTTTAATGTGGTCAACAAAAACAATAGTAGCTGTATTACCTCTGATATACTACTGAACTTCTAACTGCAAGGCTGGGGGCCTAACACTGTTTATAAACACTCTCTCTATGGGAGAATGGATTCTCAGATGAAAGCCTGGTTGAAACATTACTCTCTCCTTGTTTGGGAGGACAGAAGGGGTCCACATCTCATTGTGACTCCATTGAAAAAGGAGGAACTGCAGCTGCAATGTAAGTACCAACCAATACTTGCCATATAGCATGAGGGGAATCCCAGCTTCCCAGCACTAGGGCCAGGTCAGCCCTTCCGGCATTCAAGATGGCCATTCGCTACACAGAAATCAAAGAGTATTCTGAATGCATCCAGTGGTTGGGGTGCTGGCTTGGGAGGTAGAACTGACTCCATGATCAAATCAGTTAACAAAACCCAGAACCTCAACTTGTCTTCTGTAAAACAAGAATATTTTTACATGCCTTATGAAGATATAGGAGGCAATAGGAGAAAGTGATTTAAGTGTTTTGGGGAAATGATACCAAACAACTGGTGTTACTACTTTAACATTTAACACTGAGCTATTTTAAGACTCTTTGTCTTTTCCAAGTTACTAAACTCACAAAGCACTATTAATCACAGTACTCATTTGAGACAAACTGTCAGAGCATGGAGAACATAAGATGGAAAAACAACTCTATTCTGTGTAAAGGTGACATGGCCTGATCTCAGAATCTACTATACAGCCACGACAGTCAAAACTGCCTGGTACTGGTACAACGACAGACACATAGACCAATGGAACAGAACTGAGAACCCAGATGTAGACCCATCCAGCTATGGTCACCTAATCTTTGACAAAGGATCAAAGTCCATTTTAAATGGGGAAAAGATAGTCTTCTTTTTTTCTTTTATTGTTGTAGTTTAATTTAAAGTTTACAATTCAAGTCAGTCTCTCATACAAAAATTTATACATACTTTGTTACGTGACCCTAGTTGCTTTCCCTATACTGTGACAGCACACCACTCCTTTCCACCCCTGATCTCCCATGTCAATTCAACCAGCTCCTAACTCTCTCCGCCTTCTCATCTCACCTCAGGACAGAAACTGTCCATTTAGTAAAAGACAGTCTTTTTAACAAATGGTGCTGACAAAACTGTATGTTCATCTGTAAAAAAATGGAACAGGATCCATACCTCACACCATACACAAAAACTAACTCAAAATGGATCAAAGACCTAAATATAAAACTTACAATGATAAAGTTCATGGAAGAAAAAATAGGGACAATAAAAGGAGTCCTAATCACAGCATAAAAAGAATACAAACCATAACTAATAATGCACAAACACCAGAAGAAAAACTAGGTAACTGGGAGCTCCTAAAAATTAAACACTTAGGCTCATCAAAAGACTTCACCAAAAGATCAGGAAAAAAGTTTTGGTTAAGACACATTTGACCAGAGTCCAGTCTCTAAAATCTACAGAATACTTCAACTACTTAACAACAAAAAGACAATAATCCAATTAAAAGATGGGCAAACGATATGAACAGACACTTCTCCAAAGAAGACCTTCAGGCAGTTAACAGATACATGAGGAAATGCTCATGATCATTAGCCATTAGAGAAGTGCAAATCAAAACTCGATCTCACCCCAACAATATTGGCACTAATCAAAAAAGCAGAAAATAACAAATGTTGGAGAAGTTGCGGAGAGATTGGAACTCTCGTGCACTGCTGGTAGGAATGTAAAATAGTACAACAATTAGGGAAAATGATATGGCGCTTCCTTAAAAAGCTAGAAATAGAAATACCATATGATCCAGCAATCCCACTCCTAGGAGTATAACCTAGAGAAATAAGAGCCATCACACAAATAGACATATGCACACCCATGGTCATTGCAGCATTATTCACAATAGGAAAAGGATGGAAACAACCAAAGTGTCCATCAGCAGACGAATGGATAAACAAATTATAGTAAAAACACACAATGGAATACTATGCAATGATAAAGAACAATGGTGAATCTGTGAAACATATCACAACATGGATGAATCTGGAAGGCATTATGCTGAGTGAAATAAGTCAATCACAAAAGAACAAATGTTATATGAGATCACTATTATAAAACCCAAGAAAAGGTTTACACACAGAAAAAAACAATATTTGATGGTTATGGGGGGCAAAGGGGAATCACTAACTACTGGGTGACAATGAGTCGCAATCAACTCAACGGCAACAGGTTTTTTTTTTCTGTTTAGAAAGTAGACAAGAGTTAACTTTCGTGAAGGGAAAGACAATGTAGGGGAAGTCAGTACAACTTGACCAAGGCAAACACCAAACACCTTGAGGAACCAAGTTACTGGGGCTGAAGGCTGAGGACCATGGTCTCAGTGAACATCTGGGTCAATTGGCATAACACGGTTCATAAAGAAAATGTTCTATATCCTACATTGGTGAGTATCATCAGGGGTCTTACAAGTTTGCGATCAGCCATCTAAGATACATCTATTGGTTCCAACCCATCCAGAGCAAAGGAGAATGAAGAAAAACAAAGACACAAGAAAATATTAGTCCAAAGGACTAATGGACCACATGAACCAAAACCTCCACCACCTTCAGCTATGACAGGGATCACAATAGAGGGTCTCAGACAGAGTGGGAGAAAAATCTAGAACAAAATTCAAATTTACAAAAAAAAACCAAAAAACAAAAAACCCAGACTTACTGGTCTGACAGAGATTAGAGGAACCCTTGAGACTATGGCCCCCAGACACCCTGGTAACTCAGAACTGAAGCCACTCCTGAAGTCCACCTTTCGGCCAAAGATTAGACAGGCCTATAAAATAAACACTAACACGTGTGAGGAACGTGCTTCTTAGTTCAATCAAGTAGACATGACCAAATGGGCAACACCTGCCCAAAAGCAAAGACGAGAAGGCAGGAAGGGACAAGAAAACTGGACGAATGGTAACGGGGAATATGGGGCATAAAAGGAAAGGGGGACAGTGAGGACACATTGGTAGGACTGCAACCAATGTCAAAAAAAAGCAACTGGTGTATAAATTTTTGAATGAGAAAGTAATCTGCGCTGTAAACGTTAACCTAAAATACAGTAACATTAAAAAAATAATAATGGAAGAGATAAAAGGGGGACACAGCAACAGATGAAGCAGAAATATAAAACAGTCAGAAAATACTATGGACAACTTTGTGGAAATAAACTGAAAACAGAAGAAATGGTCAAAATAATAGAAAACTAAATAAAAAAAAAGATTCAAGAAAAATTAGAAACTATGAAGAGTCCTAAAGCCAATCTAGAAACTGAATCAACAGTTTAAAAAAAATTCCAACATATGATTTCTTCAACAAACACAAGGGGAGAGAGAGAAAACCTACAGAATAAAAAATATTTCATGAACTCTCAGATAGGAACAGACGGGAAATTCCTCAACAAAATTAAGGACTTTTATACAAAGCCAAAAGCTAACATCAT
>NW_004443946.1:21778163-21784525 GCF_000243295.1 Trichechus manatus latirostris | reverse complement strand
ACAACTGGACTAAACCAAAGCTAAGAAGGTTCCTGAATACAACCAAACACTTCGAGGGACAGAGCAGCAGGGGTAGGGGGTCTGGGGACCATGCTTTCAGGGGACATCTAGGTCAACTGGCATAACAAAGTTTATTAAGAAAATGTTCTGCATCCTACTTTGGTGAGTGGCATCTGGGGTCTTAAAAGCTAGCAAGGGGCCATCTAAAATGCACCAATTGGTTCTAACCCACCTGGAGTAAAGGAGAACGAAGAACACCAAAGTCACAAGGCAAGTATTAGCCCAAGAGACAGACAGAGACATATAAACCAGAGACTTCATCAGCCTGAGACCAGAACTAGATGGTGCCCAGCAACCACCAATGACTGCCCTGACAGGGAATACAAGAGAGAGTCCTTGATGGAGCAGGAGAAAAGCAGGGTACAGAACTCAAATTCTAGTAAAAAGACCAGACTTACTGGTCTGACTGAGACTGGAGGAACCCCAGAAAGCATGGCCCCCAGGCTCTCTGTCAACCCAGGACTAAAACCACTCCTGAGGCCAACTCTTGAGACAAAGATTAGACTAGACTATGGGACATAAAGTAATGCTCGTGAAGCATGTGCTTCTTAGCTCAAATAGCTACCTGACACTAAATGGGCAGCAACTGGCCGGAGGTAAGATGAGAAGGCAGAGAGGGTCAGGAGCTGGTTGAATGCACACGGGAAATCAGGGTTGGAAAGGAGGAGTGTGCTGTCACAGGACAGGGAGAGCAATGAGGGTCACATAACAATGTATGTATAAAGTTACGTATGAAAGACTAACTTGAATTGTAAACTTTCACTTAAAGTACAACAATAAAATAAAATAAATTAACAATATAAAAAAAATTTCATCAACATAGCAACCAAATCACAAATGCAACGTGTGGTCCTTATTTGAATCTTCATTCAAACAATAAACAGTAATAAATTTGTGGATAACAGGGAAAATCTGAACACTGGATGTTTGATGATATAAGAATCATTGCTGTTTTTGGTGTGATAATCCTACTTTGGTTATGTTTCTAAAAAGTCCTATTTTTTAAAAATACTGAAATAGGGGACCTCATACCATCAAGAAAGCAGTGCCAGGAGCAGAGCGCATCCTTTAGACCGGGGTCCCTGTGCCGAGAAGCTCCTAGTGTGGGAGAACATCGAAGAGAAGAAGGCCGACAGAAAAAGCCTTCCCCTGGAGCTGATGCCCTGAATTTGGACTTTTAGCCTACTTTGACAGTGAGGAAATAAATTTCTCTTTGTTAAAGCCATCCACTTATGGTATTTCTGTTATGGCAGCACTAGATGACTAAGACAGAATTTGGTACTGAGAGAGTGGGGTGCTGCTCTAACAGATACCTAAAATGTGGAAGCGGTTTTAAAACTGTGAATGGATAGACCTGTAGCAGTGACAGAGGACCAGCAGCAGCAGAGAACCAACAGCAGCAGAACCAGGAGACCGGTGAAAGACGGCGCTGGAGCCGACCCACCGAGCAATCGAGCTGAATGCCTGTGAGCAGGAGGCTTCCTGGCAGAGTGGGGTGCCTCTGGGCACTTACAGGTGGAGCTACTTACTGAGCTTTGGAACACTTGCCCCAGCAGGGCAGATGCGGGTGTGAGGCCCGAGGGCCGAGAGGCCACAGGAAACAGAAGCTGAAAAGACAAGGGACACAAGAAGCAGAGCTGCTTCAGCCTCAAAAGGTATGGCCATGACCTAAGGGGTTTCAAAGGGTGGAGCCATGGCCTCTGGTGTTTCTAAGAGTGGAGTTGTCACTCCGATGGACTAGGAAAATGGTGCGTCTAAAGCCAAGGGAGCAGAGGTGCTGTCTCAGTGGGCCTGGAAGGCGGAGCTGAAGCCCAGGGCCGAGGGGCCTCCACTCAAAATCCAGAGACTCTGGCCAATACCTAGAGTCTGGAGGGCAGGGCTATTGTATAAATTGTCTCAGAGAACAGAGGATTATTTTCAAAGCCTTGAGAGCTAATGTAATGTGTTCTGCTAACTTGCTTGGTGCCTGTTATCCCTTCTTTCCCTCCAGTTTCTCCCACTTGTAATGGAAGTGTCTAGCTTGTGCCTGTTCTGCCGCTGTACCTTTGGAAGCAGATAACTTGTATTCTAGATTTCACAGATGAAGAGGAATTTTTGGATTTTGGACTTGGAGTTAAGACCTTTGCTATGATATGATGGGGTGAATATGTTTTCCATGTTGCAAGGATGTGATTTTTGGGGGGCCAAAGGGTGGAATATCATGGTTTGAATTATGTCCCCCAAAACATGTGTGTATCAATTTGGCCAGGCCATGATTCCTGGTATTCTGTGGTTCTCCTATAAATTGTAAATCCTGCCTCTATGATGTTAATGAGGGAGGATGGGTGACAGTTGTGTTAGTAAGGCAGGACCTGATCTACAAGACTGGATTGTGTCCTGAGGCAATCTCTTGAGATATAAAAGACAGAAGTGAGCAGTGAAACAGGGGGACCTCATACCATCAAGAAAGCAGTGCCGGGAGCAGAGCGCATCCTTTGGACCGGGGCCCTTTCGCAGAGAAGTTCCTAGTCTGGGAGAACACCAAAGAGAAGGCTGACAGAGAGAGAAAGTCTTCTCCTGGAGCTGATGCCCTGAATTTGGACTTTTAGCCTACTTTAACTGTGAGGAAATTAATTTCTCTTTGTTAAAGCCAAAAAAAAAATACTGAAATATTTATAGAAGAAATGATATGACATCTGGGGGAAAAAAAGATGAGATGGTAATTAATTAGTCTTTCCATCATTTTCCCTGGAAACCCTGGTGGCGCAGTCGTTAAGAGCTACAGCTGCTCACCAAAAGGTCGGCAGTTCGAATCCACCAGGTGCTCCTTGGAAACCCTAGCAGGCAGTTCTACTCTGTCCTTCAGGGTCGCTATGAGTTGGAACTGACTCGACGGCAATGGGTTTTTAGCTTTCTCTCTAACCAATTCATGAAAGTCACCTTTATTTAAAAAGTAAACCATGAATATAAAATTTTACTCCTAAGAAAGAACAAAAATAACAATGAGGGTAACACTGAACTGGACTGAGCATACTATTTCATTTTACGGACTTGGTTTCATAACTCTATAATCCAAGCTACTAAATAAATTGCTGGGAAGAAAACTGCCCTGTAAGCATCTTGACTATACTCAAGGAACTGGAAATGAAAGATGCTCCTGTTTCGCAAATTAAGGGAAGAGAAGAAGTGACGATAAGATGTACCTAAAAAAGAAAGAGCTGAATTAGACTGCCACATCTTTCTCCCACGGAGCGGCTGGTGGGTTCCAACTGCGGATCTTTCTGTTAGCAGCCAAGTGCTTAACCAGTGCACCACCAGGTCTCCTTTGATTTGGCTCAAGGGGTATACAAATCTATTTAATAAAAGACCATAATAGGATTCTATCACAGTAAATGTGAGGCAGTGCTGTCATTTATCTCATTAATGCAAGTATCTTAAATGACATCTATTTTTTTCCAAGGAGCTCAAAACTTTGTTCAGTCATTATTTCAATCTTCAGCAAAGTGATAAAAAAAGACTGTCCTATAAAAAATTTCCTAACTACCTGAATCATTTTAGACTCAACCTAATTTATCTCAAGTACTAGAGATGTGGCTCCATGATATTTGTATGGCTGTATTTTTTCACACAACATCACAACTTGGGATTTAATCTCAAAATTGTGTCGGCAGCAAAGTTAACAAAATGTTGACAGGTTCTCCGCTTTGCTTATGGTAAATCACTAAAAGGTGTATTTAAATGAAGAACTACAAATTGCAAGTGTAGTTCTAGATGAAAATAGAGCTCCCAAAGCAATGATTTCTGTCAGAGAAATGAAATATTTACTCAAGAGAGGCATGAACTGTGCAATACCATTGGTTTTACATTCTACAATTTACATTTTAGAATTTCACAGCTGTAGCCTGACTGAGCCAAAGGATTGACCAGGGTATTAATTAAAACAACAGCTTGTACTCAATGTCATTAACTATCAATATAAAGCTTTGAAGCCAGTTTAATTTTCTTGGCTGACACCAAGGCAGTTAATTTTTTTTTGTTTGTTTGTTTCCTCCTTCCTCTTAGAAACAGTCAACACATTGCTTGGTTCAACTAAACATAAGCCAACAATTTTAGAAGTTTTTAATACTGAAAACAGTTTATCTCAATCCTCCTTATACAATGCTCATTTTAGTATTGAAAGCATCAACTACAGTTTCCTAAAAAAAATCAAAGTTACCTATCTTGGTATAAGACTGATCCCTTTAAAGCTCTAGGCACTGAAGAAATGAAATATCATAGGATATGAAGAGACTCCTGTTCAGGCAATAAAGGCTTTCTCCATATTCTTACAAACAAACCTCCTTCAAGAAGATTATCTCCCAATGTCAATTTAACCACTACAGTATCTGCTGCTAATTATTTAGTAACAGGCAATGAAGAAAACTCAGATCTGAACTTTGTTCAAGTCCTTACAACTAAAACAAGATGCCAAAAAGCTTTCTGGCTTTAAGTTGCAGCAGTGTGAACCTGGATAAGTTCTTTAACCTTGCTATTCTTCACTGTCCTCATTTGTAAGAAGGGGCTGCTGCTGCTACTACTATTATCAAATAAAAAACCATGGCGACCCCATTAGCGTCAGGGTAAAACTGTGCTCCATAGCATTTTCAGTGGTCAATTTTTTAGAAGTAGATCACCAGGCCTTTCTTCCAAGGCACCTCTGGACGGACTCCAACCTTTCGATTAGCAGCCAACCATGTTAACCATTTGCACCACCCATGCACTTCATTATTACCATATAAGAGTATGATATTAGCACACTTAGCACAGTACCTGGCACAGAGTAAATGCTATTACTTACCTTCAACATCATCAGCAACAAGCAGAAAAAGCTTCTAAGGCCCTCCACCACAAGAATGAACAAAACAAAACCCAGACACTTGGATAAAATTTCAAGTGAACAATGTCACTATATTTGCCATTTTGCCAGTGGCATATAAGCTTCCCCTTTCCTAACTCATTTGATATAAACGTTACTTAACATTTTCTAGGAGGTAATAACAGGTAATTATTAATGCCACTTCCTCCAATCTTGGAAAAAGACTATTTTTCTTTTTACATAAAAGGCCTTTCTAAACATCAAAGAAATGGAAATCCCATGATAACACTGTTCAATACAACTACAAAAAACTCATACATCCAAACACACTAAAAATAAAAGACTCCCAAAAAGACATACAGGAACCTTAAATGCATATTGCTAAGTAGTCCCCCAGCGGTTAAGAGCTATGGCTGCTAACCAAAAGGTCAGCAGTTCAAACATACCAGCCAGCTGCTCCTTGGAAACCCTATGGGGTGGTTCTACTCTGTCTTATCGGGCTGCTATGAGTCAGAATCGACTCGATGGCAATGGGTTTTAAGGAATCCCTGGGTGGTGCACTGGAATCATCTTAACAGCAAATGGTTGGACTGGAAGTGGAAGAAGCTAGTCTGAAAAAGCTACATACTTTATGATGCCAACTATATGTCATTCTGGAAAAAGCAAAACTACGGAGACAAAATAAAAAAGATACTAAAAAGATCAGTGGTTGCCAGGTGGAGGTGGGGGGGCGGGTGTGAACAAGTAAACTACAGTAAGGGCAGTAAAGCTATTCTGTATGATGCTGTAATGGTAGATACATGACATTATACATTTATCAAAACCCATAAAACAGTGTAAAACAAAGAGTGAACCCTAAGGTAAACTATGGTTAATAATAATGTATCAATATTGGCTTACCAATTATAACAAATGTACCACATAAACGCAAGCGGTTAATAATATGAGAAACTGGCGGGGGGGGGGCTAAATAGGAACTCTACTTTTTGTACAATTTTTCTGTAAATCTAAAACTGCTCTAAAAAATAGTCTATTTTCTAAATCCAACACCTCTACAACAAAAAGACAAATAATCCAATTAAAAAATGGGCAAAGGAAATGAACAGACACTTCACCAAAGAAGACATTCAAGCGGCCAACAGACACATGAGGAAATGCTTGCATACACTAGCCATTAGAGAAGTGCAAATTAAAACCACAATGAGTATACCATCTCACCCCGGCATTACTGGCACGAATCTAGAACACTGGAAATAACAAATGTTGGAGAGACTGCGGGGAGATCAGAACTCTTATGCACTGCTGGTGGGAATGCAAAATGATACAACCATTTTGGAAAACGATATGGCGCTTCCTTAGAAAGCTAGAAATAGAAATACCAGGTGATCCAGCAATCCCACTCCTAGGAATATATCCTAGAGAAATAAGAGCCATCACACGAATAGACATATGCACACCCATGCTCATG
>NW_004443946.1:21739844-21776880 GCF_000243295.1 Trichechus manatus latirostris | reverse complement strand
ATGAATGTCATAAAATAATATGTGTACTGACTGTTTAATGAGAAACTATTTGTTCTGTAAACCTTCACCTAAAGTACAATTAAAAAAAAAAGAATACAAAGAAAAAAATAGTCTATTTTTTAGAAAGTAAAAGGCAAACAATTCGGGAAACAACCTGCAGAAACAGTGGCAATAAATATTATATCGTTAATATAAAGAAGTTCAAATGAACTGAGCAAATTAAAATAATAAAACTACTTTTACCTCTATCAAATTAGCAAAGACTTTTTTAAATTAATAATTGTAACATTCAAAGTTTGTGAGAATGACACACACACAAATATAACAATAATGTAGATTGAGAACTTTCTTCAGAACATTTGTAGTCTTTAACCCTGTCATGCTACCACTGAGGAAATAATCTGAAAGACAGCCACAGCTTTAGACACAAAAATATTCATTTCTATGTTATTATCATGGCACCAGCCACCTGTCAAGTTTGTCATACTTTGGCAGCTTATGTGTTGCTATTATGCTAGAAGCTACGGCACTGGTATTTCAAATGCCAGTGGCTTACCCATGGTGGACAGCTTTCAGCAGAGCTTCCGGACTAAGACATGCTAGGAAGAAAGGCCTCGTGATCTGCAGGCAGTCCCTGGATTACAAATGAGTTCCATTCCTAAAACTGTCTTTAAGTCGAACTTGTATGTAAGTCAGAACAGTTATAGTTCATATCAAATATCTTAGTATATAATACATAGTGTAAATTTCTATGCATAAAAAACATTAAAGAAACACTTCCAGTTACACTAAAACATCTTTAACATAATAATACAGTAATAATAATAATGTTTTGATGAGCATCACAAAATAGCACCTGTTTGTTAGTATGAATCATTGTATGTACTTCGAATTTTTAATAGGCTTTACGAAGGTTGGTTCATAACTATGGGTTGTACATACATTGGACATTCATAACCCGGGGACTGTCTGTATTTTTGAAAATTAGCCAGTGAAAACCCAACGGATCATAAGAATATTATCCAACATGGTGCTGGAAGATGAGCTCCCTAGTGGCCGCAACAACGGACCCAACCAACCAAAAACTGTGAAGATGGCAAAGAACTGGGCAACGTTTTGTTCTGTTGTAAATGGGGTCTCCATGAGTTGGAGCTGACTAGATGACAACTAACAACATCATGGCAAAAAGTTGAAAACAAATTAAAATAAAAATTTTAGTATACAAAATAACTGAATGTAATGAAGATATTTAAAAAATGCCTAGACCAAGTTTTTAATGATAAAGGAAAATGCTTATGATATACTATCAGGTAAAAAAAAAAATGTAAAATTATACATTTACCATATAATCAACCATGCTAAAAATGCAAACAAGTAGGAAAAAAACAAAAAAATGTTACTAGTAATTCTCAGTGGTCAGTGGGATTATAGATGATTATATTTTCCTTGTATACATGATATTTTCTAAATTTTCTACAAAGAGTCTCTATTACTTATTTAGCCAGGTTTTACAAAAAAGAAGAAAAAATTGTTTAATTAAAGGCTATTTAATACAGTAGCTTTTTATAGAGGCTAAGTTTTCTCATCTGTAAAGCAGGACAAGAATTCTTCCCTTTAACTGGACGAATGGACACGGGGAACCTAGGGTGGAAAGGGGGAGGGTGCTGACACATTGCGGGGATTGCAACCAATGTCACAAAACAATTTTTGTATAAATCTTTGAATGAGAAACTAATTTACGCTATAAACTTTCACCTAAAGTACGGTAAAATTAAAAAAAAAAAAAAAAGAATTCTTCCCTTTAACGGTTACTGTTAAAATCAACACAGAACCTAACACAGAAATTGACATTTGTAGCTATTATTACTATTATACTGTGGTCGGATTACAGAGTACAATGCCCTTAATGTGAACATAGAGATGTTTCCCCCTTTTTCAATGGCTCTAAACAACTATGCTTTGAGGTGGTGTAGTCAAATGAAATGTTTTTTCAGTCTCCTCCATTGCTGTCATGCAGTGATTTATTTCCTCCGCTTGTTCCCCCACCCCTTCTAGTTTGCAAACCAAAAACCAAACCAAACCCGTTGCTGTCAAGTCAATTCCAACTCATAGCAACCCTATAAGACAGAGTAGAACTGCCCCATAGGGTGTCCAAGGAGCAGCTGGTGGATTTGAACTGCCAACCTTTTGATTAGCGGCCACACTCTTAACCACTGTGTCACCAGGGCTCCTCTAGTTTGCAGAGGGCTTAGAAATCAGATAGTCCAGCCCAGAGGTCCTAATCTGGCAACTACAAACATGGGCTATTTGGTCTCCACAGTGATAATATTTAAATTAGTAGACAAAACGTAAAATCTGGGAGATTTCACATACAAATCCAGATTTCTAGCTTCCAAAAAACAGGAAGATTTGGCAACATCAGGGCTAGTGTTATCAAATGGCATGTCCTCTTTGGCTGACCTCAGTTCTCACTACTCCCTAATGACTCCCAAGCACTGAGGCTGAAGGTCAGTGGCCATCTATCTGACCCATGGACTGTTTTGTCTTCCCCTAGGCCTGGTTCACATGTCCAGCCTCAACAGTTAGTTGACTGTATGACCAATTACCTAGCTCTTTCAGTCAGGGATCAATCAGAAAAGAGAAACCATAAAGTAATTTGAACAGTAATCTGAAATGTAATAGGGGACTGGAGTGATGAAGAATTGACCAGTAAGAGAGAACTCTAACGAATATAAGAACAGCAGGTATAAGGAGCAGCCACTACCTAGGACTGAGATAGACTGTTCAAAGAAGAGTCCTCCTCCAGCTCCCCCAGGGCTAAGATCCAAACCCTGTTGGAGGGCACAGCCAGGGATCTATGAATGACAGAGAAGTTCCTGTGGTGCCTCGCTGGCAGTGCTTGCTAGAAACACGCCCTCTGGAACTTGCAGGAAATCTATGCTCTAGGGTGTTGGCGAAAGCTGCTCATGTGAAAGTGTCTCACTGGAAACACTCTCCTATAAAACTGCCCAAGGGAGGCGCCAAGGGAAACTACTGTCTGCTGGGTGTAACCTGCTGCCATGGCACTGCGGAAGCTGGGTGCTGGAGACAGTGTTGGTACAGGAGTCTGGGGCCCAAAATGCTACCTGCAGCGCAGTAGCTGGGCAGTGGCGAAGCTGCCTGCGCTACGGGAACCAGTGCCAGAGAAGCCGCCTAGGAGCCTGCGGAGCAAGCACACCACAACTAGGAAGGAAATCCCTTCCTCTTACAATTTTTCTGCAGTACCCTCTATTGGCAAAGCTTAACACTGTGCCAGTTGGCAAAGGAAAAATATTTAGCGCCCAGATCCATTTTTGCAGAGTAGTCAATGAAGAGTGAATTTGGAGCTGAGAGGAAATAAACTGATAAATGGCACACTGAAACTGTTGCCATAGAATCAATTCCGACTCATAGCAACCCTACAGGACAGAGTAGAACTGCCCCATAGGGTTTCCAAGGCTGTAATCTTTATAGCACACTAGCGTATTAGAATTACATAAAAAGATACACAGGAGACAACTGAGAGCCAAGGACAGTAGAGAGCAAGTAAAATGCCTCCTCTTCAGGATATCTATTTGGCTAATCAGAGACTTTTCTGCACTTTTAGATTAATGAGGTTTCTGGATGGCCAAACTCTACACAAGAGAGATGCCACCAATATTCTTCTCCCTCATCACTATTATAATAATAACTACCGACAAGTGAAGGTCCCTAGGAGGCGCAAACACTTTGTACTTGGCTGTTAACCTAAAGGTTGGAGGTTCGAACGCACACAGCGATATAGCAGAAGAAAAGGCCTGGCATTCTGCTTCCATTAAGATCACAGCCAAGAAAACCCTATGAAGCAGTTATACTCTGTAGCACAGAGTTGCCATGAGTCGGAATTGACTCAGTGGCAACCAACAACTGTGGAGTCGATTCCGACTCATAGCAACCCCATGTGTATCAGAGTAGAACCATGCTCCAGAAGGTTTTCAGCTGCTGATTTTTTGGAAGCATATCACCAGGACTTTCTTCCAAGGTGCCTCTGGGTGGACTCAAACTGCCAACCTTTCAGACAGCAGCCAAACAGGTTAACCGTTTACACCACCCAGGGACTCCACTATTACAATAACTAACACTTATTAAGCTCTTACTATGCCAGGCATGCTCTATTATAATCACTTTACATATATTAACTCATTTAATCCTCACGACAATTCTGTGAAGTCGGTAGTTCTACTAGCCCCACTTTACAGATGAGGAAACAAAGGCATAGAAACAGAAAGTTCAAGTAACCGGTCCAGGCTCATATAGCCAGTAAGTGGCAGAGCCTTGATCTGAACCCAGGGAGTCTGACTCCCAAATCCAAACTCTTAAGCACTAAGCTAAACTGCTACTCTACAAAAACTATTTCATTCCTAGGTTTTTTGCTCTTAGCATCTGTCTTTTTTCCCTAGTTTGTCTCTGCCAAATGATAAAGAATGAATGACAGGAGTATACAGCAAGGTGCAGAAACTAGGGTACAATTTTTTGTTTAATGGAAAATTGACGTCCAGATAAATACAGTGTTTACAATAGATAAAGTGATGTATCTAGTAAATTACGACCAAGACTTTACTGTCACTTAAATATTCACATTATTAAAACAAAAGAATTTCTAGCCCAACTAATACATAATTCCATTTTATTTCAAAAAAGTTGAAAATTGAATACTAGTATTCAAGGACTGAGATTTCCAGAATTCCATCATAGCTTTTAAGAAACACCTGTACTCATACTCAATACTATTACTTGTTACCTGGAATTTCAAACTGAACTGTGGAGGATCTCAAACCCCCTTATTATTCAATTAGGAGAGAAAGGTTATGACCGTCACATACAGACGCATTCTGAATCCATTTCAGGACTTCTTCCCTCAAAAAGGATGTCAACTCTTTAAAAGCACAATTTAGGACTGACTAAACTGGGAAAATGTCAAGTGTAAAATTAATCTTGGTATAGTTCAAAATGAGAACAACTTCAGATTCCAATTTAGCAAGTGTTAATTTAAAGGGCATCTTAGACATACTCAGTTCTCTCTTGAAGGCTTCAATGGTATTTGGAGGTTGTTTACCTCTGGCGTTTCAAGTTCTGCTACACTAAGCTTAAGACAAGAGATGCACCGTGGAAAGTAAAACTTTAGTGATGTTAAAGATGCTCCTAATTTGGGGAAGTGGTAAAGTGTTAAGTAAGATGTTCCTCATTTGGGGAGCTAAGGTGCCAATTTAGACCCTTCATATTTTCATTCCTTCTTTACTCAGTGTTCATTACAAAAGGTAGTATCATAATGGTTAGGTGCCTTGGCACTGGGAGTCTAAAGGACTTAGTTTCAAATTCCAATGCTACCAAAGTCGGTGACCTCTCCAAGCCTGAATTTCTCGTTTATGAAGTAACGTTTAACAGTATCTGCTACGGATTGAATTGTGTCCACAAGAAAGATACGTTGAAGTCCTAACCCTTCGTACCTGTGAATATGAGACCTTGTTTGGAAATAGAGTGAAGATGTTACCAGTTAACATGAGGGCATATTGGAGCAGGGTGGGTCTTGATCCAATCTGTAAGAGGAGAGATACAGAGAGACGGAGAGAAGAAGGGTATGTGACTATGGCCACGTGACTACGTTGACTATGCAGTTATGCTGCACCTGCAAGCCAAGAAGTCCCTGGAGCTACCAGAAGCTGAGACAGAAAAGAAACGATCTCCTCCTAGAGCCTTCAGAGAGAACACGGTCATGACGACATCCTGAATTTGGACTACTAGGCTCCAGAACTGTGAGACAGTACGTTTCTGTGTTTATAACCAATCCACTTTGTGGTACTTTGTTGGAGCAGCCCTAGTACACAAATACAGTATCTATCTTGTAGTCTTGTCCTGAGGACTAAATGAGATAAGGCACATCAGCGCCCGGTACAAAGAAAGAGTTCAATAAACATTAGTAATAATAATAAACATTAACTGTTACTAATAGTATTACGCAGATAAGTTTCAATGATGTTTATCTACATGTTATCCTGGAGAGAAAAAAAAAGTTTTCAGGAAAGTAACATTGAATCAGATTGCATCCAGACTTTATCTGACCCAAATTTAGTTTTATCAACCAAACAATAATCTGTAGTTCAAATCTGAGGAAAGACTACGTACTGATTGCTTTCCAGATCTGGATAAATTACAGTTAATGCAAAGTTTAAAATGTTAGAAATTTAGAAATGAAATTCTAAACAGGGGTAAAACCTATTGCATAACCACAAGAGAATAAAAGATTAATATGCCAGACAATGCAAAAGTCCTACTTCAGAGAGAATCACTTGTTGGAGAAAAAGCATACTGAACAAATTTGTTCTTCACACACAATAAACCTTTGATTCGATGGTAACTCGAAGCCTCAGAGATACTTATTATGAATAAGTCAGTTGTTACATGAAAGAGCAAAACAAAGTTTAAAATGAGAAAGAATATAATGAATAAAAGGAAGTTAAATACTAAGAAAAATACTATAAAGCAGGGAGGCTGGAGGAAAAGCCATGGCCTTTACAAGTGGAACATTCATGGTGAAAGAGGAATGCCAACCCCCAAACAAGACATTTCACATTCCATACAAAATGCTGAGAAGTTTTGGTGATGGGGGAGGCAGAGAGACTTACCTGTTACTAGAAGTTTGTTCCAAAATAAAAATTTTAAAAATTATAAATCAGAACAGAATTATAAAAATGAACATCTTCTGTATACACATATAAACCCACTGCCGTCAAGCCGATTCTGACTCATAACGACCCTGTAAGACAGTCTAGAACTGCACCCACAGGGTTTCCAAGGCTGTAAATTTTTACAGAAGCAGATTGTCACATCTTTCTGCCACAGAGTAGCTGGTGGGTTCCAATCACTGACCTTTCAGTTAGCAGCTGAATGCTTCAACTACTGCACCACCAGGGCTCACATACACACATAGATGTATCTATATGCATATGTATATAGAAATACGTGCGTATATGCATGTATGTTCATATATACAATAAACCACATAGGGAACACAGTTACAGATACTTCTTAGACATAACCTGGGTATGAAGGCTTAGAACCAGTCTTGTGGGACAACTGTGTCAATTGGGATAATATAGTTCACAAAATTTATGTTCTACAACCTACTTTCATGAGAGTATCTGGGGTCTTAAAACCTTGTGAGTGGCCATCTAAGATACAACTGTTGGTCGCTACTCATTCAGAGCAAAAGAGAAAGAAAGGAACCAAAGACTCAGAGAAGAAACTAGTCTATATAACTAATAGTCTACATGAACCACAGACTCATCTACCCTGAGTCCAGAAGAACTAGATGGTGCCCAGCTACTACTAACGACCATTCTGAGCAGGGCCACAACAGATGGACTGTGATAGAGTGGGAGAAAAATGTGGAACAGAATGTAAATTCTTAAAAAATCCAGACTTTCTGGACTGGCTGAGACTGAAGGACTCCCCAAGACTATTGCCTGAGATACTCTTTAAACTTTGAACCAAAACTATCCTGAGGTTACCTTTTAGCTAAATAACTGAGTGGCTCATAAAATAAAGAATATAAGTTGTTGAGTATTGCGCTCCTTTAAAAAATCATCTATATGAGACCAAACGCTCAACAATTACCCAAAAGCAAAGATGAGAAGGTAAGAGCGCAGGGAAACTAGACTATCAGAAGTGGAACGACCAGAATGGAATTAATGAGAATGTTGACACATTGGGAAAACGTAACCAGTCACTGAATAATTTGTGTAGAAACCATTAAATGGGAATCAATCTGCTGTGTAAACTCTCACTGAAAACACAATAAAATATTATTTTTTAAAAAATGAATATTTTATTCTATTAAGAAGGCCGGACTTGATGGTCTGACTGAGATTGGAGAAACCCCGGAAAGCATGGTCCCTGGATTCTCCATCAGCCCAGAGTTCTGTGGCCAACTCTTCAGACAGGGATTGGACTGGACTATGGGACATAAAGTGATACTCGTGAGGAGTGTGCCTCTTAGCTCAAGTAGATACAAGAGACTAAACAGGCAGCTTCTGTCCGGAGGTGAGATGGGAAGGCACAGAGGGTTAGGAGCTGGTTGAATGGACATAGGGAATCAGGGATGGAAAGGAGGAGTGTGCTGTCACAGTACCGCGAGAGCAATTAGGGTCACATAACAATGTATGTATAAATTTTTGTATGGGAAAAAATTAAAATAAATAAAATGAACATTTTAAAAAGTTTTTGTAATCAGCACTGAGAATAATCCTCAAAATTTTCAAAAGCTCTTAGTATGTTCTAAACACAGTGCTAAACTCCTTGCTTATATTACCTTATTTCATTCTCACAAAAATCCTGAAAGGTCATTTAACAGAAGAAACTTGGATGTTAAATAGCTTGCTCAAGTAGTGACACTGATTTTGAACTACACTATCTCAGACAGTTCCTTTGAAATTAGGGCATTATTAATCATTCTAAATTCTTTATTGAACAGCAGCACTAATTTCATCTGCACGCTTATGAATTTAAACTGTTTTAACACATGAAAAATGTGGCATTATAATCCTCTAGAGCAGTGCAACACAAACTGGTCTGCAACAAGAAAAATAGAGAAACTGAGAGAAAGCCTTCAGAAATTTTTATGGCAATATGACAGAGCAATTGTATGTCTGATGAATCTAATCACACATTTAGGCTTGTATTTTGTATATCTTTTATTCTCCACTTCATTTTCCTAGTATTTCATTTTTATGGTATTTTACAAATTTGCAATGGAACAGAAATTAAACAAAAATGGGTCCTTCAACAGAGAGTTTGAGCAACACTGCTCTAGAGCTCTGGTGCAAACACAGCTTGCTCTCTGTGACCAGCTGTGATAAACGGAAGTCACACAATAATCTCAGATACCAAAACCAAACTCGTGGCCGTCAAGTCAATTCCGACTCATAGTCACCCTACAGGACAGAGTAGAACTGCTCCATAAGGTTTTCAAGGAGCAGCTGGTGGATTTGAACTGTCACCCTTTTGGTTAGCGGCCAAGCTCTTAAAAACTGTGCCAACAAGGCTCCACTCATTAACAAGTGAATCTAAAAAAAATAAAAATAAAAAAATAAGATAGTGCTAAACTAGTGTGTTCAACTTTAACAGACATTTATGTAAAATATGTAAAGCATGCTTCGGTCTCCTTTACAAGTTTAATTTTTCTCCTAAAATGCTGAAGAAGAGAGCACTGATTATCATAATTATTTATAATTACACTGAGAATACAATTTTTTTTCTTATATAAATCGTTCAGGCACAAAGGTACAGTCACCAGCATCATCAAGAAGCAAGGATGAAGGCCACAAAATCATCAAGAAAGGTGGTTTTGGGGTGAGAAGTGTTGGAGAAAGTGATAGAGAAATCAGTGTCTCATAAACTTTCTGATGGTCAGATATGGTAGGTGGACACCACTGTTAAAGCAATTTCAGCCTGCTTGGTTTTAACTCATTTTTGAACACTAATCCTGCCATAATTAATGATTTTATTTCTGCTCTGAGACATTCTGAAGAAAAAAGTAATGAATGACAAAGCAATAGCAAGATTAAGAACATAAATAAAAAGCGTATCTTTTCATGTAAACAAAAGTGAACTATAAAAAACATTAGGTTTTTTATAAAGCACAAATAAAAAAAAAAAATTAGGTTTACTTGGTCTTATTTACAAAAGCACTGATCCCTAAGAAAAGCTGCTGTTGTTAGTAGTTGTTAGTTGTCGAGTTGGCTCCGAATCATGGCGGCCCGGATGTATAAGAGAACAAAACACTGCCCAGTCCGGCGCCATCTTCATGATTGCTGGTATATTCTGAGTCCACTGTTGTGGCCACTGTGTATTTTGAGGGTCTTCCCACCTAAGGGGCTCATCTTTCAGCACTATACTGAACAATATTTTGTTGTGATCAGTAGGATTTTTGTCAGCTAATTTTCAGAAGTAGATCACCAGTCCTTTCTTCCTACTCTTAGTCTGGAAACCTGTCCACTGTGGGTGACCCTGCTGGTATTTGAAATACTGGCGGCACAGCTTTTAGCAACACAGCAATATGCAAGCCACCACAGTATGACACAAACTGACAGATGGGTAGTGGAAGAAAAGCTAGACTTCCTTAAAAAAGAAATATAGGAGTTTGGAGACTATTTCTGGAGGATAGAAATTCTGCTTCCAAATCTCCCAAGTTTATTTTTACAAATTATCATCTCAATAGTCACAATACATTGGTCTATTATAATCGGATAACTTGCCTGGAAAACAATGCTTAGCTTCTATGAGACAGAAAACACCAGCTGAATTCTAAAATGTCTTTGACTAAGTTACTAACGTTCATTTTTATTCTAACAGCTCAAAACACATTGCTCCTGTCATAATAATAAACAGACATTATGAATGCTGATGTATAGCATTTTAAGACCTACAACTGGAAAACACCATTCCACCATCAATTTAGAAAGCCATAAATGACATGGCATACTAGTTATTTTTATTCATTGCCTGATTAGTCTACTCATGTAGACGTTTCCTTTGAGTTCCTTACCAGTTAGTTTGCTGTCTTTGCTACAAAGTGCAGAGTGGCTAAGAATTAATCTGAGTCAGAGAAAACTAGATTTAAAAAACAGCTCTAATTCTAACACACTGCATGAACTTGTCCAAGTTATAAAACCTAAGCCACAGTTTCCTCATCTGTACCTTTACTAACTTTTTAAAATAAAGTTAAATATGTATATACTCAAAAAAGTTAGCTCATTAGTATCATTAGATGCTGAGAAGTACGACACAAAAAGAAACATAACAGGAGAAGGAACAATTCAAGCCTCCTTTCCATCTGGTTGTGGGCTTTACTGTCCCTCAAACTCAGAATGCCAAGTCCCACTTTCTTTCCCACCCACAGGCTATTTTCTTCACCAGCGATGCCTCCTCTTCCCTCAGGTTTCTTCAAGGCCTACCTCACACCTGGTCCGTACCTTTCCTTTCTACTTCAGGCCAAACCACTCTCCCTTTTCTTTTGCATTTTCAGGATGGCAGGGAAGCTGGGCGTATTTTACTGCTAAATCCCAGGAAATGCTCATAAAATCCTGTTACCTCTGAATCCAGTAGTCTTTTCCCCCTAAATCTTTGAGGACTGTACACTTTGTGAATTCTCCATGACAATTTAAAGAACCTATTTGCATTTTCATTGAACAAAGGTTTCATCTTCTTTTCCCGCCTTTTCCCCTCTGATTATTTGCTCAAACAATGACAAATAAGGAAACAAATTACCCAAAATGTCAAAACATATTAAAACTCATCTCTAAGCAAATAGATTTGAAAACTTAACTCTGGAATATTCATTCTAATGTTCTCCTTCTTCAAAAGGAAATTTGAGTTAACAACAACACATTTACGTTTTTTTTTTTCTTCTTACACTCACAGGTGTCCAAAAACCTAGCTTTCCCCAAAAAAAGTATGCTTGACTTTCTCAAAGAGAAGTTGCATTGATTTCAACTCATATGGATAATAACATTCTCTATCCTTCTTGATAGCAATCGGGAACCTTAATTCCTTGGAAACTCTGGGAATCAAAAGAATGTTATGGTGCCTCTCTCAGAAAAATGCACAGAGCCCTCAAATTTTTGTATACAATTTCAGGAGGAGCCCCAGGTTCAGAATACCCTAGGATCTCTGGTGGATCCACCAACCCCACGTTAAAAACTCTACTATATAAGATTTATTTCTACTATTAAACGTTATGTATCTTTTTTAAAAGACAGTCTTCTTTAATGAGACCTTCAGCTCTGAGATTAACGAGGGAAGCAGCTTGCCTTCACAACTGTCACTACTTCCTCGCAGCCAACCTGAGAGCTGACAGAGAATTGATAATTTCTTACCTCTGAGAAATTAACGGCCAAGGGAATGATTCCAGCCACGTAACATCCCACCAACATAGCAAGCGACAGCATACTAATGGAGATGAAATCATCCATTCTGCCCTCCTTTATTCACCCACCACCACCAGACTATAAATTTTCAGTGGCTTCAAAAGGTGCTTAGGTTCTTAAACACGTGTGGTGATTCCAAGAGAACAGGCGGGCTTTCCAGTTCTTTCGGCCTACCCACCAGCAGACCTGTTCACGAGGTACCTCTGGAAACAACCCCTTTTTGCTGATACTAGCACCAGAGAGAACTTTCAGCAATCTCAGGTCCCAGCCTCTGGGTCCCCAGATGCCAGACACTGGATTCCCGTGGGTTAACAGAGATGGGAAAAGTCAATGGGGAAAATAAGCGAATGAACGATTTCTTCAATCGTCGGAATGAGGGTGGCACAACGGGCCCACTCCCCCAACAGACAACGTCCCAGTTGGCAGCAGGAAGAGGAGGAAAACCCAAGCGAACCTGTTCGTTTTCCCGGCGCCCCTGTCCCCCTAGGGCAGCCCGACGGTGATCCCGCCAGGGCTGGGACCAGCCCACCAGTCCTGGCAAACTCCCCTCCGAGTCTTGTAGAGGAAAAAAAGTCCTGCAGATCTCTAACGATGGGTTCTAGGGGTTCAGCAGCGAAGTTGCTACAAAGCTGTCTCTGCCCTATACCCGCTGCTGCCCATGGTACTCCACTCCTCCGAGGATTGACCCGGAGACACCGGTACTACAGCTGCCATGGCCGCCAAGTGGCAACACTTCACAACATCCACTTCCGGACTGCCTGACCATCCCCTCCTCTAGAAAGGCATTTCCGGGTTACAACCGACCTATGGCCCGGTATACTTATATCGCCGCCATTTTTGAGTAGGGCCACTGAAAAGGACCTCTGTCACCGTCTATTCTGGTGATCAGTCTAGCCGAATGTCTAACAACGAGGGTACGAAGACAGCGTCTTGAAAAAAATGACCGTTTCTCAAGCTCCGAAACATTCCGCCATGCATCTAATCGCCCTCATCCAAGATGGCTGAAACAGAGTCAGTGTCTGGTCTAGCTGCCGGAAATGTATGCGCCTCTATGGTCCAAAAGGCTCTTTCGCGTTGCGATTTTGACGAGTTCCGGCGGCTCCTCTCGCGGGGGTTGGCTGTTGGCGGCGTTGCGGCTGAGCTCGTGTGCGGCGGTGGTATCGGTAGCGGCTGCAGCGGAAGAGTTTGGCACGATGGTGAGAAAGGCCTCTCCGGCTACCCGAGCCCCCAGTCTCCCTGGCCACTGCAGCCTCGTACATCTTCCATTCTCCCCCCGCCCTCCCCCTGCAGCGCGAGCGTGTTGCTCCCCGCCGCTGCAGCGCGTGGGTCGACTCTTCTGCTTCCCGCCACGGAGACGCCGGGCCTGGCTCTAGGTCCCGGATCCTGGGCCCGCCCAAGGGTTGCGCGCCCTACCACTGGCTCGGGCGAGGCGCGCCGTGGGTCTAAGGATGCCCTTTCTCCCCACCGGTGGTGGGTGGAGGGAGGCGTGGGGGTGGTGATCTTTCCCTCCAAACGCTATACCCTGCTGCGGGAACAATGGCCGAGGGATGGTTACCAAACCTGTACCCGAAGCTGACAGATTCATCTTCCTGCACTCAGCGTGGGGGCCTGGAGGGGTCGTGTTTGCTTTGTAGTGTGTTTTCTCCACTATTCCCCTTTGCTTTCCTGTTTTTTGCCTTTTTCCCCCAAGGTTTTTTTTTTTTTTTTAAAACCCTTTTCTAATACCTTTAGACATCCCACTTGCCGTTTCCCTCAACCCTGCCCTGTTCCAGACACCCAAACCGATTGCCATAGAGTCGTTTCTGACTCAGCGACTCTATAGGACAGAATAGAACTGCCCCACAGGGTTTCCAAGGCTGTAGGTCGTTACGGAAGCAGATTGCCACATTTTTCTCTCCTGGAGAGGCTGGTGGGTTTGAACTCTTTCGGTTAGCAGTCGAGAGCTTAACTGCTTGCGCCACCTGTTGTTACCCTTACTTATACTCTCTTGGGACTGGAGTCTGAAAAAGTAGGCTTAGCCGAGGTCCCAGGTCTTTAGAATCCGGCTGGGGTGGTAGTGGAGTGAATGAGTTGGGTTTTTTTGTTTTTTTTTTTCTTTTAATCGACAAAAGAAGGATGCCTACAGAGATTATGAAGAATGAGGATTACGTCCACACTTCAACTTTGTTTTCTGGTTGCTGGTTTTGTAACTACCGATGCAGTTATTGTTAACAATGAACTATTCCAAGTTGCACTTTTTTGAATTGAGATTTTTCAGTGTGTGACTCAACTGAGTCTCCCAAAAAGGATTAGGAATCAAAAGACTGTTTCCAGTCCCTGGTTTGCCATAACTAGCAGTGTGACTTTGGGCATGTCATTTTGCCCCTGTCAGTTTCTTTTGTTGCGAGTATGTCACCTCTTTGGTATTGTGTTAAAATTCAGCCATTAAAGTCTGAGAAAGTTATAGCAGTTAAAAGCAACGACTCATTCTTGGACAAATATCAGTGATATGTATCAGCTTTGAGTAGAATTAAAAATTAGAATATATAATTAAAGTCAATAATTATTGATTTGAACGCCTTAAGTCCTAGGAGGTGCAAACTTCAGTTTAGTTTTGTTTTTTGTTGTTTGGGGAAATACTGGATGCCAATGAACAGATTGTAGGTGTTATAATATTGCAAAAGTAGAATGACTGTTCTGAGGGTTCATGTTTATGGGACTTTTAAAAAGTAAGCAAAGCCAGATTATCAGAGTGAATCACAGCTGCTTGATAATCTCGCAGTGTAAAGGATTTTTTTTAAGGAATTATGCTTTTTCTTTTCCTTTCTTTTTCATGATTTGGGCTTTTGCAACCTTTTTTTCCTATTATACATAGAAGAAAAAAAGGTTTGTGTGTGTATACATATTTATATATGGTACTGGTCATTACCCCATGAAAGACCATAAGGAATGCATGGACCAGATCTGCCCAGAAGAAGGGGGAAAAAAAAAGGACACAACAAATACGTTTATATTTAACAAAGGGTTCTGAAAAGAACTCCAGTAAGAAGGAAGCGACCAAAACCTGTTTGGGAGGTATTATGATCTTATAAAATTGCTAAGAGGAAAGCACTGCCACTTAAAAATGATAATTTAGTCATGTTGTGTTCTTAGTTTTTAATCCATGTCTTTGGGCAGTAAGTATTGAAATAAGCTTTGCCTGGAAGCTTATTTTAGGACTAGATATAAAAAGCAGCATACTATATAGCTATTTCCATATGTTACTCTTTCAAATAAATTAGTCCTTTAACATATTAGCATAAGAAGTAAATTAATATTATAGCAATGGGTATAGCTAGTGTATGGAGCCCTGGTGTCTCAGTGGTTAAGAGCTCGGCTGCTAACCAAAAGTTCGGCTGTTCGAATCCACCAGGTGCTCCTTGGAAACTATGGGGCAGTTCTATTCCGTCCTATAGGGTTACTATGAATCGGAATTGACTCCATGGCAACGGGGTTTTTATAACTAGCATACAGGACAAACCTTATTGCAGGAATGCTAATATTTCTATAAAATTTTTTTTTTCTCCACCAATGACCCATTGAAGCTGCTTTTTGGGGGTTTGATGGCTGACAAAAAAGTCTGCATAACAAATAGTCTAGTATAATGCTTTAGCTGGCTTTAACTCTAATCACTATTTAACAAAGGTCTTGTATACAGGTTTGCTTAGGTGAGAAGAGGTCAATTACTCTTCGTCTCTTGTCACCAAGTTCTAATTTGATCTCAAATCCTCTCAAACTTTGTATCAGAATAACTTAGTTCTGGATGGTGAGGGGGATGTATAATAACCCTTTCCTACATGTACTATGTTTGAAGTACTATTTTGTAGTTGCTTATTTAGAAAGTCTGGGCATCAGGTATTTTAGCTCCAATTTGTTTATCAGTAAAAACTCTGATCATTTGTTTTGTCCAAAAATACTAGTACAGCAAAAGAAAATGTTTGGTTTGATTTGGAATTGGTTTTACAGTGGATTTGCACCATACTTGGGTTTAATTAGTCAGCCTTACACGCTTGGCAAAGATCAGGTGGGGGAATAATTTCACTAGACTGGTGATTCTCAGCTGGGGGCAGTTTTGCTCCCCCAGGGGACATTTGACAATATCTAGAGATATTTTTGGTTGTCACAACTTGTGTGGTGATGCTACTGGCATCTAGTGGTTAGAGGCCAGGGATGCTGCTAAAGATCATACAATGCACAGGACAGTCCCCAACAGCAAAGAATTATTCAGCCAAAAATGTTAGTAGTACTGAGGTCGAGAAACTTTGAGATAGACCCACTAACAAATGCCACCCTCCTCCCTCCCCCTGACCTGTGAACATAAGATGGAAGAGTGAGTTGGAAAGAAAAGATGAAAAAACAGTACAAGGTAGCTTATGTTGAATACTTACAAGCAGATACTGCAATAGGATTTTGAGAAAGAAGCAGTCATTAAGGAATGGGGGGCTGAGGAAGACCTTAGAGAGGAGTTGGGGATTCACCTTCTGATGCCATACATGGGCAAAGGCATAAATATTGTAGGAAGAGCACCCTAACATAGTTTTGTTTAGATAACCAACAATCATTAGGGTCATGAATGAAGATTTTATACTATTAAATTCACAAATGTGAGTTAAAACATTGAAATCCCTTTTTTCCCCGTACAGTCTCACACCATTTTGCTGGTACAGCCTACCAAGAGGCCAGAAGGCAGAACTTATGCTGACTATGAATCTGTGAATGAATGCATGGAAGGTAAGTTTAATACTAATTGAGGAGTAGATATCTGAGTTCTTTTCCTGACTTTCAGTACTAGAATATGTCTCATTCGGGAACTGGGTTTCTTTTTCTTCCAAATTTTATAAATTGTTCATTTGAGCAGGGGAAGTAGACATTTGGGCCTGTATTTACTTAATATTTGAAATATTAATTATACGTACTGTCTTTTCCTGCAAATATTACTTTTTTTCATCAAGTTCATATATATGTAATCAATGATTTACCAAAGCCTCACATGATTTTATGTGTTCTGTAAATGTTTTACAGGCATCCTTTATATATCCTAGTTAAACTCAAGCACTGATGAGTCAGTAAGGCAGGCTCTATGGAATGCCTTCTGAACCTAATAGTCTGCTTATTAAACAAATGTTATAAGCTGTTGAGGTTTGGTTACAGCCTGTCAGAATGTCGTTAGAAAATAAAAATTAGCTCGGAGAATAAAGGCAAATGAAACCAAATTGGTGTAATTTTTTTATGCATCCGATAAACTAATACTACCCTGAAGGAACTAATTTGCCCCTAATTTTTTTCTTTTTTCTCAGTAAACCATTAGACAAGAACTCATAGATGGGATCTTCACAAATTGGGTTCATCTTTATGTTTAACCATATTAAGTAAATCAGTTGTGTACCCCATACACCCTTCTAGTAAATTGTCCATTGTTTCTCCCTATAAAAATTTTATGACACTTTGTTCTTACTACGGGGCATGTTGCTGAATCTGTTGACTATTGAAAAATAACTGAGTTAGACTTTTAAAGTCTATTTAAAACTAACAGTGAGTAGACCTGTGGAAAAAAACTTAGTAGTAGATAGCTTCAAGAGAGCTGGCCCTTTTCTTTCTGGATGCCAATGGATTTGCTCTAATTTTTAACTCTTCGGGATATATGATCACCCTCCCACATTTTCCACCTCCCGGGTTTCTTGAGACACTACTTTTCCCACTGAAAGTATTTGCTGCCCCCCAATGGGGATTTGTGTAATGGTGAAAAACGAAAGAAACATTCATTGGTGCAAAATAGCTGGGGTAGAGGGCTTAAATATGAGGTAGTGTGACTGGGTAAAATTTTTGTCTCGCCCTGCAAACACCTTTTTAACTCAGTCCTGAAGTCACTCCTGAGGTTCACCCTTCAGCCAAAGATTAGACAGACCCGTGAAACAAATAATACATGTAGCTCAACCGTGTGTGGGAGACTAAATGGGCACACCAGCCCAGGGGCAAGGCAGGAGGGGACAGGAAAGCTGGACGAATGGAAAAGGGGAACCCAAGGTCAAGAAAGGGAGAGTGTTGACATGTTGCAGGGTTGGCAACCAATGTCACAAAGCAATGTGGGTATTAATTGCATAAGGAGAAACTAATTTGCTGTGTAAACCTTCATCTAAAGCACAATAAAAATAATGAAAGTTCCCTATATTCAAAGTGTCTCTTCTGGCTTTGGTACAGGTAGATAAGCCTTCTAAGCGTATTTATGGTTTCCTGTGTGATAGTTAGGGAGCCCTGGTGGGTTTGTTTTGTGTGTGTGTCACATTTGGAAAACCAAAGGTGCCCAGTGTAACCAAATGGAAGGCGCCCACAATAAATCGTGCCACCCACGTCCAGTGGGACAGACAGGCACCCACAAATCATGGCGCCAGAGTACCCCCACAGTTTCATGATCACATATGTGCCCACATCATATTTCTCAAAATCCACTGTTACCAACCAAAAATTTAAACACACTGAATTAGTAAGCATGCCTTCCGATACTAAAAACACATGCCATCAAAAAGAAATATTCTGACTCCAAAGAGTGAAGATCAAGGCTGTTGTTCGTTTTTCAGGTCCATTCCTTTGCTGACACCTTTACTTGCCATTAAAGCTGACTTTGTGCACACACTGCTAGCAGGTTGTTACCTTGTCTATATCATCATGTTTGCTCTTTGATTCTGCAGTACTCTTTACTAACCTTTGTTGATTTTAGTGGCACCTAACTTTTATCTGCATCGTAAACAAAACATATCAAGCATTGACAGCACTCACCTTTGCATTGAGATATTCTCCAAAAGAAAGGATACTGAGTAGGTCTGTCAGTACTTTTTTTCTTTAACACCTTTATTGAGATATAATTCATATACATAAAGTTTACCGTCTTAACTTAAAAAATTCAGTGATTTTTAGTATATTCTCACAGTTGTGCAGCCATCACCACCATAATTCCAGAACATTTTTCCCCCAAAAAAGAAACACCATACCCATTGATGGTCACTTCCCAGTCCCCTTCCTCCCAGCCCCTGGCAACCACTAATCTGCTTTCTGTCTCTATGGTTTGCCTATTCTGTACATTTTTTTTTATTCTGTATATTGTATGTAAATACAATCTTACAATATGTGGCCTTTGTGTCTGGCTTCTTTCATTTAGTATGTTTCTGAGGTTTATCCATGTTGTATCATCTATCAGAACTTCATTCTTTTTTATAGATGAATATTCCATTATGTGGACATATCACATTTTGTTTATTCATTCATCAGCTGATGGACGGCAGTTTCCACTTTTTTACTATTATGAATAATGCTGCTGTGAACTTTTCGTGTATAAGTTCTTCTGTGGACCTGTATTTTCAATTCTCTTAGGTATATATACACACACATCTAGGAATGGGAGCCCTGGTGCTGGTTAAGCACTGATTAAGAGCTTGGCTGCTAACCAAAAGGTTGGCATTCAAATTCACCATCTGCTCCTTGTAAACCCTGTGGGACAGTTTGTCCTGTCGGGTTGGTATGAGTCAGAATCAACTCAATGGCAGTGGGTTTTTTAGCTAGGAATGGTAATTCAGTGTTTAACTTTTTGAGTAACTGCCAAACTGTTTTCCACAGTGGTCATACCATTTTACATTCCCACCAGCAATTTATGAGGTTTCTAATTCCTCCACATCTTTGCCAACATTTGTTACTGTGAGTGTTTTTAGTTTAGCCATCCTAGTGGGTGTGAAGTAGTATCTCGGTGTGTTTTTGATTTGTATTTCCCTAAGATTAATCATTGAACATCTTTTCATGTGCTTATTGGCCATATGCATATCTTTGGAGAAATGTCTGTTCAAATTCTTTTACCTGTTTTTAAATTGTGTTGTCTTATAATTGTTTAGTTGTGAAAGTTTTTTATATATTCTGGATACAAGTCTCTTATAATTTACAAATACTTTCTCCCATTCTGTGGGTTGTCTGTTCACTTTCTTGATAATATCCTTTGAAGTACAGAGTTTCTTAAATTTTAATGAAGTCCAGCTTGTCTGTTTGTTTCTTTTATTGCCGATGCTTTTGGTGCCATTATCTAAGAAACCACTGCCTAATCCAAGGTCACAAAGTTTACGCCTATGTTTTTTTCTAAGAGTTTTATAGTTTGAGCTCTTAAATTTTGGTCTTTGATCCACTTTGAGTTAACTTTTGTGTATGGTGTGAGGTAGGGATCCAACTTTATTCTATTACACATCACTGTCCAGTTGTCCTGGTACCATTTGTTGAAAAGACTGTTCTTTCCTTCATTGAATTGCCTTGGCATCCTTATTGAAAACCAGTTGACTATATATGTAAGGATTTATTTCTGGACTCTCAGTTCTATTCTATTGAACTCTTCCATTGCCTATCCTGTGGCAGTATCACATGGTCTTGATTACTGTAGCTTTGTAGTAAAATTTTAAAACAGGAAGTGAGTCCTCCAACTTTGTTCTTCCTTTTCAAGATTGTTTTTATTCTTGGTCCCATATATTTTCATATCAATTATCACATCAGCTTGTCAGTTTCTGCAAAATCAGCTGGGATTTTGATAGGGATTGCAGTCTTCCATTTCATAAACACAAGCTCTTTTCCATTTATTTTGCTCTTTTAATTTTTCAGTGATGTAGTTTTTGGTGTAAAGTCTTAATGCTTTTGTTAAATATATTCATAAGAATTTTGTTTTTTTTCAATGCTATTGTAAATGGAATTGATTTTATCTCAAGTTGTTAATTGTTATTGTATAGAAATACAATTAATTTTGTAATTGGTCGTGTACGCTTTAACCTTGCTGGATTTTCTTTTATTATTTCTAGTAGCTTTTTTATGGATTCCTTAGAATTTTCTGTATATAAGATCGTGTCATCCACAAATAGAGATAGTTGTATTTCTTCCTTTCCAATCTGAAAGTCTTTTATTTCTTTTTCTTATCTAATTGCTGTGGCTAGAACCTGCAGTACAGTGTTGGAGGAGCAGATAATTCCTGTCTTATTCCTGATCTTAGCTGGAAACCATAAGTGATATTCTTAGGTTACAGTGTAGTGTATCAGTAGCAATCAAAAACCCTAACTAAGATAGATGTTTGACAGCTCTGTGGCTGAATATTGTCTTTTATTAGGACATTTGAGAAGTTAATTCAGAGGCACAGAGAGGGCCTTTGTGTACAGTACAGGACATGTTTTTCCAAATAACTAACATTTATGTCACTTGTTCATTCATTTGATTAGTCTTAAAAGTAGAAGTTGATAGTAGGAATGAGAGAAGAATGTTTCACTGGGGGAAAAAATGAATAAATAATGTGCTCTTTAAATAATTAGGTTAATAATACGGGCTTGCTATCAGTGATTTTACTCATTCTTTTACCTTTTTTGCAACTTATATTTGAGTACTTCTATGTTTATTACATTATGTTAATTCTTTATATACATTTTCTCACGAAATCCTCACAACAACTGAAGAAGTGCCATTGTAATCCCTATTTGATAGGTAAGGCTCACAGGATTGAGTCATTTGCCCAAGGCTTCGTAGTAAAGGGCAGATCTGGAATTCAGGATATCTGAAACCAGAGCTCAGGATCTTAAATACCCTGCTAAACTTCCCTCCTTGTTCATTTTTGTTGTGTGTTGTTTTTTTTTTGGCATTGCATCAGAATTTGAAAGCAAAATAGGAAAGCATTCATTTGTCATCCATCATTCCCAATTGTGGTATTTTTCTTTACTTACTTTGAGGCTTTAGTAATATTTATGAGACACCTGATGGTAGGGCCCACAATGTCATCACTTATTTGAACCATCAGATTACAATTCCTTAAAGTCCCTTTAGGCACAAAATTGTTAACAGTTTGGTGAGTTTGTAAAATTTAAAAATTTGCTAGTTGTAATAATTAAAACAAAAGCTGTCAACCTAACATCCCTTTCCCAAGCCAACTTTATTAAAATAAATCTTCTGATACTAATATATGACACTGCTCATACATAAAAGTTTACACAATTGTAAGATCTTGGATTCTTCTCTCTCCTTAGGCGTTTGTAAAATGTATGAAGAACATCTGAAGAGAATGAATCCCAACAGTCCCTCTATTACATATGATATCAGTCAGTTGTTTGATTTTATTGATGATCTGGCAGACCTCAGCTGTCTTGTGTAAGTATTATCCACCATTTCTTGTAACTTGTATTTTTCTGTCGTTTGTTAGAGGTGATTTATAGTATTGGGAGCTCACTGTGTACCTGGCACTGATCTTTGCATTTGAGTATTATGTAGTAATCATCTGTATATATGTTATAAATCAAGATGGCAATATATTCATAAAACTAAAGGTATAGGAAAATCTTAACTTGGCTATTTGATGCAGTTAGTATGCAGAGAGAATGCTAATAAAGAAGTTCAAATTTCTTAATTTTTTTTTTCTTAGTCTTTGTCCAAAAGCAGTCAGCTTTGCACAAAAACTAAGATTGTTCTCTTTCCACGACATTATTTTCAAAACTTAAATATATGTAGAACTGAAGTGGAATTTTATTTTAACCTTACACTGTATTAAAATTATAAATTTGGTATGTTAGAATGAGACGTTTTAGACCCTTGTGTTTCCTATTTGCAGAGATTTGTCAAATTAAAAAAAAAAATTTCTAACATTATGTTATGATAATTTGTATTGATAATCTACTTATCACCACTACTGTCAGAGAGCATAGAGTGATACAGACTTAATTACTGTCTCAACATTTTTGGATGAGAGACTAAGTGGAAGTAGAACTAATGTTACAGAGGAAAATGGAAATGCCTTATAATGGGGTGATCTTCAATCAGCTGGTGTTTGAGTACAGTATTTTATGCAACTAACACACGCCTCCTATGTTCGGCAACTGATCATATCCCCCCCCACCCTAGCTGGAAAATGCGGTGCTTATTACTACATGCCAGGGACTGTGCTAGAAGTAGGGCCCCCCGACCAATTCATTCTGGTTCAGGAGACCCCCTGCTGAGAATTTGCATTTTCTCCTGGGGATCTTGTTAAAGTGTAGATTATGATTCTGTATATCTGGGGTGGAAATGCAGATTCTCAGCAGAGGATCCAACTAGTTGGAAGCCCTGGCTCGAAGCTGAAGGAGCACTAGTGAAAAACACAGGTCCTGCTATAGACACTTCTTGGATCACTGCTGGAGCCAAGCCTGGCACCAGCTGTGCCTGTATTGTCTCCCCAAAGATTCCTGTGAAAACAGGTGTTTCCTTGGGATTTTTGAGGAGCTTGTTTTCTCCACCTCTTCATTGTGTTTCAGTTACAGCCATTTCACTTTGCTTGCTCAAAACATTCAAGTGATCCATTTCTGGACATTAATGAAATGTGTTGAAGTTTTGATTATAATTTTTTCAATATAAATAAGCTCAGAAAACTAAGCGGCCAAAGCTACACCTGTTAATTCTATGTTGGTTTGTAATGTCTGTAGTTGATTTGCTTATAGTGTGATACATAATATGCACAAAAAGACCAACTATATTCATTCAACAAATATTTATTCAGCGCTCACTGTGCACCAACTAATTATGACTGAATGACCTGAAATTTAAGTGGGAATGAGGCAGCTAGAGTGGAGAAATAAGATGTAGGATAAGTTGATTGGAGCTCCCAAAAGGGTCACACCTGGCACGTAGTTGATATTGAGTAAATGCATAGATGCATGTCACCTATATAATACGATTTGAGGCATAGCTTTTAAATTATTAATAGTTTTCCTTTCCCCTTGATATTAAATGTTGTTAGTTGCCATTGAGTCGATTCCAGCTCATGGCAACTCTCTCAAGGCCGTAACCCTGATCAGAAGCAGATCACCAGGCCTGTCTTCTAAGACACCTCTGGGTTGTTTCCAGCGCTTGGCCTTTTGGCTAGTAGTCAAGTGCTTAACCATTTGCTCTACCCATGGACTCCTGGATTAATCATTAGAGAGCTTTATTCTGAATTAATAGGATGATCTAAAGAAAAGTGAAAGAATCTAATATGACTTCTTTCATGCTAAATTTTGCAGCATCTTGTAATCTCAGAATCTTGAAGTTATTTATCTGATGAAACTGCAGGGGTTTTAAAATATATTTTTTGTTCTAGTTGTATTTGTTTTGGGAAATTATCACACTTGAACTTAAAAACTGACAAAATGTTTCAGTTGGCACGTAATAAGATTTTAACAGAGGTAATGTGTGGCAAAAGAAGCCCAGTGGCGCAGTGGCTAAGCACTTGGCTGCTAACCGAAAAGTTGGCAGTTCAAACCCACCAGCCGCTCTGCAGTAGAAAGATGTGGCATTCTCCTTCCATAAAGATTACAGCTTTGAAAACCCTATGGGGCAGTTCTACTCTGAGTGGACACAACAGCAACGGGTTTGGGTTTTTTGGTTCTGATGTCTGACAGTGTATCATTCTTTAAATGAATTGTGGGTTTTATTTTTTAAATTCATAGCTTCGTGATTTTATAAAATCACTTACTAAGACCTGAAGTATCTAATCCTGATGCTTAAGGATGTGGTACTCATTCCCAATAGATGGAAGTTACTTAAAGCCAAGGATCATGTATTCCTCATCTCAGGAGGCAGTGATTAAGACCTAACTGTTGTTGGAATAAGACATAGTTTGAATCCTGGAGCTACCATTCACTAGCTCCCTTGGGCACATTTGCTTAATATTACTAAGCCTTGGTTTCCTCATTTGTAAAATTTGATAAGCTCTACCCTCATAGGACGACTTGTGAGGATCAAGTGCTTTCTTAGCACAGCAGTATCAAATAGCAGGAACTCAGTTTTAAACTAGATAGACAGGTCAGAACAGGTTATATTTTTAATTATGGTATTTTTGGTTCTTTAAGAAGTGCAATGAGAACATCTAACTCAATTGGCATAACACAGTTTATAATGACAATGTTCTACCTTTGGTGAGTAGCATCTGGGGTCTTAAAAGCCTGTCAGCAGCCATCTAAGATACTCCACTGGTCTCACCCCTTTGGGAGCAAGGGAGAATGAAGAGAACAGGATACAAGGAAAAGATTGGTCTGAAGGACTAATGGTGGACCGCTGCTACGGCGTCCTTCATCCTGCTTCGTGTAGTGCTGGTTGGTGTGCCGGTCTCCCCCCTGTCTGTTCTGTGCGGGGTCTCACCAGAGGGTTTTGTGGAGAGCTGTGGAGGGGTGTGTAGCACAATTTTCTCACACACACAAAAAGGGCCGATTTTTTGTGGTGTGAGAGAGTGTGGAGACCCCGCGAGTGTGTGGCCGCCATCCTTTTTTTTCGGTGGTTGGTTCAGTTCTTTGGTTTGTTGTTCGTTCAGGTATTGGGTGGCTGGCTCCATCAAACCGGGCGTGATTAGTGAGGGCCGTCCGTGGAGGGGGACTGGCTGGCAGGCGGGGGGGGGCAGGCTGGTTGTTGGTAGGGCACGGTTGAGTAAGGATAGTGTTGACATGTTGTGGGGTTGTTAACTATTGTCATAGGGCAACATGTGTATTCTTTTTTGTGAGACTCTTTTTTTTTGTGTACCTTTTTCTCTAGTGTGAGTATCGGCGCACCTGTGGGAGAGTGTTCTATGTGTCTGTGTTGTGTGTGTGTAGTTTTTTTTGATGTTGTGTCTTTTTCTCTGTGTATTTTTTCTCCAAAAAAAAAAAAAGGTGGTGGAGGGGGGGGGTTGTTGACATGTTGTGGGGTTGTTAACCAATGTCATCAAATAATACGTGTATTGACTGTTTAATGAGAAACTATTTGTTCTGTAAACCTTCACCTGAAGTACAATTAAAAACAAAAAAGAAGTGCCATGAGTACTACCACCAATGACTGCCCTGACAGGGAACACAACAGAGAGTCCCTGATGGAGCAGGGGAAGGGTGGGGTGCAGAACTCAAATTCTAGTAAAAAGAACAGATTTAACAATATGACTGAGACTGCAGGAACCTCAGAAAGCATGGCCCCTGGACTCTGTGTCAACCCAGGACTAAAACAGTTCCCGAGGCCAACTCTTCAGACAAAGATTAGACTGGAATATGGGACAGAAAATGATACTCATGAGGAGTGTGCTTCTTAGCTCAACTAGATGCATGAGACTAAATGGGCAGCTTCTGTCCAAAAGTGAGATGAGAAGGCAGAAGGGGTCAGGACATGGGAAATCGGGTGGAAAGGAGGAGTGTGCTGTCACAGTATGGGGAGAGTAATTAGGGTCACATAACAATGTATGTATAAAGTTTTGTATGAGAAACTAACTTGAATTGTAAACTTTCACTTAAACTACAACAATTAAAAAAAAAAGTGCCATGAGTAGAACGGCTCATGAATTTGAAATTCTACAGGTGAGATAAATTGAACTGTTAACCGGTAAAGAGGTTTGGGGTTTTGGTTTTTTGGGTTTTTTTTGTTTGCTTGTTTTGACAGTGTGAAAATTGCACAGTAAAACAGTGGTTATAAGGGACACACTACAAGTATGTTATCATGACAGAACATAACTTTTCTAACTTTATACCATTAGATGTAAACCAAAACCAAACCCATTGCCTTCGAGTCGATTCCAACTCATAGTGACCTTATAGGACAGAGTAGAACTGCCCCATAGGGTTTTCAGGGAGCGGCTGGTGGATTCCAACTGCCGGCCTTTTGGTTAGCAGCTGAGCTCTTAACCACTGTGCCACCAGGGCCCCAATATTGCAGTATTAAAGCAAATAGGGGAGGGACTTCTTTAATTATTTACTAGGTAATTCTTTCCAGCTACACATAGTATAGGAAGGAGATTAATGTCAATCTATAGTTTTTAATAGCCTTTCTGGAAAGTTGTAAACCATAGTTACTTATGTTTCTGTCTCAGATGTTGAAAATTTTTTGGCCTCTGAAGACTCTCAGAATCAAATTTAGAATTTAGAACCATTTTGCCCACAAGACTTTGGTCCATCCCTTTTGTTACTTGAATATTCAGGAAGAAATAAAGCCATCCACAGAGGTCATCAGCTACCATGGTGCTTCCTGTGACAACACATCCTATTGTGACCAGGGATGGAGTTCATTTTGGATTTTTTAATTGTTGTATACTTGCTGCTTCTGTTATTAAATTCATGTGGCAGTGATCTAGCACTTTTTTTTTTTTTTAAACCAGTGTAGGAGGAAATGGACTAAATAAGATTCTACTTTGTGACCTAATTAAATAAACCCGGGGTAAACTGACCGTGCGTCAACAGTAAAATTTAAGCATATAGAGGACTTGTATTTTATATCTTTAAAGCCAGAGTATTAATTTCTTCACATTTTTTGATGTATAAGTTGTTTTTTTAAAAAAGCTTTTTGTAAGATTAAAATAACAGCCTTTGAGGATGCACGCTCTCTTTCTTTGGTTGCTTAGAGACAAAGGGGATATTTTCTTCCTCAGTTATTGTAATGAGGAGGTACTCCTAATGAGGAAGGCAACTTGGTATCAGTGAAGACACTGCTGGTGTCACTGCTCAGACCCACAGCTTCTGTTCTTGTATAAACCTACATTCACTGACCATAACAGTAAGCTAAAAGATTCATCTGTGCCAACAGCTAGATGTTTTATTAATGTACTTAACATTTAATAGGCTCCTTTTCAAGTGCCAGTTAACAGCCATCAACACACGGCTTTCCATAAAGAGGGAATTATTTCTATTTCATGAGTTGGAAAATAGCGTACAAGCTGATGGATTCCTAAGTGTTCACAAGCCAAAGTGATGGTATTCAGAATCCTACCCAGATACAGTTCTGAAAAATTCTGTTCCTTTTTTCATTCTCTTCCAGTGTTAATATAAACATTGTGGTCTATTCTGAAGTTGACTAAATTAGCACTTATTTAATTAGGAAGCATGAACAGGGCATATTAAAATTGTTTCACTTTTTAGAGTATTTCCCATTGTAACAAAAGGACGTTAGTAAAGAGCCAAATGTTTGTTTTTCTGGTTAAACATTTTGTAAAATGGAAAGCTTGTGCATTTTTAATAAACTAGATTCTGGGCTTACTGTTGACGGGGAAGAACATGATATTAATGGTATTAAACCATTCCTGCTTTGAGGTTTGTTTCCTTTGCCAAAAATTGGAGTTTATGGGTATAGTTCAGTGGCTAACAGTGAGGACTTCGGGGTCAGGAATGTTTAAGCTCTACTACTTGCTCAAGGTCACAAGCTTCACTTCTTTGAGCCTCGGTTTCCTCATTTGTAACACAAGGATAATAATTATACCTGTTCACTGGGTTGTACAAAGGATTACCTACTGCCGTCGAGTGGATTCCAACTCATAGCCACCCTATAGGACAGAGTAGAACTGTCCCATAGGGTTTCCAAGGAGTGACTGGTAAATCTGAGCTGCCAGCCTTTTGATTAGCAGCTGAGCTCTTAACCACTGTGCCACTGTAGAAAGGATTAAGTGAGCTAGTTCAGATAAGCACTTAAAACAATACCTTGCACTTGTCAACTTATGAATAGGTGTTAATTATTATTATCATTTATATCTATGTAATATCTTTTGCTGAGAAGTTAAAAATGAAACTTCCAGCTAAAACAAGATGATAATTGACACATCAGATATTTTGTTTGTCTGGGCTATCCCTAAGTTATCTTTCTAGGCAAACTGCATCTCCAGCCTCTAGGATGCCGTGCAGTGTTTCCACCAGATGGTGTACGTAGCTTTGAAACACTGGGATTGTTCTTTGTATTTGTGAAATCTCTGATCATTTATTACCTGCTTTTTTATACTGTAGCGTTAGTTTTGGCTGCAAAAATGAATTTATTGTTTAAGCAGGTAGATTTCAAGTTTTAGGCCAGGTGGAATGTTTCTCCCTATTTTTTTATTCCCCCAAAGATACCTTGAGTAATTGTCTGTTAAATATCCCTCGGAGTCCCGGGGGAATTCTACTGCTAATGCTAGTCCTGACATTCCTGACCATTCTCCTCTGATAAGAGCCATTTTGGAGTTCTTTACCTTCAAGAATTGTCTTCTGATAATTCTCCGTAGACCTCTAGTGTTGTTTTAAAAAGCAAATCCTAAAATACAGGTTATAAGATTTCCTTCTCTCAATACTTTAGGATGAAAAAATCAACAAGAAATCTTTATGGAAGTAACATGGTTTAAAAGTTTTTTAATTCAAAATAAATTTACAGATCTGAAGTTCATTCTAGTGTTTCTTGTTTTTAATCACTAAAAGAACCATAAAAATACTAACTATGTAGGAGAAAGGACACATGGTTTCCAGTTGTACTCTGTCAAGAAGTAGACAAGGGACACATTGAGCATTTAACTTAACATTTCTAGATCTTGGCTCCTTTTTCCACTATGAGATTGTACTTGGTGAGCTAAAGTTTGTATCACTTAAAATTCAACAGCTATGTAATCAGCTCTTACCTTTCATGCATGGACATATGCACGTTTGTACCATCATTGGGCAGGTAAGATTTGGGGCTTTAAAAACATGACAGTAATTGACCACTCTAACCTTACTTATAACCTTTTTGTTCCACAGTTACCGAGCTGATACCCAGACATACCAGCCTTACAACAAAGACTGGATTAAGGAGAAGATCTACGTGCTCCTTCGTCGGCAGGCCCAACAGGCTGGGAAATAGTTGAGCTGGAAGCATTAGGGGGCTGGGGGTGGGCTTGGAACACAGGTGTGTACAGTGTGCTGTAGTGGGAGTTTTGTATCATAGTAGTCCTGTTTCCATTTTGTTACACTCTAGCCAGGATTGAATGTATTAGATGAAATGTGAGGATTTTGTTCAATCTGAAACCCCCATTGCCCTTTTATCTTTCTTTTTTTTTTTTTTTTACTTAAACATTTTTTATGATGACTTAGAAGAAAGTTGTTCTTTGTCAGTTAACGTTGGTTCCAGTCCTTCCAGACGTTCGTATCTGCTTTATAACATTCACTGTATTAACCCTTCTGCAAGATGAATGGGGTGGGGGGTGGTAACAAAGTTTAGTTATGTCCTCAAGATAAAGTCTTAGTTAAAAATAAATGCTCTGTAGTTATATTTCCCCCCGAGTGTTTTTTTTTTTGTTTAGTTTTTGTCTCTGAACATTAAATTTTCTTGCAAAGCATTGTCAGTTTCAAAACCAATAGATTGCTATACAAGGAATTTGAAGAAAGTTTATATATGCTAAAGACATTTTACTGCAGTTTATGTGGAGCTAACAAGCTTTTACCTCAATTTTTTCAGCTGTGTAAGTAAATCTCAACTGTAGCTTCCAGGTTTGTATCTACTGCTGACACAAACATTATAAAAGACTTTCTGGCAATATAATTTGTCTGTGGCAGCAGTCAGGTTGATTCCTTCGTATTGAACAAGTACTTTTTCTGGGAGGGTCTTGTGCTTTCTCAGAGCCTTCAGTAGTTGAATACTTATTACCTACTCCTTTATAGAAGCTATAAGGGTGGGAGAAAGACCACAGAAAAGTACAAGATATGTTTGCATTTACTGTAGAATGGTCACACTGTAGCTTGAACACACACTGTTCTATACTTTTTCGTTCATCACGTGCATTGACATTCCCTGATTCTGCTGCTGTCACACTTTACCAGTAGCCAGTAATATCATTACACACCATAAGACTGGCAGTTTTTCGGGAGGCTTCATGACTGGCCTAATATTCTCCCTGTTCCTGCCCTCACGTCCACACTAGGATCTCAGCTAGTTTCTCTGTAGTTCTGCGCAGAACCAAATTATGCTTATACACACTCAGCTTTTCTATAGAATAATTATCCTATTAATCTATTAATGAAATGTCGTTATTGTACCAAAGGATTATTAAAATTAGGCTGTCTGACAAAATTAAGTATAACTGTAGTTAATGTTTCACTGTGAATCAGCCAGATTTAAAGCTAAAGTGTTCTCACAGGAAAGAAATAGATCCAAAAGTAAGTCAGGTTGCCCTATTTTTTGCTTGGCCTGCCCTGCTAGTAGTTTTATTTCTCTAACATATGACTTTGCTTCATTTTTTGAAAAATACTGTAGAGCAGATCTGAAGGGAATGGAATCCCTAGATTCTCAGATGCAGTACAACTTCTGCTGTCAGGTGTACAGAGGAAAACAGGATTTTCTGTATGGAATGTGAGAAGATAGATCTGCATGCTAGATGTTGGGTGATGAGAGCAAAAAGGAAGGGAGCAGTGTTTCCAATCATAGTTTAAGGAAGAACAGGACTAGAATGAACATGGACAAACACTTTTAACTGTCCAGTACTACAAGGAGGAGGAGCAGAAGCAGCCTTTTCATTGTTAAGATAAAGTCTGTGATGTAACTACCTCAGTGGTTTGGCCCAGCTACAACCACTGTCCTCATGTTGTTAGAGAGTTGGCGAATTGATTGTGTGGCCTTTCCCCAACCACAAGTAAAACAGGTTTCATTTCTGCTTATAAAGTGATACTTTATACAGCTACCTGAGGGTGAAACCTACCAGGCAAATAGCAAAATTCCTAATTCTCTAATCCACCTTGTTTTATATAGGAGAGAATTTCTAAAACATTTCTTGGCAATGGCTGCTTCTGTTCGTTATTGTTTGATCTAAGGAGGCCACCAGGAATTTAAAAGGGAGATTTCAACTATCTCACTTCACTTCCAGTTTGCTAGCTTAAAATATTTCCAGCAACTCTAGATGTTCGAGCAAGTTATGTATCTTACTCCTATTGTTTGGGGTGGGAATGGTGATGAACTTTTCTACTTTCAGCAAGGAGTGATTTAGGGCCAGAGCAGGCAATTTTGTACTGTCCTGTACGCTGCATGTCTAACAGGAGCCAGTATCTCCTGTAATAACTCCATAGTCATAGCTTCCAGGTCCCCACAAGAGACATGGCCAGTTACTAGAGTCATGGTATTCAGAGAAGAACAAGCTATAGCTTCCAATCAGGTATTTGTGGTTTCTTGCAGTCTACATATAATTTACCAATTAGGGGCCATCTTTACCATAAGCAGTCTTGCCTAGTAATACATTCCACCATTATGTTTCCTCAGGAACAGAGCTAGAAAGTTAACCCCAGGTCAGATTTTTCATTGAGGAGAAGTAGTTTTTGTTAATCCTTTATCCAGACAAGCATACAGCACATCTAGCTAGCTTCATGAAGGAGGTGGCATTTGAGCTGGGCTTGGAAGGATGGCTAAACTCAGAAAACAGGGCTGAAGTAGTGAGGTGGTAAAATACTGGGAATGTTTGAGGAACAGCACACAATCCATTATGACAGGAGTAAAGGGGATATTTAGGGGAGTGGTGGAATAAAGGCCAGAACAGCTAGGATTGGAGTGCCTTGCCCATCAAGCTACAGAGTTTAATTTCATAGGTGGTGATAGCCTTTAAAGATTTTTGAGGCCTGTCCTGTCAAATCCTTGCATTAGAAGGATTAACCTTCACTGCCTTCTGTAGACTGGATTGGAAAGCCGGAGAATATATCCGAGAAGCCAGGTAGTAGTGAGACAGGTAAGATGACAAATTATAAAGGGCTTTGGATTTGGAGTTTAGGAGGCCTTTTCAGTAGGGTAATACAAAGACAAAAACCAGATTTTGGGGTAAAGAGTAAGGGAAATGGTGAAGTATAGTCAGGGAAGGCAGAGTTCACTGAAAACAGTAATATGGAATAAGTTGGGAGGACATTTTTTTTTTAAATTAAATCGAGGCAGTCTGCATGTATATAAGTAGAGGAAGGGTGTAGGCTTAAAAAGTGTTAGAAAATTGATGGTGAAACATTGCAGTGCCAGTTGAAGAGGGTATGTTCTAGTATGCTGATGACTAACCTCAAAAGAGAGGAGCCACAGAAGATGAGTGAGACGGAAAGTTGAGACAGTTTGTGTTAGATGGTCTTAGTCCATGAAATGGGTAAAATAGGTCACCATTATATTAGAGGCTTGGAAGATGGTAGGAAAAGTTTGAAACAGATAGGAAATGTATAACAGAAGATTAACACATTTTTAGTGGAACTATTCAGCACACTTTTGTGACTTTCACCAGAAGCACTCAACCAGTGAGAGAAAGGAAAGAGTGAGGTATCAAGTGCCTTTTATTCAATAAATAACTACTTACAGTGACCTATGCTGTACCATACATAGGTACATTACCTGAATATCTTTCATCTCTTCATTTCTGTACATCAATTGTTAATCATTTTATAGCTGTAGAAACAGATTTAAGAGCAGTTATCCAAGGTTATGAAGTAAAACCCAGGGCTGTCTGGCTCCAAAGATCACATTCTTTCCACCATACTAATGGATTCCAAATACTAGTTCTCCAACTGATTCTGGAATGGCTGTAGCACAAACAGAGCCCTGGTGGCATATTGGTTAAGAGCTACCTACGGCTGCTAACCAAAAGGTCGGCAGTTCGAATCCACTTGGAAACCCTATGGCGGCAGTTCTACTCTGTCCTATAGTGTCGCTGGGAGTCAGAATCACTTGATGGCAACATGTATAGCACAAACACTTAGGAAGTTTTTTTGTCTTTTAATCAACTTCCCAGACCCTCCAGATCGGGGTTGGCAGACTTTTCCGTAAAGAACCAATAGTAAAGAAAAGATAGTTTAGACTTTGTGGGCCACACACAGGCTCTGTTGCACATTCTTCTTTGTATTTTTTTTTACAACCCTTCAAAGATGTAAAAACCATTTGTAGCTTGCCAGCCATATAAAAATAGGCTGTAGGCTGGATTTGGTCTGCAGGTGTTAGTTTGCTAACGTTTGCTCCAGAGAATCTGATTTAGTTGGTCTGGCTTGGGACCTGGGAAAAAAACTATTTTTTTTGAAAGGTCCCCAAGACTTCCACTGTAGTAACAATAGAGTAATAAGGGCCAGACTTAAAACTGGAAAGCTGGACACATAAGAGGCTATTTTCAGACACTGGACAACAGATAGCACAGGACTATGAACCTTGAGAGAAAGAAAACAAAAGAAGTGAGCTCTATAATAACCAGAGCATTCTCCTTGGAGGCTTTTTTTGTTCGACAAGCACAAGGGGGAACCCAAACAATCAAGCTGCCTTGCAGAATTGAGGAAACAGATTGGAGACTGGGGAAGGTTGACTGAGACAGCTGGCAGCTGTGGGCAAAGAGCTGGAAAGGAGAGAGCTACACGACTAAGAACTTCCAAAACTGCATGTGGATTCCCTGACATTTGCTGAATACCAAGCTGGGGACCAGGGAATCAGAAGGACAATTCCCAGAGTTTGTACAACATGGGGACACAAGTTCTGACCAGCATGAATAGAGGGTCCTGTGTGATCACCCAGGAAGGAAGATAATAGCCAAACACTAAATAAAGTAATATGCATAGTTGTCCAGCATTCAAATTACTAAATGTGCAAAGAAGCAGGACAATATGACTCATAACCAAAGACAAAATTCAGTCTATAGAAACTAACCCAGAAATGATGGAACTAACAGACGAGAACATTAAAATGGCTATTATAAATATGTAGAAAGAGTTAAAGGAAAACATATAATTAGGAGAGAAATAAAAGATATTAAAACATGGAATTTCTAGAGATTAAAAATACAATATCTGAAATGAAAAATCACTAGGTGGGATTAACAGCAGATTAGACACTACAGAAGAAAAGAGCAATAAACTTGGAACTATAGCAATAGAAACCATTAAAAATGAAGCATAGGCAGAAGATTGGGGAAAAATAAAAAAAGAAGTGACCTGTAGGATAATAGTAAGTGGTCTTACTATTAGAGCTTCGGGGGAAAAATGGGGAGTGGGGAGATGGAAAGAACAAAAAAATCTGAAAAAATAGCCAAAATTTTTTCAGAATGATGACCACTGTAAACTCACAGAGCCACAAAACTAAACCAACCCCAAATAGGATAAATACAATAAACAAAACACACAACACGCATAATAAATTGCTAAAAACTAGTGATTAAAGAGAATCTTAACAGTTGCTAGAGCCCTCATGGTGCAAGGGTTAAGCACTCAGTTGCTAATCGAAAAGTCAGCAGTTTGAACCCATCAGCAGCTCCATGGAAGAAAAGACCTGGCAATCTGTTCCTATAAAGATTACAGCCTAGGGAACCCTATGGGGCAGTTCTACTCTGTCCTGTAGGGTCGCTATGAGTTTGAATTGGCTCGACAATGCACAAACAACATACAGAGAAACAAAGATGAGAATGACAGCAGATTTCTCATCTAAAACCATACCAGCTAAATAGACAGTGGAATGACTAAATACTGAGATTTTAAAAATTCAACCTAAAATTCTATATCCAGTGAAAATATTCATAAAAGCTGCTTCAGCCAAACAAAATCTGACATAATTGGTTGATAGCATATTTGCACTACAAGAAATGTTCAAGGAAAATGATGCTGGCATAACTGGATATCCATCTGTAAAAAACTGAAACAAGACCCATACCTCATACCATGCACAAAAACTAACTCAAAATGGATCAAAGACCTAAATGTAAAATCAAAAACAATAAAGATAGTGGAAGAAAAAATAGGGATGACGCTAGGAGCCCTAATACATGGCATAAACAGAATACAAACCATAAGTAACAATGTACAGACACCAGAAGAGAAACTAGACAACTGGGAGCTCCTAAAAATCACACACTTATGCTCATCAAAAGACTTCACCAAAAGAGCCAAAAGACGACCTACAGACTGGGGAAAAATTTTTGGCTCTGACAAATCCGATCAGCGTCTAATCTCTAAAATCCAAAAGATACTGCAAAACCTCAACAACAAAAAGACAAATAACCCAATTAAAAAATGGGCAAAGGATATGAACAGGCACTTCGCAAAGAAGACATTCAGGTGGCTAACAGACACATGAAGAAATGCTCACGATCATTAGCCATTAGAGAAATGCAATCAAAACTAAAATGAGATACCATCTCACTCCAACAAGGCTAACGTTAATCCAAAAAACACAAAATAATAAATGTTGGAGAGGTTATGGACAGACTGGAACACTTATACACTGTTGGTGGGAATGTAAAATGGTACAACCACTTTGGAAATCGATTTGGCGCTTTTTAAGCTAGAAGTAGAAGTACCATACAATCCCGCAGTCCTGTCCTTGGAATATATCCTAGAGAAATAAGAGCCATCACACAAACAGATATATGCACACCCGTGTTCATTGCAGCACTGTTTACGATAGCAAGAAGATGGAAGGAACCTAGGTGTCCACCAACAGATGAATGGATAAACAAATTATGGTATATTCACACAGTGGAATACTGTGCAACAATAAAGAACAACTATGAAGCCGTGAAACATAACATGGAGGAATCTGGAAGGCATTGTGCTGAGTGAATTTAGTCAGTCACAAAAGGACAAATATTGCATAAGACCACTATTATAAGAACTCAAGGTTTAAACAGAAGAAAACATTCTTGATGGTTACGAGAGTGGGGAGGGAGAGGGTTATTTACTACCTAGATAGTAGACAAGAATTATCTTAGGTGAAGGGAAGGACAACCCACAATACAGGGGAAGTCAGCACAACTGGACTAAAACAAAACTAAGAAGTTTCCTGAATACAACCAAACACTTTGAGGGACAGAGTAGCAGGGGTGGGGGTCTGGGGACCATGCTTTCAGGGGACACCTAGGTCAATTGGCATAACAAAGTTTATTAAGAAAATGTTATGCATCCTACTTTGGTGAGTGGCATCTGCGGTCTTAAAAGCTAGCGAGCCGCCATCTAGGATGCATCAATTGGTCCCAACACACCTGGAGTAAAGGAGAATGAACACCAAAGTCACAAGGAAAGTATTAGCCCAAGAGACAGAAACGGCCACCTAAAACAGAGACTGCATCATCCTGAGACCAGAAGAACTAGATGGTGCTTGGCTACCACCAATGACTGCCCTGACAGGGAACACAACAGAGAGTCCCTGATGGAGCATGAGAAAAGTGAGGTGCAGAACTCAAATTCTAGTAGAAAGACCAGACTTAATGGTCTGAGACTGAAGGAACCCCAGAAAGCATGGCCCCTGGACTCTCTGTCAACCCAGAACTAAAATAATTCCCGAGGCCAACTCTTCAGACAAAGATTAAACGGGACTATGGGACATAAAATGATACT
>NW_004443946.1:21709876-21739383 GCF_000243295.1 Trichechus manatus latirostris | reverse complement strand
TCATAGGGCAATATGTGTACTGTTTAACAAGAAACTATTTTGTTCTGTAAACCATCTAAAGTGAGAATAGCAGCACAACTGGAAGAACGTAATTGACGTCACTGAATTGTACATGTAGAAATTTTTGAAATGGTGTATCTTTGGCTATGTATATTTTCACCAAAAAAATAAAAGGTCCTCCAAGGTCGAGAAGGGAGCGAGTTGACATGTTGTGGGGTTGTTAACCAATGTCATCAAACAATATGTGTACTGACTGTTTAATGAGAAAATATTTGTTCTGTAAACCTTCACCTAAAGTACAATTTAAAAAAATTTTTTTTAATGGGTAAATATACAAGACTTTTTTCTCACTTTTAAATTTCTTTAATAGATAAGTTACTGTTTAAAGGGAAAATGATAAATGGAGTGTTAAGGGGGCAAGGAATCATAGATAAGAAGCATAGTATTGAAACATTAACCAGTCTCTGGGCTAGACACCAAGGCAAGTGAGTGATGGGCTAGGAGATTAGGAGGGGCTGCGACGAGGACATTTGCAAGATGGAGAAGTCAGAAGATGCTAGATGATGGTCTAAGAGGAATTTCAGCAATAGAAAGGTTAAAGGGGAATAATTTCTCAGTGATTCACTTTGCTGTTTCCTCCACTACATAATTTGACTTGTAAACCTGCTCTAAGAAAGATGTTTTCCCTTTGAAGACAATAGTAACCCCTTCAGCTACATTTAGAGCTCCTGTGTCAACTTATCCAGCATAATACTCCTTTCATTTTTGGAATCACATGCTTCAACTGGATGTTAGATTTGAGACATATTGTGAAAAAGTTGGTTTAAAAGCCTCTTCTGAGCCAAAGGTAATTTTCTCCATGCTTTTCGAGAGAGTAGGGAGAAGGCTAATGAGGACTGATTACATCACTTAACTGAGACAGGCCCTGTGTACTTGTCAACAAATGTTTGAATTTAAGTCCTCTGAGCTGAAATTTAAGAGAAATGGAATAGATCTTGGTTTCTTCCCTTGGAAGATTGGGTTGGAGGGGTTGCTATGGTAATGCTGACTCCTGCACTCACCTGTAGGCTTTTGTTGTGGGCCACTCTGCTCCAGGATGCCCAGCCTTGGCCAGCTATATTGCCCCTGTAGTCTTAGAGAAAAGGAGTATGGTCGAGTGTTTTATTGCCTGCTCCAGGGTGAGCAGTTTGAAGAGCACAAGCAATGTTGGGCTGTTTTAGAGACTGCTTTGCTCTTGACACTGTCAGTGAGCCCTTACGCCTGTTAGAAGCATGGTCACCCACTTCTTTCCACCTATGATGCAATTCCAGGAGGATTTCCATAATGTTCATCCTAGTTATTAAGCAAATCCCAATGGGAGGTTGCAGTTATAAAGAACAGCAGAGGAGAAAGCCACAAGCTCTTTTCAGAGGAGTGTTAGGGAAGGACTTAAAAGTACAGGCAGCTGTTTATATGCTCATAAGCATGAAGACCTGATGTGGCTCTAAGACAAAAAAAGATGGAAAATCTCAATACTACAATATTTGGTGGTTTCTCTGAGTCAGGATCTCTGGATCAATTCAAGTACTTGGTTGAGAAATTATCTCCTTCATTCGTGTAAAAGGCTAATAATGATCATTACATGACCTGTATGTGAACAGTGACTATCTGTGTATTATCACAGTTACCCCTGCAAGTGACCAGCCTAGATATTGGGATTGTACAGTATATATGAAAGATTCTGCATCACCAGCAGACCACCCAGCAGGTCAGTTGGTGCCCCACACGGAGCCTGCAGTCCCGAGAGCCTATGGATGGGAGGATCACGCAGGCTACCCCAGTGGACTGCCTCCTCACCTGGCCTGGGCTCTGACACCCCCACCCAGCCACCCTCTGCATAGACAACCTCTCGCCCTGCCTGCCCACTTGAGGCCACTCCCCCTTGGGGAAGTCCTCCTCATCCTGCTCATCCATCAAGGTGATTTCACATGGTTAACATTTATGTGACCGCTGCCCCAATAGTTGTGCTGTGCACACCTCATTTTTATGGTTTAACTTAATAATCAGGACAAATAATAATTTTTATTATAAAACAACCAAACTGATAGAGTTCTACTCACTTTTCTGTATGTATGTTATACTTTAACATTTACTGTCCCAAAATATTTAGTACTGTTACTAAAACAATACTATCACAAAGAAGCCTAAAAACTTCATATTCCCATGAAGTCAGCTTTGCATTTTAGGAGAGGCCTGGGACCCTAAAGCAGTCAAGCCAAAAGCTACTCAGACCATTAACTGTTCACCTTCTGACACTTCTTGTTATCTAATGGGTTGTCCTTGTAGCACTAATAAGTGCCAAAAGATTGGATAAAAATGTGAGGGCCACTGTATTTTGTGTGTGTGTATTTAGCATATACCTAGTAGTAGGTCATTCCAAGAAATATTTTTTAATTGCTACTCAAGTTGCTAACCACATGAGTGACAATCTTAGTGTGGGGATGATCTTGTTTTGCCATGATCTTTGCCTTTTTCATTGCTTTGCATTTGACACATTGTGCCTGTTAAGAGATCCAGGGCACAGTAGAAGGTTGTGCCAGTAGCCTCTTTGGTTCACCAGTATATGACTCTACCAGTATTAAGGAAGTTATTGATTGTGAAATTTTTTAGGTTTGATAATGATATTGTAGTTATGTTGTTGGGTTTTTTTTTTTTTTAAGTCTTTATCTTTTAGAGTACATGCAGAAATATATACAGATAAAATGACATGATATTTGGAATTTTGCTTCAAAATACTCCAGTAGGAGGGTGTAGGTGAAACAAGATTAGCTGTGAGTTGATTACTGTTGAAACTGGGTGGTGGCTATTCATCTCTTCGCTTTTTTATATGCTTGACATTTTCCATAATGAAAAGTTAAAAAAAAAAAAAAAAGGGAAAGAGGATTCGATAATGAAGTTACAATCCTGTCTTGACTCCTGCAGTGCTGGAGCCAATATGAGCATTTCTGAGACTGATGATAAGTACTGTCCCTTACAGCCTGAGAGTGCTTTACCGTTTCCAGTACCTTCGTGTTCACTGCTCTATTCAACCTGGATACTCTGCCCACTTCCCTCCCTCAACCTAAGCTCAGAAGAAGATGTATTTGGGTATTAAAAGCAGTTTTTGCTCCGTGCTATTTGGCCACTCGGGCAGGGGGACCTTGCAAGGAAGCAGAGCCAGCTTGGATGGGTGGGGCTGTGAGGCTTTAGCCTGGGAGCAGCAGGGCTGCTTGGAGCCACCGAAGCTGCATTTCTGATGCATGCTGATGAGCTTCGCCTGGGGATGTGAATACAGTGCTTCAAACTAAATTCTGTTGAAATTTAACCTTTGCTTAACCATCTCCCTAGACTGCTTCTGACTAGACATAGTGCCAGTATAAAACAGGGCACTTCCCACCTCTGACAGCTTTACAATGCCAGTTTTTAAAAAGCTACCAACCATGCCCAGCCTCAGTGTGGGCGTCCCCAAAGGAGAAAAGCAAATGTGTTTCCTGAATATCCAACTTCAAGCCTCTCAACTCAGCTCCATCATTTTCCCCAGTACAATCGGGAAGTAAACTGTCATGCAGGGGACCCTAGAGGACGCCTGTACTGGGAGCCGGAAGGACTCATTAGGCTGACACCTGACAGCTGACTTTGTCATGCTAACTTTAGTCACTCCTAATCAAGGACCAGCAGTCCCTGAGGTGGTTGTAATCATTGCCTATGTACAAAATTAGGTCTTTCTCTAGTGAGTAAACAGGCTGTGAGTATGGGTGGTTGGTGTCACTCATTGGTTATATGGACAGAGCTAAGCAGGCCAAGAGCATGGATCCTCACCTCGACATGCTAATTTCTCTATTCCCTAAGACCAGCCACTCATCTTGAAAACACATGCCAGTAATTCAGAACTGAACTCATCCCCCTCCCCACTGGCCCCATCCAAAGCAGCTCTTCTTGTCTTGAATAGAGCTACCATCCACCCACCCATTCAAGCCTGAAACTTGTGTATAAGATTTTATTTCTCCCTATTTCTCATTTTCCATATCTTATTGGTCAGCAAGTCTTCCTTTCACTTTTGTCTCTCTGCCTTCATCATTCATTTAATCATTCCCATTTCCACAAATATTTACTGAACGCTTATTATGTGCCAGACACAATATTAACCTCTGGGGATACAATGGTGAATAAAACAGTCCTACATCAAACATAACAAGGGGATATTGTGTGATTTTAAAATCAGGAAAGGTTTGCATCAGGCTTGATTCCTTTCACCATACTTATTCAATCTGTATGCTGAGCAAATAATCCAAGAAGCTAGACTATATGAAGAAGAACAGGGCATCAGGATTGGAGGAAGACTCATTAACAACCTGTGATATGCAGGTGACACAACCTTGCTTGCTAAAAGTGAAGAGGACTTGAAGCACTTACTGATGAAGATCAAAGACCGTAGCCTTCAGTATGGATTACACCTGAGCACAAAGAAAACAAAATCCTTACAACTGGACCAATAAGCAACATCATGATAAATGCAGAATAAATTTGTCAAGGATTTCATTTTACTTGGATCCACGATCAACACCCATGGAAGCAGCAGTCAAGAAATCAAACGACATATTGCATTGGGCAAATCTGCTACAAAAGACCTCTTTCAAGTGTTGAAAATCAAAGATGTCACTTTGGGGACTAAGGTGCACCTGCCCCAAGCATGGTATTTTCATTTGCCTCATATGCATGCGAAAGCTGGACAATGAATAAGGAAGACTGAAGAAGAATTGATGCCTTTTAATTATACTGTTGTTGAAGAATAGTGACTATACCATGGACTGCCAGAAAAACAAACGAATCTGTCTTGGAAGAGGTATAGCCAGAATGCTGCTTAGAAGAAAGGATGGCAAGACTTCATCTTATGTACTTTGGACATGTTATCAGGAGGGACCAGTCCCTGGAGAAGGACATCATGCTTGGTAGAGGGTCAGCAAAAAAGAGGAAGATCCTCAACGAGATGGATAGACACAGCGGCTGCAACAATGGGTCAAACACAGCAACGATTGTGAGGATGGTGCAGGACCAGGCAGCACATCATTTTGTTGTCTATAGGGTCGCTATGAGTCGGAACCTTGTTCCCTACCTTCAGATCTTATATATTCATCTATTTGGGCCCTAATCAGGCCCTCATCAATTCTCTTCTGAATTACTGCAGTGGTTTCCTAGCTAATCTCCCTGCCTCTAGTATGACTTCTGGATCCAGTTATAGTCATCATACTCTTGTCACAAAGGACAGAAACCCACTTTGAATTAGCTTAGGCAACAAAAGAGGGGGTAAAGTTTATTGATTCATGTAATTAAACTACAGGAATGGCCAGATTACAGGTGAGTCTCAGAGTCAAATGGAACCAGAAGCTGATGGGCAGTCAGGAATTCCTCCCATTTCTGATCTTTGTTTCCCTTTGAATGTCAGCTTCATTCTCCCCCACAGACCAGCTTCTTCTACGTGGTAGGGAATATGGCTGTCTACTGTGTCTCCAAGCTTCATCACCAAGACAGAACTGAGCTTTCTTCTTATAGTCAAGTTCAAAAATCCCAAGGAAATGTTCTGATTTGTCCAGCTTGGGTCACATGGCCTAAGGAAGGGATGGGTTCAGTCTGTGTGATAGCCTCTAAGATGGTTCCCAATAAGCCCCACCTCCTGAGAGTCATGCCCTCATATAATTGTTTACTCTTAAGTGAGGGCTGGATTAACTGACCTTTCTACTGAACAGAACACAGAAGTAATGGGATCTCACTTTTAATATTAGGTTATAAAAAGACTGGCTTTTGTCTTGGGTGTTTTTTCTCCCTGTCTCTTAGATTGTTCACTCTGGGGGAAGTCAGCTGCCATGTTGTGAGGCAGCTCTGTGTAGAGCTTGGAAGTAGATCATCTGAGGCTTTTCAAAAGCCACACGAGTGAGGTTGGGAGAAGATTCTCGAGCCACATTTGAGCCTTGAGGTAACTGCAGCCCTGGTTGACACCCTGACTGCAGCCTCATGAGAGTTCCTGAGCCAGAACCACCCAGCTAAGCCACTCCTGGATTGCTGACCCACAGAGACTGTGAGATACTAAATGTTAGTTTTCAGCCACTAGATTGTAGGGTAATTTGTTATACAGTAATAAATAATAATACAATCTGTAACAAAATGGAAGTTTCTATTCAAACCACAAGGGAAGGAGCATTTCCCTGGAAAAGGTGTAGGGTGTTTCTGGATGATAAATGAATAGTTGTCTACCACTACCCTCTTCTACTCTTCTTCTTTCATGTGGAAAGAGATTTTTCTAAAACGAAATATCTGATTGTGTTACTTTCCTGCTTAAAATTCTTAAATCTATCACTCTTACAATAAATTCCAAATTTCTTAGCTTGACACCCAAGGCCCTTCATGATTATCGCCTGACCACCTGTCCTAACTTAGCTCCCACTATTCCCCCTCCACGCTCCCTGCTCTGACTGTACTACTTGCAGTTCCGTGAGTGCACCACACAATCCCTTCCATGCCTTTGCGCAGTCTTCCTTTTATGGGCTTAACTAATTCCTCAAGGCCCACAGAATCTAACCTCTAATCATAGTTTAAGGCCCAACTGAGGCATCACCACCTCCAGGAAGCCTTCCCTGCCCACCTGAGCCCCCCCCCAACTCCTTTAGAGAATGTTCTAGTAACATCCTCTTTCACAGCTCTTATCACACTGTGTGGAACTGTTGGCATAACTATCCACTTCCATCAATAATCTGTGGTCCTCAAAGAAACAATCTTTGTTGGTTACAAGGGATGGGAGGGGTGGGGCGGGGAGGAATACTAAACAGACAATAGATAAGAGGTAACTTTGGTGAAGGGTAAGACAGTACACAATACTGGGGAAGCTGGCAAAACTTGTATAAGGAAAGGTTATGGAAGCTCCATAGACACATCCAAACTCCCTGAGGGACTGAATTGCTGGGCGGAGGGCTGTGGGGACCATGTTCTCAGGGAACATCTAGTTCAATTGGCATAACACAGTTTATAAAGACAATGTTCTACATTCTACTTTGGTGAGTAGCGTCTGGGGTCTTAAAAGCCTGTGAGCAGCCATCTAAGATACTCCACTGGTCTCACCCCTTTGGGAGCAAGGGAGAATAAAGAAAACAAGATAGAAGGGAAAGATTAGTCCAAAGGACTAATGGATCACAACTACCATGGCCTCCGCCAGATTGAGTCCAGTACAACTAGATGGTACCCGGCTACCACTACTGACTGCTCTGACCGGCATCATAACAGAGGGTCCTGGACAGAGCTGGAGAAAAATGTGGAGCAAAATTCTAACTCACAAAAAAAGACCAGACTTACTGGCCTGACACAGACTGGGGAAACCCTGAGAGTATGGCCCTCAGACACCCTTTTAGCTCAGTAATGAAGTCACTCCCGAAGTTCACCATTCAGCCAAAGATTAGACAGCCCCATAAAACAAAACAAGACTAATGGGGCACAACAGTCCAGGGACAAGGACTAGAAGGCAGCAGGGGACATGAAAGCTGGTAATAGGGAACCCAAGGTTGAGAAGGGACAGTGTTGACATGTTGTGGGGTTGTTAACCATTGTCATAAAACAGTATGTGTACTAACTGTTTAATGAGAAACTATTTGTTCTGTAAACCTTCATCTAAAGTACAATTAAAAAAACTAAAAAAAAAAAAAAAAAATTTTGTGCTCCTTAAAGGAGGAACCAAATCTTTCATATTGGAATCCCCAGTGCCTTCCAGATAATAGGTTCTTAATGTATGTTTGTTGATTAATTAATCAATTATCTCATTAATTGATTTATGGTAGCAAGGTGTTACTCTCACCTATACCTGCCTATTAATAAGGGTTCCATCATAAAGGAGGGGGAATCAACTTTCATTTTTATTAACTCACCTAATGCATATTGAGCATCTATGGTATACCTGACACCGTAGGTTTATAAGGGAATTAAACAGACACAATCCCTTCATGGAGCTTACAGTCAAAAATAAAAAAATAATATTGGCTACAATTATGAAGGAAGTTATCATAGTTTTATCAGAGAGCGTAATATTTTTGACTTAGTTTAGCTTGGATGGGCAAAGGCCCCTCTAAGGGCTTGACATTTAAGCTGAGCCCTGAAAGACAAGAAGGGGCCAGCCAGGTAGAGTGGAGAAGCATGTTGGCAGAGGGTTTGCTATGCAAAGGGCCTAAGTGGGGAAGAGGTTGCTGCATCTGGGAAAATTCGAAGAGGACTGGCACAGTGAATGAGAGGAAGAGTGGCTTGGAATGAGGTTGGACAGGTGGGCAAGGGACCACCATGAGTGGGTGGACACAACTGGGACTGCGGCTTTCCACACAAGGAAACCCAGGTGGGAGGGTACATCTACTCCACCCATGCCATTCATTCATTCAGGCCAACTACACTGTGAGGTCTTTGTACCCACTACTCCCATTGCCTGGAATGCTCTTCCCCAGCTTGTCCTCTGGCTGGTTCCTCATTACTCAGGTCTTGGGTCAAGTGCCAACTCCTGCCCCATCTAAGTTAACACTTACCCCTCTGGACCACCTTTCTAGTAACTCAATCTCACTGCCCTGTTTTATTTTCTGTGTAATGCCTATTGGTATCTTAGAATAATCTTGTATCTCTTTAGGTTTACTTGTTTTTCATGTTTCTCCCTCTACAATATAAGCTCCATGGGCTCAGGGACCTTATACGTATTGTTTATTGCTATATTCCTTGTGCCTAGAACAGTTGTTGGTATGCAGTAAACAATAAACATTTATTGCATTAATTCATTCAATTAGCCAACAATTTTTTAATGTCTACTATGTGCCAGGTACCAGGACAAAGCAGACACATTTTCCACATAGAACCCCAACTCAGGCCCAGCTTCAGGGGCGTGCAAACTGCCCAGTTGCACAGTAATGCAGTGGCCTGTGCTTAAAAGGGCCCCACATTTGGTATAACGCTCTGCTGTCACAGTTTTGAAATGCTTAATAATTTGTGAATTAGGTGCCCTGTATTTTCATTTTTCACTGAGCCCCACAAATCATGTAGCTGAACCTGCCCTATAGTAACTCCAGAAAACTTCCCAGCACATTCAGATTTGAAAATAGTTTAAGAACAAGTCAGTAGACTCTGTACACTATTGCTAATAATTTTAACAGGCCTGCCTTGCATATTTAAAGATAGATAAAGAGTAAGCGATTTATGAGGGGGCACGGAGTTTCTGTTAGTGGAATAATTGGGAAAAGGATAGTGGTGATGGTTGCGCAACATGATGAACATAACCAGTATCACTGAATTGTACATATGAAAATTGCTGAATTGGCAACTGTTCTGTTATATATACATTTTCCACAAAGAAAAATTTTAAAAAAAGAGTAAGCTATTTGCAAAGATAGTATAGTTTTAACAGCCTAGTGCCAGGAGTCAGATGTCCTTGGAGTCTAGACCCTGCCATTTCTTAGCTATGTGACCTTGAGCAACACACATCTCTGAGCCTTGATTTCCGCATTATAGATGGAGATAATAACAGTGTCTATCCCACAGACTTGGCCTGAGAATTAAACGAAAAAATACTTAAAACACTTAGATTCTGAGTGCCTTGAAAAGCAGGTTCCATCACCCACGTCCCCCACTTCTTTGCTCTCCCTTTCTTCAGCTCCTTCCATCTACTGCACACCCCAGGGGTGAAAATCTGGGTCAGTGTGAGTGGCTACTAAGTGAGAAGAATATTAAAGAGAAAAACCAAGGAATTACAGCCTTCAGAGAAGCAATAACATTTTACTTAAAATTTGCTTGAGCGAAGACTTTTGTAGATGTTTGCAATTTGTATGCAAATAAACTAAAGACTCCCATATCCTGAGCGGGGACATAGCCCTTAGGCAGAAGCTTCAAGAAGCCAGTTGCTCTGACCCTGGAGAAGCCTTCATTGTGTTCTCTTTGCTGCCAGTTTAAAGGAAAGTCTTCAATAATTTCAAAGCTGCAGTGTTCAGTGCCTTAGTCTTCTGACTAATTCATTAGTATGTAAGACAGTTTTCTAACAAGGTAGGTCCGTCCCTGTCTGTATTTGCTGCATCATCTCTGCTGTAATATCCCTGTTCTACCATCCATTGTCTGTTTACTCAGGCATTGATTTGGCATAAACTTGCAAACCCTGAGATTCCCTACTTGATGAGAAGGAATTTTCACCGGGTCAAACCTCATCTGATAACATGAAAACTCAAGGCAACAGTCAGATTAGAAGAAAAAGATGAGAACAAACTGACGTGCATCCCAAACCCATGTTCTAAGACCAAGGACTCTCAAAAACTGAGGGAGAACAGCAGTTTCATTGTACTCATCTCCACTCATTCATTCATTCAACCAGCATTTACTGAGTACCTACCACGTGCTGGGCACTGTTCAGGTTCCATGGACAGTAAGTCTTGGCCTTCATGCAGCTTGCAATCTAGTGGGAGTACAGAGAAGTGCAGGCAATTCTGATACAACCCTGATTCAAGGTAAAAGGGGAAGTATGGGGCAGTTAGCACACTCAGCTGCTAACCAAAAGGTTGGAAGTTCCAGTTCATCCTGGGGTGCCTCAGAAGAAAGGTCTGGCAATTCTGAAAAATCAGCCAATGGAAACCTTATGGAGCACGATTTTACTCTGACACATGTGGTCACCATGAGTTGGAATTGACTCGATGGTAACTAGTTTTGTGGATACTCAGGGAACCCCTAGGAGGGCGCCTCACCCAGTGGCTTGGGATGGGGGTGAGGAATCTCAGGGGAGCTCCTGGCATTCTTGCCTGTGAATTGCATCCATTTGCCTATCTCTCAAATTCATTCCTGCCAGGGATCCTCTGTCTGTAAAATTAACAAGCCCGACATATACCTGCCCTAAACACACGCCCCTTTTAGAGTCCTGCGGATCCTGGACCAGGGCTGGGGCTGGGGTTGGAGTCAAGATCTTCCCAGAGAGGCCTGTTTTGCTTCACAAAGAGCCACACTCATTCGTTCATTTATTTATCCATTAACGAATAATTCTTGACCACCGCCTCTGTGCGAAACTCTCATGATCTCACTGTGAACCAAATACTTCCTCCCCTCAAAGAATTGGGCCCTCCCCTGGACACCACTCCCCCTTTTGTTTATTTACTCCAGCACATGCACAAGTGTCACCTCATTCAAATCTCACAACATCCCAAAGAAGTAGGTATTATTACCACTGTTTTACCAGGGAGGGGACCGAAGTTCAGAAAGGTAAAGTCACTTGCCACGTGTTGCACAGCTGGTAAAAGAAACACCAAGGCTTCTTATCTAGGTTTGGCTGTGCAGCCTCCACTCTTTCTGCTCCGCCAGGCAATATGAATCTTGGGCTGGGAAGGAGCCTCCCAACCACAGCTTTCTCTGTGTAGTTAGTTGATAAATATCCGTAGATCCTTCTTGAAGGCGGTGGCTTTATTATCCTCCCTCAGGCCTTCTGAGAGTGGCACGGCTGTGCTCTGTGTGATCTCCACAGACATACCCCTCTCCTCTGCTCTGTGGGGCAGGCACAGTGAGCTTAATCCATTTCAGGCAGGGATGCAGATGAGAGAGGGACAGCTCTGCTCTGAAGATACCAGATGGAACTTTCCTTCTTGAGTTCTGTCCTTCTCCAATATTCTGAAGATTTTCAAAGCCTTGTTGGAACACCAAGTCCTTTGTTGGATTTACTTTCCTTGCTTCTCAAGAAAAAAAAAAAAGTACCACCAAAAGCCTTTCATAGTCAATTCCACAATTTCCAACTCAGGAGCCAAGTGGATGCCTGGACAACCCGCCTCTTCTTTCCCTGGTTGGCTTCCCACCCCCTCAAACCACCATGTCTGGGAGGCAAGGCCTTCTTGCAATGGCTGGAGAAAGTCCTGACCAGATGGAAAATGCAAAACTTTAGGATCTGGCAGCTTTGCCTTGCCCCAGGATCAAAGAAATACTCCCGGAGGATTCCCTGACCTTCCGGCTTACAAGGGCTGACCACTTACGTTTACCATTCGACCTTCTCCCAAGTCACCCTCAATTTTCAGTTGAAAACACTGAAGCCAGGAAGCCCAAGTGGCTTGCTGAAGGCCACACAGCTCATGAATGGCTGGGCCAGAGCTGGAACAATTATCTCTGACTGCAAGGCCGGAACTCTCTCCACGCCACCCCTGCTGTCACAAGGTAAGGCAGCCAAGAAATAACTGGGACAGACACATCTGGTTACAATAAATCTAAAACAAGCCCAGCTACTTGATGAGTGTGCAGGGACCCAGGCACCTGTGAAAACTGCGGATGAGCCCACCAGGGCTCCACTGAACACCCTTGCCACAGGGCAGACTACACACAGGTTTGCAAAAGGAGATCCCACCTGAACAAGCACATAACTAATGTCTAACAAGAAATAATGCCAAGCAGAGAACATTAAGGCCAGGAAGACATTTCCAAAACAACAGGTGGGAGAGTGGACAAGGCAGCAAAATTAATATGAGATGGCAGTAGGCCTTAGTCACCAGGCTCAGCCCCTGGCCAGTAGGGCCAGATCACTCAGGGGGATCTCACCCTTCCAAGCTCCAGAGACAATGCCCAACACCAGGCAGAGCCATCAGCAATTGCCTGTCACTGTGTCACGGAACATTGTGTTCTCGGAGTCCACCAAGTCCTGAGGCTCCCAATATCCTGCTGTGTGACTTTGGGTGTATCAGCCTCTCAGAGCCTGTTTGTACATCTGTAAAATGATGATACAGAACCTACCTTGGCCCGTCCTACCTCACAGTCTTTGAAGAATCAACCATGAAAGGATGGTGGGGTATGGGGACAGGCCATGGACTTTGGAGTGAAACTGAGAGAGCTTTGGGTGGAGCCTCAGTTTCCTCAACCGCAACATGGGAATAACAGTTCAAATATGCAGGATTGGTATAAGGATTAGAACTAATATAAGAAAGGCAACAAAGGGCAGTTAAGAGCATGGACCCTGGATCGACTGCCTGATTTCAACTCCTAACTCTATCTCCTTACCAGTTACCAGTTGTTGAGTCATCTCCAACTGATGGCAGGTGACCTCGTAAGTGCCAAAGTAGAACTGTGGTCCATAGGATTTTCAATGGCTGATTTTCTGGAATTAAATAGCCAGGCCTTTCTTCCGAGGTGCCTCTGGGCAGACTTGGACCTCCAACCTTTCTATTAGCAGTGAGCATGTTAACCATTTGCACCACCCAGGCTCTACCTCCTACTAGCTGGGTAATCTTAGGCAAGTCTTAACTTCTCTGTTCATATTAATTTGTAAACGGGGTGATATTGAAAATACCTTCCTGACAGAGTTGTAAGGATTAATGGAGTTAAAATGTGCCAAGCCCTTAGCTCAGCGCTTGGTCAATAAGTAACAGTATTGACTATGATGATCATCAGGCGGATGATCCACGGAAAGGGCTTTACTGGGTAATACATGATAAAAAGTACCATCCTGCAGGTTGGGAGGTGCAGCAAGGATTCCTTGATTAATGAATCTTCTGAGGTGGAAGCTCTTCTATAATAAAGTCAGCCATATGTGGCTAGTGTTGGGGAAGAAACTCATAAATCACACAAAGCAAGGTTGGCAGGTAGCATCTGGCTCAGTGGCAGTGCTTGACCCTGCCCCTTGCCCACATAGCCTTCTCCCAGGAGACCCGTTGTGGCTAGCTCCCTGGTGGCTAGCTGTGTGGGAGGCAGCCTGCCGAGCAGAGGCAAAGCCTGAAGTTCTCAGCACTGGCTCTCTGAGCCTTCTGTGCAAGTGGTGAGTCCTGGCCCCAGTCAAGGAAACAGAATCCACCTGCTTTCCTTGTTTCCTCTTCTTTGCAAATCAGAGAAAAAACAGTTCGCAGTCCCACACCAGGGGCTCTCAAACTTGACGGTGCACTAGAATCCTCTGGGGGGGCTTGTTAAACCAGATGGCTGGGCCCTATCCCCAGTTTCTGATTCAGTAGGTCTGGGGTGGGTCTGAGAATTGGCCTTTTTAACAAGTTCCCAGTTGATGCTAATGATGCTGGTGTGAGACCACACTTAGAGAACCACTGACTACTACCCTGTGGGACTGTGTTTAAACCTAGCTGTTTGTTCTTGGGCAAGTTTCCTCTCCTGACTGAGCATCCACTCCCTCATCCATACAGTAGGCATACCAGAGCCCACCTAATAGGGTGGTGGTGGGGGCCAGAGGGGAGAATGCATGTGGTAGCCTTATCACGATTCTAGGTACCCAGGAAATGCTCAGCCTGCATCAGCCCTCAGCGTCACCAAGGCTTTGTTACTGAGAGCTTGTCGTTTAGTTTCCTTCCAGTCGATTCTGACTCATGACGACCCCATGTCTGCAGAGTAGAACTGCTCCATAGGGTTTTCAAGGCTCTGACCTTTTGGGTTTGAACTACCAACCTTTCGGCTAGTAGTCGAGTGCTTAACTACCGACACTCCACATTCATGTGGTTCCCAGTGGAAGCATGGTGAGGAGCACAGGGGATCCCTTCTTTCCCTTGGCTTCTCCTCACAGTGTGGTGGAGTGGGGGTGTACTCACTCTGGAGCCTGGTCTTCTCCTGACTCCCCTACGTAGCTTCACCTCCCTGGGCCTCAGCTCTCCCTCCTGGTTTGGAGGGTTGCAGACTTTAATGCGCATACATACTCATCACCTGGGGCACTCGTTACAAATACAGAAGTTCTGAGTCTGCAGGTCTGCGTTGGAGCCCTGAAACAAACATTATTACACACCCCTCAAGTGACTCTGAGCAGGTTATCTGGACCACACCTTGAGAGCCACTTATTTGAAAGACAAATTATTGAAAGACAGGCTTAGTTTTCAGATGGCTTGAGAGGACAGAGATAACTAGAGAGCAAGGAAGAGGAAGAAACAGGCCCAGTCACTACTTTAGAAGTCCTTGCTGGAACACCTCCTGATCCTTGATATTCGTTCTCTCCAGGCAAGAATCACTGCATTTTCCAGGCCATCTATCTAGTCCCACTCTTTCTTTCGTCCTCCCCAAATGAAGAAAATAGAGCCTGGGAGAAATGTTCACTTGCTCAAGAAGTAGGGGGCATTTCTGTTTGGGTTTAAATGGCTCCCATAACCTCCTTCTAGAATTCTTCTGTGGCTCCAGACTAGTCTGTATCACCATGATGCTGTGTACACTGGGGTAAAAGGCCCAGGTCTCCCCTGAGCTGTCAGCCAAGTTAGTGTGTCCATTTGACTTCACCAGACCTCACTAGTCCATCCGTTATCCAGCCCAAGGCAGGCATGACGAGAATGTTATTGCAAGCTGTCTTTGCAGCATCACCTTCTGAGGGACACAGCATCTGACCCCGGGCCACAGTGACAGGCCCCACCAACAAGGAGGGCCCCTTAGTGCTTGCCTAGCCAGTAGCTTTTGTTACATGATATTGTAGTTGCCTGTGTATTCGTCTGTCTCCCTTGCTAGAATAAGTTCCTTGAAGGCAGCCATTTTTCTTATTTACATTTGTGCCATCATCTTTAGCAAAGTGCCTGACACATAGCAGGCACTCAGGAAATGTATTAATAATAGTAACAACACACATGTACTAAGCATTTAGAAAGGGCCAGATGCTTTGCAGTTGTTACCTAAATCAGGCCTCACAAAACTCTGTAGGGCTATGTTGTTGTAAGTTGCCTTTGGGCCAATTCCCACTCATGGCAACCCCATGTGTGTCAGAGTAGAACGGTGTTCCGTAGGGTTTTCAAGGCTGTGACCTTTCAGAAACAGATTTCCACGCCTGTCTGCTGAGGAGCCTCTAGCAGGTTCCAACCACCAAACTTTCAGCTAATAGTTAAGCACTAACCATCTGTACCATCCAGGGACCCCTGTAGGGTTATGAGTACCGCCATTTTACAGGTGAGGAAACCAAGACTGAGAGATGAAATAACTTATTCAAGGTCACATGGCTAGTAAGTGGTTATCAGGCACAGGAGGGGTTGGACTTGAACAAGCGCAATTTCCCTTTCACAGAATGGAGGCCCTGACTTCCCCTACGAGGTAGGGGAGGGTTGTGCTGAAGAGCTTGGCTCTGGAGGCAGAAAGAAAGGTGCTGGTGCACACAAGCATGTGAGAAGTGGTTTTATTCCAGGTGTGTGTTTCATAAAGACTAGGTCCTCAAAGACAGCTAGTGGCACATGCTTTGGTCAAGAAGAAAAGCAAACAGAATAGGGCTGAATCCCCACAAAAGACTCCTGGCAAGTGCAGAGGCTAGTCAAGACACAGGAACGAAGGAGAGACCCTCCCAAAAGCCTCCGAGCAGCAGTCCTCTTACAGTCGTCAAGAGAAGCCTGTGCTCCCCGCCCCCAAAGGGCCACACCCAAGGGCAGCCCAGACCTTTGAATCCATCCTCTAGGTAGAGGCCATCTCCCTGCTCCAGTTCTGTCCTAAGCTGCAGCAGGAGGCGACCCAGATGAACGTGATCCAAGGACCATGGAGATGGAGACCGGTGAAACCTCACAACAGAGGATGGAGATGTGTGGCCTTGCAGGTGAAGGACCCCACGCTGTGGAGTAGGGGTTCGAGGTTGCATGCAGCGGGGCACAGGGGCACTGCTGATAGGGCACTGGGGAGAGCCAGGGGGTGAGAGGACACCAGTGGACAACCCCCAGGGTAGGTACTTTGTACAAGGGAAACTTGGCTCCCGGCCCAAGGACTGTGTGGAGGGGGCAGGAAGATGGTGGTTTGGACACACAAGGGAGGGAGATGGGTGATGGGAGCTCAGGTGGATGGTGGCTCCAGTCCAGAGCAGAAAATCCTTTGGGGACCAGGGACTTCTTTAAGAAGCTGGGAAAAGCCATGGACCCTCTTCCCAGGAAAATGCAATCTTTTTTGGATAATTTCAAGAGACCCCCAGACTCTCTAGAATCCATGAACTCCCTAGGGGTCTCTGGATCCCTGGCCTGTGAAACAGTGGAGGCTCCTGGGGCTAGGTGTGTCCATCCCAGGCTGGTTCACTTTGGAGTCCTGGTACCAACAGCCTTTTGCCCAAGATCACACTGCCTGAACCAGTGGGGTAGGGGGAGAGGTGCATGTGGACAGCAGAAGCAGTTGAAAGACAAAGTCATCGGGGAGAGAGAAAAGAGGCTCAGGGGCTGCGAGAATGAAACAAGCCCCCAGCCAGCCTCTCAGCCCACAGCAATGGCTGCCCCTTCTAGGGAATGACTCCTAGGGTGCGGAGGGGGAATGAGGTCTAGGCTTCACCTGAAGGCTCCTCTAATGACTCAGGTGATGTTCATCACCCCGACTCAGTCACGCTGTGTTTACAGAGGCAAAGACCTTCGGGAAGGCAGGGGTCAGAAACTAAGAACGAGGAGGGGTTGATTAGTGGTGTGAGGTGGCTGCCCATCCTATGGGAGGTAGGACAGGGCACCAGCTGGTCATTAAGGCTTGAGGGAGAGGTCTCAGCTAACACATAGGCCAACAGAAGTGGAGTCTGTTTGATAAACATTTCTCAAGGCTGCCTCTAAAGACTCCTCTGCAGCCTCTTGCTAAGCATCCGGGGACCCACAACAGCAGGGCTTGAGGTAAAGCATTGGGCTCAGGTCCTGGGGCTGGTGAAGTGGGAGAGAAACTACCTCCGAGGAAGGAGACCTTGCTGTTTGGGGGCTTTGCTGCTCTTCTATGTTCTGCAAACTAACTATCATTTGCCCCCAGGACCCCATCCTTCCCCCACCAACGCAGCCCCCACCTGGGCTCGGCATCTCTCAGACAGGTCACCTCCTTCCTGCTCTTTACCTGCCTCTACAGGCTGCTCCTCTCCTCTCCCTCCTTCTGTCACCAGCCGTCAACCTCTCCGTCCATGTTGCCCAATGTCTCCTCTCACGCCTGGCACTACAGGGAGGCCCCATGATCCAGCTTGGCCCCTGAGTGGGCTTCTGTCCTTGCTCCCCACAGCCAACAAGGGGAGGGCCCACAGAAGGAGTGAGGGAGAGAATAAGGGCCAGGGGCACCTGCCCACTCTGCCCAGTCACAGTTCAGCATCCTGACCACCTCCTCTCCCAGGGCAAAGCTGGGACGGCAGAGAGGATATCAGCCTTGGAGAAACGTGTGTGGCGGCAGGGGTGTTTGCTGATGATTCCGGCAGTAATGTGAGGAGATGGAGACGGCCCACTTTACATTCCCCCACCCTAACCCCCCTCTGGTCCCAAAGTCTCATGCAAAAGGTACAGGAGGCTCCGGGTTACAGTCATGTATGCGGCAACAGCTGCCACTGCTGGGCCGGGACGTCGGCCTGGCACTTGTTGGTCACCAGCTGGGCAGGCTGTGTCTCTAGGCAGAGCCCGCTGACCGACTGCTGGATGAAAGAGCCTTTTCTCCTCCATTTCTAGGGGGAGGGAGAAGGAGAGGAAAACAATGATTAAAATAATAATGTCTGTATCTTCATTTTGTATGTATGTATGTAAATTACCCCTCATTTAAAACAGACTTTGTGTCCCTCATACATAGTCCCCCAACCCATCCCCACACACGTTTTAAGCCCCTCCCCTCCCAATGAGACTCTTCTGTAGTTTGCATGAAGTGACTGTTTAGACCAGACGAGGCAAAGTAGAGGCCCATAGACTGAGTCTGATCTGGAGATATATTCTGTTTGGCCTGCACCACCAACCAAGCAACCAACCAACCAACCAACCAACCAAGCAACCAAGCAACCAAGCAACCAACCAAGCAACCAAGCAACCAAGCAACCAACCAAGCAAGCAACCAAGCAAGCAACCAAGCAAGCAACCAAGCAACCAAGCAAGCAACCAAGCAAGCAACCAAGCAACCAAGCAAGCAACCAAGCAAGCAACCAAGCAACCAAGCAACCAACCAAGCACCCACCCACCCACCAACCAACCAACCAACCAACCAACCAACCAACCTACTAGTTGTAGCTGAGTCGATTCTGACTCATGGTGACCTCGTGTGTCAGAGTAGAACTGTGTCCCATAGGGTTTTCAATGGCTGATTTTTCAGAAGTACAGTAGATGGCCAGGGCTTTCTTTCAAGATTCCTCTGGGTGGATTCAAACTGCCAACTTTTTGGTTAGCATCTGAGCACATTACCTGCTTGTACCACCCAGGGACTCCTTGGCCTGTACAGTGTTTATTTAAAATCTGTCTTACTTGCCACATAAAAATCTTCATTCTAACCTCTCATTAAACACTGGGCCCAGTTTCCTCTGTTATATCAGTAGGTTGGGGCTCCCACTCTCCAGTCCGCCACAGCTGCTGTTGGTCCGTACTTTACTCCTTTAGGGGCTTACCAACGAACTCCCTATAGGCATCTGAGTTTGTGAGCCCTGGCCTAGGTGAATCTTCTATTTCTTCCAACATGATTTCTTCTCCTTGCAGCCTTAAGATTCTGACCTGGCCATAACCATGAGGCCAGTTACCTACACCCTTTAGTGGGAATGGGCTGCCATCTTTGCAGAAATGAAGATTGAGGCCAGTAGGATGGTGAGGAGGAGGACTTGAGTTCCTCTATCATAGAGTCATGAAGGGGCTCCCAGATCAGTACCTTCACCTCCTGGTGTCTCACCTTCCCCATGTTTGATAAGGAGGAGAAAAGTTGCTCCTATAGAACATTTTGGAAGTGCTTGGGTAGAGGGTGGAGTGTTATTGGAACATTTAGGAGAAGGGATGAGAGGCTGAGACCCAGGTTTCAAGGCTCAGGGAAGAATAAATAGCCAGATAGGTCTATGTTCTGTTTTTCTTCTATACAACCATCTCCCCTTTTCCTATATATATCTTGTCCACTCTAAGAGATGGGAGGTGCTCAAAACACATGGACAGAGCCCAGAGAAGTCTGAGGGGGAGGGATCTGTGTTCTTACTGGAGCAGCTAGAAGAAAGACAAGCTGCACCAGCTGCGGGCACCAGGGCTAGAGTCGCAGGGGGTCAGGGGGTGGGCAGAGAAGGGAACCCACTTGGGATGTGTACACAGGGTGGAAGGTTGGGGTAGGGGATCCTGGACTCCCCTTGGGAATGCAGGGCTGTGAGAGGTGGGGGCTGAAAATCAGCCTCTCTGGGCCCATGTGGCCCCAAAAGAGAGGGGTCCCTGCATAAAGGGCAGGCAGAATGGGTGGAAGAGGGCTTTGGCCCTCTGGGACTCACAGCATCCTCCCGCTTTGTGCTCTTCTAGTCTCTGATGTTTACCTCCAAGCAATGCCCAGCTGGGGAGAGTGTGGTCATGCCCTCCCCCAAGAGGTCTTGCTGACCACTCTGCCCACGTTGCAGGGCCCTCCGCTGGGTTCCACAGCCCATGCTTCATGCTGCCTCAATATTCTGCCCTTCATTACATAATGGCTGCTCCCTCTTCTTTCTCCCTCACTAGACTGTAAGTTCCTTGGGGCCAAGGACCATGTCCTTGTTTCATTCTTCACACCAACATGACCTGCACATTCCCTGGCATTAGGCAGGCACCCAATACACTTTTTTTAATGATGAATCAATCAATCACCCAATCATCGGGAGGTGCTCTCCAAATTGCAGTATTCTTACTTCCTACCAGCACCATCAGCAGAGTCTCAGAGCCTCACGGACTCTCCTGAACACTCAATTCTGGGCCTGGCCAGAGCATTCTCCCATCTCTTTCAGTTCCTGTAATTTCCTTGCAAGGTAGGTAGAAGAGGCTCAGAGGTGAGGGGAATGTCTGCACTGGGACCTGCTGACTCCCCACACCTGTTCTAGTTCACAAGAGCCTCTCAAACACATGAAACCCAAGGGCATTTAGAAATGGGGCCAAAGGAGGACGACGAAGGGAGCCCCAAATTCTAGAAGGCATCCATCTGGCAATTGGAGAGTTCTTCATCTTGTCCTCCTGGGAGGAGGAGAGGCATTCAGAGTACTGTGGGGCCTGGTAGAACTTTCAGGAGCAGAATGAATGGGGCCAAGGGAAATTCCTATAAGCCTTGCAGGCTAGGTCAGCACAAAGGAGAAAAAGGATACTTCAGCCCCAAAGGAGAAATATTGAGTAGAGGCTACCCTGGGAGCTACTTCCCAGCTCTGGCCTCAACAAGGAGGTGGTGGAGGTGGGCGCAGGGCTTTACCCTCTGAGATGGGTTTTCTGGGTGAAGCGGAGACTGTGAGCACTGGCCCCACTGCAGGGCAGGGGGCAGGGGACGAGCAGCATAGGGGTGGGCAGGACAGGCACATGCCCCCAATCAGAAAGAGCTTCAGAGAGTATCAGTGAGAATACTGCAGTTTGGGGAGCACCTCCTAGTGATGGGGTGATTGATTGATTAATTCATTCATTCATCATAAAACAAACATGTATTGGGTACCCACCTGTTGCCACAGAATGTGCAGGCCATGTTGGTGTGAAGGATGAAAGAAGGACATGGTCCTTGGCCCCAAGGAACTTACAGTCTAATGAGGGAGAAAGAGGAGGGAGCAGCCATTGTGTTATGGAGGGCTGAATGCTGAGGTGGTACTGAGCATGGGCTGTGGAGTCCAGCGGAGGGCCCTGCAACCCAGGTGGCCCAGCAAGCAGGGCATGGCTCACCACTCTCTCTCAGCTCTCTTACACACACACACACACACACACAGAGAGAGAGAGAGAGAGAGCCAGGCTGGAGGGAGTCTGGCTGCTTCTCCAGAATGGAATAGCAAACTGCCAGTCATCCCTAAAAAAGAGCCGATCCAGGCAAACAGAAAACGGATGAGAGGAAACACTGCAGGCCAAATTAGAGAGCCAGGCACTCCCCTCACCTCTGTACTGACCTGCAGGCTGGCCAGGGTCAGGCACAGGAGGCAACCAGGGAGGGTGGGCAGAGAAGGGTTGGAGCAGCCTCACCTTCACGTCCCTTTCCATGGGCAGCGGGGTAGTCCTCCCAGCCAGGAAGGGAGCTGCACAGAAGGGAGCCGGGTGGCTCAGTAGACCCAGCTCCTAGTTCCCGCCCTGTCACACTGCCTTGCTGTGTGCCCTGAGCAAGCGCCTTCATCTCTCCGAGCATCAGTTTCCTCCTTCACAGGTGGGTCTGTCTCCCAGGATTAATGGAGACAGCATGGGTGAGAGTGTTTGACAAATGGAAAAGGCAGTGCTCATCTGAGCCTGGTCCTTGCTGCTTAGAAATCACTGTATCGAATCTCCAGTTTCCCCAGTCAGTCAGTCAAGAAATACTTAATGAGCACCTGCTGTGTGCTAAGTTAAGACTGTAGGCTTAGGAGTCACACTGATCTGGGCTTGAATCTCAGCTCTACCCCTTACCAGCTGTGTGACCTGACATATGTTTCTTAAATTCAGTGAGCCTCAGTCCACTCACCTATAAAACAGGAATAGTATTAGGACCCTTGTCACTGGGTTGCCAAGAGGACTAGATGAAATGATCTATGTAAAATTGTTAGCACAGGCTCTGAGTACATGGTAAATGTGCTCGACTGCTAACCAAAAGGTTGGAGGTTCGAGTCTACCCAGAAGCACCTTGGAAGAAAGGCTTGGTGAGCTATTTCTAAAATCAGCCATCAAAAACCCTGTGGAGCACAGCTCTGCTTGACACACATGGGGTTGTCATGAGCCAGAATGGACTCAACAACAGATGTTGACTTAGGCCCCCACAGATACTCTCTGGAGAGCTATCTGAGTCTATATGTCTCGACCTGGGGCCGCTGGCTGTCCTGTCCCCAGGGGCTGGGGCTGCAATGTATCTGTCAGAGCAAGGAGGCTTACCTGACTTCCTTCTTTCGAGTTGCACACCTGCAGTGCGACCAGGGCCCCAGGGGAGGGGAAGGCAGCAGCCAGGCACTTGCCCTGTTGCTGGATGAGATGGTCACTGAACAGCCACTCCTGCAAGACGGGGACCAGAAAGCTCGAGTCACAAAGTATGATCAGCAATGGAGGGATAATTGCACAGATACGGGATAAAGCAAATATAACATACTGCTAACAGTGGTAGAAGCTAGGGGTGGGTGTATGGGTATTCACTGTACAACTCTTTCAATTTTTCTACATGTTTGGAATTTTTCATGATAAAATATTGCAGAGAGGTAGAAGTGAACTGGAGCTGGCTGGAGGGAAACTGAAGAGGCACCAAGGAATGGTGGAGGATGGGGGAGAAAGAGAGGACATGGGACCAGAACAGCCAGGGAGCTGGACAAGGCTGGGAGTCTCCATGACCCGCTCTGGCTTTGATTGGTACACGGACACTCATATGCTGCCCCCATGTGTACACACCGCATGTGCACACACACAGTCCTCAAGGCCCTGCTGCCTGGGGTACAAGCTGCATCCCAGGAGAGAGCTGGGTGCTGTTTGGACACATTTCTCTCTCTTCAAGAAGAAAGCTGGTAGTGCACAGAGGGTGAATGTGTGACAGACTGGAAAGGGGATGGGAATGTGGCAGGAGCAGACCCAAGGTGCAGAGTGGAAGGGGACAGCTTGCAGGGCCCTGGGAAAACGGGTTTATGGAGCATGTAGACAGAGAGGATGAGACTGAGCAGAGGGAAGACCCTCACCCCACTCCTGGGCAATGCCACTGGCTCCTCCCACTCCCAGTCCTGACCGGAGGTCCTCAGCGGCTTACCTGGGCTGCAAGAGGGTTCTTGGCAGACCCTCTGCAGATCCCCATTCCAAGCAGGGTGTCACCAGCCGTGTCCTGGCCCTGGGATTCTAAGCAATTAACACCCTGCTTTATGATGCCAGGGAGCACTTCCTTCTCCGGGACACTGAGGGAGAAGGCAGCGGTCAGGGTGGTCCTCTGTCTGCTGCCCCAGGATTCCCCACTCCCTCTGCCAGAGGGCAGTATCCAGCCCGCTCCCAGGGCACCAAGGACTCAGTGGAAAAGGCCCTCCGGGGCCACAGGGGAGATGAGCAGATGACAGTAAGGGAACAGGAAGACTGGGCCGCAGTCCTTAATGAGCTCTTCTGAGCAGCTCTGCGAGGCCAGGCCCAGAGACACAGAGGCCCCTGGGGTAGAAAGCACCAGCCAGAACAGAGGCCCCTGGGGTAGAAAGCACCAGCCAGAACACAGGGCCCCTCAGTCCAGAAAGAGGAGAGCCTGGAGCCTAAATGTGGGCTCAACAACCAATCTCAAAATGACAGGGAAGGGGTTGCTTTGAAGAGGCAATTTAAAATACATAAATACGACAACGTGTCCAGTCTCACCAATGATCAAATACAAACTGAATAGTTACCACTTCTTACCATATATGTGTGTGTTTATATATATACATACACATATTTTTTTTTAATGACAATGCCCAGCGTTGGCAACAGCTTTGAGAATGAATCTTCTTATGCTTTGCTGGTGAGGGCATAAATTGGCCCAACCTTTCAGGAGGGCAATGCGGTATTATGTATCAAAGGCCTTAAAAACATATACACCTTTGACCTAATTATCCCACTTCTGAGAATGTATTATCCTAGGGAAAGAATTATAGATGTGTACAGAGATTTCAGTTAAAAGATACTTCTTTCAGTGTGGTTGATTATACTGAAAACTGGAAATTCTTAGATATCCAACAATAGGGGATAGGCTAAAGTAAATTTTGATTCATATATAGGATGGAAAACTCTGCAGCCATTAAAAATGACTCTGTGATCCAAGATTCCACAGAAGAATCCTGATCAAAACGGAGAAAATGCAGAATAGAATTTCAGATTTTCACGGACTCTAGACTTTTGGAGCCATGGAGGCTGGATGAATCCTTGAAACTATTGCCCTGAGATAATCTTTAAACCTTAAACCAAAACTATCCCTCTGAAGTCTTCTTAAATCCAAATAATAGTTTAGCTTAACTAGTAAAGAAAATCTACCTTTAACATTGTGCGTTTTCAAGATCTATCTATAGGTAGGGGATCAAATTGACAACAGCAATGCAAAAGATTAGCTAGGAACCTTACGGGAGAGTGAGTTCACGTTAATGGGGGAGGAACAACTCAGAAAAGGAGGGTGAGAATGGCTACACAACTGGAAGAACGTAATCAGTGTCACTGAACTGTACACGCAGAAACTGCTGAATTGGTGCATGTTCTGCTGTGTATATTCTCAATAACAACAAAATAAATAAATAAAATTTAGAAAAAATGACTGGAAGAATATCAAGTAATGTGAGAAAATGTTCACAACATACTGGGAAGCAAAACAGTCATGTTTCAAAATACTATATATTATTAAAACATTTTATATGTATAGGTAAATATGCTTAGACACACACACACAATGACATAAGAAACATTGTCGTGTTGTTGTTAGATGCCATAGAGTTGCCCCCCAATTCATGGTGACCCCATACACAACAAAACAAAGCACTGCCAGTCCTGCACCATCCTCATGACTGGTTGTGGATCAGACGGTTGTGATCCATAGGGTTTTCATTGGCTGATTTTTGGAAATACATCGCCAGGCCTTCCTTCCTAGTCTATCTTAGGCTAGAAGTTCTGCTAAAACCTGTTCAAGATCATAGCAACAGGCAAGCCTCCACTAAAAGGTGGGTGGTGGCTGTGCACGAGGTGCATTGGCTGGGAATCAAACCCAGGTCTCCTTCATGGAAGGCGAGAATGCTACCAAGGAACATTGTCTTACCTTGTGGGTAGTAAACCTAAGAAGGCTGTTGCCCCCCGCCCCAGCAGCATGCAGGCTTGTATCCTTGGGTTTTTTGGAATATGAATCCACCATATGGATGACAGGGGACCAACAGGAGTTAGAGTGTCCTTGTGCCTGATCTTATCTGCCTCCTGTTAACTTCTGTTCAAGAGAACCTGGGCCTGGGGACCTTCATAACATTACTGACGTTCTTAGATGTGGACATCCTGCAGGAGCTTGACCAAACCAGGTCTTCCTTCTTCAGGGCTGATTCAAAGCCCAAGGAACCCTAGAACTGATGGCTTTCATGGATCCTGGGGAGACACCTTCACTTTCTCTGCCACACTCCAGGCAGCAGGAAGACTCTCCCCTTGCAAGGTCAGGTCGTGCAGCTCTAGAGCAGAGGTTACAAACTGCTGGCTCCCAAGCCAAATCTGACCGCCAAACACATTTTGTCTGACCTGCACAGTGTGGTTGCTGTTGCTTTTAATTACTTGGCAATACTAAAAAATATGTAGGTTTCACAGAAAAATTTAGATTTCCAGGTTCTCTTGGAAAAACAAAAGGACGCTCTGGTGGCACAGTGGTTAAGAGCTTGGCTGCTAACCAGAAGGTCAGAGGTTCAAACCCACCAGTGGCTCCAGGGGAGAAAGATGTGGCAGTCTACTTCTGTAAAGATTACAGCCTTGGAATCCCTATGGAACAGTTCTATTCTGTCCTATAGAGTTGCTATGAGTCGGAATTGACTCGAGGGCAATGGGTTTGGTTTTGGTTTAGAAAAACAAGAAGGTTGGGCCACAGCGAGCCTGTGCTGGACCACTGCAGTGAGTAGCAGCTGCCTCTCTGGGTGGGGCTTTTGCATCCCAGTTTGCCACAGTCTCCACAACTCTCTATTGTCTCATACCCACCCACTTTACTTATTTCCATAACCTGTTTGACCACTCTAAGGATTTGAGTTTACAACCCCTGCTAGGGCCTCTATTATCTCTATCACTCTGCGAGATGTTGCGGGACAACAGCTCCACCCTCTCTGGTTCATCCTCGGGCAATTTGCTATATTTCTGCTTTCTATAGGGATAAGTCCCCTGCTTGCTGAGGCCTCTTTGAGAACTGTGCTCTGTCCCCTGCTTGCTGAGGCCTCTTTGAGAACTGTGCTCTAGGAGAATGCAGTGAAGGCTCCAGGGACTGTTCCAGACCCTCCTGCTCTCTTCCTTGCCCCATCCCCTGTTGTTTGGTGAGGTAGGCAAGCTAGTCAGCTTTCAGTGTGGCAATGGCCAGTGGCACCCACTGATGCTTATGGAGGAAACCTTGGGCTCAGACAGCAGCCTCAAGACCAGATGCAGCTCCTGAGGTGTCCATGGGTTACTGAATCCCTGGAGCGGCTGAGATGGCTATCATCACTAACCTCCCCAGCTCCCTGCTAAGGCCAAGCTAAGCTGTCCTGTTCGTAGGTAGCGCTCTTGAGTCTGCATCTGCTTCCAACTCTATGGATCTCCTCCAGGCAGGGCTGCCATTAGCCCTTACAGTGCCTTTGTAGAAATAGCAATAGGTGCCCCTTCCCCAAGACACTCTACTTCCATCTGTTAGAAAACTGTCAAAATATACTGGTTTCGTTAGAGGAGAGTTTACTGCCATCTTCCAGGAATTGTTGTAATAAGCATACAATGTCTACTGTGTGACCAGCACCCTCGCAGATGTGGTGTGGTTGTGCAATGCATAGCCTGCACAACTGTTCCTGGCAGTCTTAGCAAAAGTAACAAATTAACAGTTGCGGAGGCCAGCTGCAGAATTCTGACCTTGATAAGAAGCAGAGCCCTACAGGATCGCAGGCAGGCCTAGGAAAACAAAGGCCTCTTCCTTCAGCCTCCTCAAAGAGTTTCCCCACTGACCATCTGCAAGTGTGGACAACTACTAAGATCCCCTGTTTGGATCCCCTGTTATCATTTGCACTCAGAGATCTCCTTTCTAACCAATAAGTTGATCCACTCCTGGCTCCCCACCCTGAGAATTGAGGCAAAACATGACTGAGTTGGCTAGGGGTGAGCCATCTAATAGAATCCAGTTGTGGGGTTTCTATCTTAATAACAAAAAACATTTTGTTAACTTTCACACAGTGACAGAACAAATGGAAGGTGACTTATGTTCCCCATTTAACATAGCTGGTTTCATCCACTCTCCTGTTTTGTGATTAATCCATGTTTCTGATAGTTATAAAATACTTGTTCCTCTTGGTCCTCAGGTGATGTTATGGGACACTGTGTGTATGCGGGACTGGGGTGTGGTGACGTGGACACATCCCTGGCCTCCCTGACACCTCCCACAGGCTCCCCCCGCCCCATTCCCACCCCCTAAGGCTAGAGTCTACGGACTCCATCCAAATGTTGTTTGAACTCTGTCAGAATGTAAAGCAATGACTCTTCTTTTTGCCCCAATGTTTCAAAATAAATAAATAACACATCGGAATGAGTACTGTCCCCTTAAAAGTACTCATTTCAGGAAGCTCTTCATTTATTACATTTTTTAAAATTAATGTTCCTCTCTTCACAGCTGTTGCCTGGGGAGCTGGGGTTATCCAGGCTGCCAACTTTCTTTAAGGATGCTGCCGTTGCTCAAATTGTTTTGGAGTTCCTTGGAAATTGCTCCTAGAGTCAATTTAGTCTTGTTACTTTAGTGCCACGTATTATTTAGGGCCCACAATTATATTATCTAGGTTTTGTCTGACCTGCACAGCATGGTTGTTGTTTTAGCTTATTTACTCGATTTGGCTACACCTCACTATGGCTGCTTTTTAAAAATCAAGTCTGTCCTTGAAGGACAAAGATGTACCTCCTTTGAGGATACACGAGCTCTGAGGACAACTCTGAAAGAGAAGGAATGTTCCGGAAAGCCACGGCAGCATCCTTGGGAGAAAGCTGGCTGCGGTGGAATAACCTCAGTTCCCCAAGGTGACTGCTGTAGAAGGGAGAACGCTAATTTCAAAGACAGTATTTAGGCGTATTGATTATGCAATTTATTCATTCAATTGAGTGCCTACTTTGTGACAGACACAGTCTAGATGCTAGAAACAAAGCAGTGAACAAAACAGAGAAAAGCCTCTACCCTCATGGAGTTTATGGTCAAGTAGAGGGAGGCAGACAACAAGAGTAACTGGCCAAATATAGAGTAAGCTGGATGGTGATAAGGACTACAGAGAAAAATAAAACAGGGAATGCTGGGGAGGGTGGTGGTGCTGCAAATTTGGAGTGATCAGGGAAAGTCTCCCTGAGAAGGGAACATCTGAGTCAAGACCCAAAGGAGGTGAGGTAATAAGCCATGTGGATGTAACCAAGACACTGGAAAGGATTTTAAAATAAGAAAAAAAAGAATCTCCTCTACCCCACCCCCAACCATTACTGCTTATTAAGCACAGTCCTGTTTAGAATGCACAGCTGTTTACATGTAACTACAACCCTAGTGTACACACCACTTGCATTTTCCTTCCTCATTTGCTAGAGCAAACATTTCCCCATGTTTTTTCACAGTCTTTGTGATTATAATATTAATGGCTGCATAATATTTGTTTAAATTGATGTATGGAGATTCACTAAACCCAGCCTTATAGTTAGTTGTTTCTCCTTTTTTTTCACAGCAGCAGAAAAGGCTGCCATGAATATCTACTTGCCAACAGCTTTTTGTTTTGGTTGCTTTATTTCCTTGGGATAAATTCCCAGGAGGGAGAGAACAGGGTCATAGGGGATGAGTGTTTCTGTGGCCTTTGCTACATAATGCAGTGTTGCTTTCCTAAGGGGACAAGGTCCGCTTCTACCTTTAAGGCCCCGTCTGTTAAAAATTCAGCTCCTACCGCTCCTAATTTATAACTCTTGGTAATGGGGGAGCCTTCACGTGAAGATAAATACCAGCAGCCAGAAAGAGCCTGACTGTCTGGAATGGAAGATCCAACGGTGGTGGTGGTCCCCCAAGCCACCACTGCCATAACC
>NW_004443946.1:21705677-21709776 GCF_000243295.1 Trichechus manatus latirostris | reverse complement strand
CGCCGCAACCCAGCCCCCACCCCGCCAGGCCAGAAGCACGGGGCGCAGGCAGGGCTGAACTCACGTGAGCTCTGGGTAGACGTTCTCCAGGTACCAGCGGAAGGACTTGCAGTTCATCTTCTTCCGCTGCTCAATCCGCGTGGCCACACTAAAGGAGAAGGCAAGCCTCAGGTTTTGGCCTCTGGCAGGGGATGGCGGGAGGAAGCCCCAGAGAGGACAGCAGAGGCTCCTCCTCAGGCCTGTGGCTGGGAAAAGCACAGAGGCCCCAGCAGGTCAGCTCCCTCTTTCCGCTTGCCTCAGCAGACAAGGACCAGGAGCCTGTCCCGTCTGGCCTTGGCCACTTGCCTTGGGTCATTATCAGACCTCCAAGCTTACCCCAGGTCTCATGGCCATTCCTCGTTCCTTTTCTCCTCAGAGTCCTGTTCAGAGCTCACCTTTCAGGATTAACTCAGCTCAGAGGGACTGTGTTTTACTCCTGGCATCTCACTCCTTGAGACCTCAGTCGTTAGTGGCCATGAAGTCGTCCCAACTCATGGCAACCTCATGCACAAGGAAGGAAACACTGCCTGGTCCTGTGCCAACCCCATGATCCACTGCTGATGGGATTGTGATCTATAGGGTTTTCATTGGCTGAATTTTGGAAGTAGATTGTCAAGCCTTTCTTCCTAGTCCGTCTTGGTCTGGAAGCTGCACTGAAACCCGCTCAGCATCCTAGCAACACACAAGCCCTCACTGACAGGCAGGTGGTGGCTGCACTTGAAGTGCACTGGCCGTGAATCTACCTGGGTCTCCTGCGTGGAAGGTGAGAATTCTACCACTGAGCCACCACTGTCCCCTTGAGACCTCAGTTAGCATACCGTAAATTGGTTCTTACATACAGAGGGAGAGAGCAGAGCCTTAATTAACCAGAAGTATTTCTTTCCTGCATTCCACTTTAGGAGAAAGGGTCTAACAACAAGAAAAGGAAGCTTTAAATGTCCTTCAGGAATTTCACAAAGAACAAGCTGATGTGTCCTTGGGGCCAGCACAGATGCAGGTCCATCTGCTCCCCTTACTCATCTACACTGACCATAATGACCACTGACTGGTGACCCCCATCACCACCTCTCTGAACCTCAGTTTCTCTCTTCCAGTAACTGGGGACATAATCACTTACCTCATAAAGTTTTTGTGAGTATCAAATGAATTAAGGAATATTCATGGCATGGGTAGGGCCTCAGTGATTGCTAATTTCCCTATTAAAAGAAATATTCAGTGATCTAACTCTTTTTATTGAAAGGGATAGATATAAATAGAGGAAGATTAATTTATAATCATTAATAATGTTTTTCAAACTTTTTTGACCACAATCTTAAGTAAAAAATAAATACATTTTCATTGCAATCTAGTACACACCACATACATATATGGGTATATACACACACACAACTGAAATAAGATTTTCACAAAACAACACTTACCCTTAACTGCAATCAACTCTGTTATTTTCTATTCTGTTCTGTACTAATCTACAGTATTCTATTTCGCTCTCTTTTTTTAATGTTGGTCATAACCCATTAAATTGAATTCACAACCCATCTGCATTTGGGGGATGCTTAACTAGACTATAGTCCATGACAGGAAAACAGGCTAACAGATCACAGTCAGATTTTGAACAACAGGGTAGAGGCAAAACCTCAAGTGTTTTCTGCAGACAGTCCCTCCCTAAGTACTCCCACAGGTGCCCCTTTGCCTGTAGAAAGCTTGTGACTGGGAAAGTCATCAGGGAGCTTCTCTCTTCATTTTCCCCATAAGGTCACATGCTTCTTAAGGACCAGGGCCATGTCTCATGTCACATACCCTATCAGGTCCCAGAAGAGCCCATCAGAGCAGGAGCTCAGTCACAAAGAGATTGTAAGTGGTTTCCTGATGGACACACCATTTTGTATTATGCTAAGGTTGTGCTTGTTCTAATTTTCTTCAGTTTCATCTTGAACTTGTGTATGAGCAATTGATGATCTGTTCCGCAGTCAGCCCCTGGCCTTGTTCTGACTGATGATATTGAGCTTTCCTTTGTCTCTTTCCACAGATGTAGTTGATTTGACTCCTGTGTATTCCAGCTGGTGAGGTCCACGTGTATAGTTGCCATTTATGTAAGTGATAAAAGGTGTTTGCAATGAAGACGTCATTGGTCTTGCAAAATTCTGCCATGCGATCTCCAGCATCATTTCTATCACCAAGGCCATATTTTCCAACTACCAATCCTTCTTCTTTGTTTCCAACTTTCACGGTCCAATCACCAGTAATTATCAATGCATCCTGATTGCATGTTTGATCAATTTCAGACCGCAGAAGTTGGTAAAAATCTTCAATTTCTTCATCTTTGACCTTAGTGGTTGGTGCGTAAGAGCCAAAGTACGACCTTGAGTATATCCAACCTGAATTTAGAGACCATCTCAAGAATAGATTTGATGCATTGAACACTAATGACCAAAGACCAGATGAGTTGTGAAATGACATCAAGGACATCATACATGAGGAAAGCAAGAGGTCATTGAAAAGACAGGAAGGAAATAAAAGACCAAGATGGATGTCAGAAGAGACTCTGAAACTTGCTCTTGAACGTTGAGTAGCGAAATCAAGAGGAAGAAATGATGAAGTAAGAGCTGAACAGAAGATTTCAAAGGGCAAGAAGCCAAAGTAAAGTATTTTAATGACATGTGCAAAGACCTGGGGATAGAAAACCAAAAAGGAAGAACACGCTCAGTATTTCTCAAGCTGAAAGAAGTGAAGAAAAAATTCAAGCCTTGAATCTGAACAAAGGAACCAACACACAAACCCAAAGCACAGGGCAGGCTGCAAAAGAGCTGGCCTGTCTGCTTCAAAATACCAACGTCATGGAAGACAAAGATTCAGACAGAGCTCTAGATCAAAGGAAACTAAAGAGATGAGACAACTGAAAGCCACGTCTGACCTCAGGTTTTATTTTGCTATAAAGGACTTTATCGGGACAATTGGTAAAATCTGAGAAAAAGTTGGTAGATTACATAACAGTATTGTTTAAATGTTAATTTCTGGATTTTAATGATTGTGCTGTGGTTATGTAAGAGAATGTCCTTGTTTTCAGAAAATACACAATGAAGGTTTTAGGGATAAAGGGACATTATGTTTGCACCTGACTCTTAAACAAGAAATATATATATATGTATGTATGTGTGTGTGTGTATGTATGCGTGTATGTGTGTACAGAGAAAAGGATAAAGCAAATGTATAATGTTAGTATTTAGGTGAAGGATATCTGGGAATTTTTTGTGCTATTCTTGCAACTTTAAGTTTGAAATTATGTCAAAAGAAAAAAAATTTTAAAGAATCTAAAAAGAAAAAAAATTCAAGCCTCAAGTTACCATAGTGAAGGATTCTATGGTGAAAATATTAAACAATGCAGGAAGCATCAAAAGCAGATGGAAGGAATACACTGAGTAACTATACCAAAAATAATTGGTTGATGTTCAGCCATTTCAGGAGGTAGCATATGATCAGGAACCAATGGTACTGAAGGAAGAACTCCAAGCTACACTGAAGGCATTGGTGAAAAACAAGGCTCCAGGAACTGATGGAATACCAGTTGAGATGTTTCAGAAAACGGATGCAACGCTGGAGGTGCTCACTCGTCTATGCTAAGAAATTTGGAGGACAGCTACCTGGCCAACCGACTGGAAGAGATCCATATTTATGCCTATTCCCAAGAAAGGTGATCCAACCAAATGCAGAAATTATTGAACAATATCATTAATAACACACACAAGTAAAATTTTGCTGAAGATCATTCAAAAGCAGCTGCAACAGTATATTGACCACCAGAAATTCAAGCTGGATTTAGAAGACGACGTGGAACCAGGGAAATCATTGCTGATGTCAGATGGATCCTGGCTGAAAGCAGAGAATACCAGAAAGATGTTTTCCTGTGTTTTATAGACTACACAAAGGCATTCAACTGTGTAGATTATAACAAATTATGGTAACACTGCAAAGAATGGGAATTCCAGAACACTTAATTGTGCTCATGAGGAACCTGTACATAGATCAAGAGGCAGTTGTTTGAACAGAACAAGGGAATACT
>NW_004443946.1:21670554-21705560 GCF_000243295.1 Trichechus manatus latirostris | reverse complement strand
AAAATCCTCACAACTGGACCAATAAGCAACATCATGATAAATGGAGAAATGATTGAAGTTGTCAAGGATTTCATTTTACTTGGATCCACAATCAACATCCAGAGAAACAGCAGTCAAGAAATCAAAAGATGCATTGCATTGGGCAAATATGCTGCAAAAGACCTCTTTAAAGTGTTGAAAAGCAAAGACGTCACCTTGAGGACTAAGGTGCGCCTGACCCAAGCCATGGTGTTTTCAATTACCTCATATGTGTGTGAAAGCTGGACAATGAATAAGGAAGACTGAAGAATTGACGCCTTTGAATTGTGGTGATGGCGAACAATATTGAATATACCATGGACTACCAAAAGAACGAACAAATCTGACTTGGAAGAAGTACAGCCAGAATGCTCCTAGAAGCAAGGGTGGCGAGACTACGTCTCACATACTTTGGACATGTTGTCAGGAGGGATCAGTCCCTGGAGAAGGATATCATGCTTGGTAGAGTAGAGGGTCAGTGAAAAAGAGGAAGACTCACAATGAGATGGCCTGACACAGAGGCTGCAATAATGGGCTCAGGCATAACAACGATTATGAGGATGGCATAGGACCGGGCCATGTTTTGTTCTGTTGTACATAGGGATAATATGAGTGGGAACCAACTCAATGGCACCTAACAACAATACAACAAGGTTGTGCTAACATGGGTGGGAGGAGGCCAACAGGGAAGCAGGAGGGGCCCACCTGCCAAAGGCCTTCCCGATGGCCGAGGGCCGGGCCTCATAATAGTACTGCTTGTATTCATCCATCCACACCTCTGCAGTGCGCTTGGTATTCCTAAAAGGAGAGGAAAGAGCAAAATAAAGTCACCAGGGAGTCAACAGGGTCAAGATCAAGATTAGCACTGTACAGTAGAAGGCGAGGAGAATCTCATGAGTGTATGCAAAACAATACTGATTTGGAGTGGCATGAATGAGTACAATCTGTTTGGAGGACAATCTGTCTACTCCCATCATCTTTGTAGGTATGTATATTCTTTGACTCTCCACTTCTAGGAATCTAGTCAAAGAAAATACCCACATCTGAGCACAACGGACATGTACAAGAATATTTGTTTAACAACACACTGGAGACAACATAAATGTCCATCACTAAGAGAGTGATTAATTACTTCCACATGTTGGAGTCCTAGGCAGCCTTGGAAAAGAATGCCACGGTTAGTATGCACTGACATGGAAGGATACATAAGTGTTGAGTGTAAAAGCAGCATGCTGCAGAGAAAATATATAGTATGACCCCATTTCTATAAAATGTGTCTCTCTATAAAATATATATGAACATGAATTGAAAGGCTTGGCATGATTAGCAGCAATCTATTAATAGTAGTTACTTCTGGAGAGACAAGTGGGATATGTAAGGATAAGACTGGGTAAAAGAGACTTTTCCTTTTTTCTTTATCTATAGCATAAGGAGTAAAAATATAAACAGATATATGTGTGTCTGTATATGTAACATATATCTTTACTACTTTAGTTTTTACAGTAAGCATGTACTACTTTTATAATTATAAAAACAGTAAAAATTGGGTGCAATGGGATGCAAAACGAAACAGTAGGCCACTTAGTTAGCTAGATGTGGGTAGCTGCTGCTCCTCACTCTACACACATAAGCACAGGCCTCACCAGGTTCAGAATCATCCTGATGAGGGGATGCTCGTGACAATTCCTCCCACCCACCCCTTGCCACCTCTGTTAGGAGAGTATGTCTTGGGGTGGTCTGCCAAGACCTCCTCACTTCCTCTTAAGACAGTGGGATGTGGGTGGGCAGATGCTTGACCAAGTCAGGGTTGGGACACTGGCACCTATGACCAGTACTTGGGGCTCAAGAAGCGGAGGGCAGTAATCAGTCAGTCACTTGGCTAGTTTCCCAAGAAAAAGACAAAGTCACGAGAGACCTAGTGGCAATACTTCTACCCCTAAAAGTACCTGGAATTCCAGGATGTGAGAACTGGGAGGGGGAAACTGAGGCCCAGAGAGGGGGAGTGGCTGCCTAAAATCACATGGTGAGTAACTGACAGAGCGAGGCTCTAAAACCTAGGAGGCCTGGCTCCTAATCCAGTGCTCTTTCAACTAGGACCTACCTGATGTAGGTGAGGGCATTGCCCTCAGGGAAGTTGTAGGGGTGCCGTTTCCTGAAGACGTGGCCCACCCGGCTGCAGGGGACAATCTCCAAGCTCCCACCGCACATCCACACCCTGAAGGAGAGTTCTGCAGGAGATGGCAGCTGTCAGGAGGGGAAGAGGGCCCCTGGCAAGTCCCCACTGAATGAAGGTGGGAAGGGGCAGGCTTCTCTTCTCTTTGGTGTCTCGTTGGAGACATGATGGGGTTGGAGCTCCTGGGCCTGTTTAAATGGGGTGCACTCACTCCTTGAATATGTTCCTGACTGCTCACCCCATGCATATGTGTGTGCATGAGCCCCCACCCCCACCCAACACACACTCCCCACATTTGAGCCCTGGGAGAGCAGTGAGAAAACCTCTGAGCGAACATCAGGACCATGAGTTAAAGGAAAACTGAACCAAACAGCAGCATCATTTCCCATCTCTGCCCAGAAAGCCCTGCCAGACATGAGCTAAGGAAGACATGTCTACTTGTCAGCCAACTCTGGGTGCCTGCAAGGTTGGAAAGCTACCAATCAAGCCACCGGATGCTCCAGCTGGTCTCTTTCTGGCTGGCCCCAGGCCTCCCTCTGGGCCCAGGTGGTCTCCATTTACAGGCTACCTGCTTGTCCTCTTCAGACATGCTTCCTTTGGATGGTGGTGGTAGAGCTGAAAGAACTTTTGCAGATTCCTGTGGCCCCTGGTAGTATCAGGAGATGCAAGAAGAGGCCATTCTGCTTCCCAGAAGTGGCCATCACAAATTACTCTCTCTGTTCTCCACCCACCGGTCACCATTTCTGGCAAGGATCCACCTTGGCAGCTGGCTGAACCTCACATGATCTCTTCCCGTTTCCTATTTCCTTTTATATTAACCCTATAGTTGGGCACTCTGTGACTTTAAAACACCTTCTTCCTGTCCCAGAAACTCCATACCACCTCCCTTTTTTTTAATTAAAAAAAAAAAGTTCTCTCATGGGTTCAGCCTTGGTCCCTTTGCCCACCCCCCTAGTTGGCTTCTTCTAGCCCTGGGTATACTTGTGGTCCTGGCCAGGTCTGGGGGTTCTCACCTGGCAGAGCTGGTCAGTGCTCTCCCAGTGACAAGCAAAGTGGGGAGGGAAGGAGGCAGGATAAGGCCCACCTCTGGCCAGCCTGTGTGTACCATGAGACCTCCAGGTGTGGTTCAGGAGCCAGGGCTGAATATTCAGCATATCAAACCCACATACAGGCTATGTTAGTGGGTTTCCCTAGTCTGCCCACAACCTGCCAGGGCTCTGTACTTCTCCAGGTCAGAGCTCTGCAGCTGGCCTCAGCAACTGAGGTTTACAAGTGGGGACAGACCCAGAGGACAGAAGATCTGCATACTGGTTCCATTTCTACCAGACTAACTTGTAACGCTAATTAAATCACTTCGTCCCACTTGGTCCATATTTTCCATACTGTTATTAGCTATTATTATTGTTATCATTGTCAACAATGACAACAACAATAGCTGTAACTATTACCAGCACCCATTTACCGAGCACTTACTATGTGCCGGAGTTCCTGGGTGGTGTAAACGGTTAATGCCCTTGGCAGATAACTGAAAAGTTAGAGGCCGGAGTCACCCAGAGGCGCCTTGATCTACTTCAGAAAAATCAGCCATTGAAAACCTTACAGAGAACAGTTCTACTCTGACACACATGGGGTCGCCATGAGTCATAGTTGTCTCAAAGGGAACCAGTACTGGCACTGTGTGCCATCCCTTTACATACGACGTCAATTTAATTCTCACAGCAACCATGTGAAGTCGGTATTATTATCCTCATGTTTCTTATAAGGACCATGAAACTCAAAGGCCTTAAATAATCTTTCCAAGATCACCCAAATACTAGATTGCAGAATTGCAATGTAAAGTTCACACTTTGTCTAGCAAGCTGCACTGTTTGAATCAGATTCTTTAGTTCCTTCAGCAGATTTTTACTAAGCACCTATTACATGCCATACACTGTTCTAGAACCCCTTATACTCTAGTGGAAGGAGGCAGGAGCTCAATAAAATAAGAAGAAATGTGATAAGAAACAGGAAAATGAGGAAGACGTGTAGTAAATCAGATGGTAATGAGTGCAGCAGAGAAAAGTTAAGCAGGACAGGGGCTGAAGAAGGCCAGTGGAGGGGGTACTAAATGTTAATTAGGCTGATGAGAGAGATATTCTCACTGACAAGGGAGCATTCAAGCTACAACCTGAAGGAGGTGAGGGAACTCAACCTGTGGCTATCAGGGGAAGAGTGCTCCAGGCAGAGGAAGCTGCAAGGGCAAAGACTCGGAGGTAAGAGCATGGCTGGCCAGTTCAAGGAGCAGCAAGGAGGCCAGTGCAGCCAGAGTGGGGTGACATAGGATGGGAGAAATAGGAGAGGAGGGCAGAGTTAATGGGGTGTGTCTTTTGAAGGGTGAGGAATGGGGGCAGATAGTGTAGGGCCTGGTGGCCAGTGTAATGACTTCTGCTTTTGCTCTGAGTGACATTGGAGCCCTTGCAAATTTTCAGCAGAGAAGTGATGTGATCTGACTATGTTTTAAAAGGATCCCTAAAGACAAACAACCCAGTTAAGAATGGGCAAAGGATTTGAACATTTCTCCAAGGAAGACATACAAATGGCCAACAAATACATGAAAAGATGCTCAACATCGTTAGTCATTTGCATTATGGAAATGCAAATCAAAACCACCATAAGATACCACTGCACACCCACCAAGATGGCTACAATTAAAAAAAGGAAAATAATAAGTATTGGAGAGGATGTGGAGAAACTGGAACCCTCATACACTGCTGGTGAGAATGTAAAATGGTGTAGCCACTGTGGAAAGCAGTTTGATGGTTCCTCAAAAAGTTAAACAGAATTACCACATGACCCAGCAACTCCATTCCGAGGTATATACCCTAAGGAGTTGAAAACAAGTATGCAAACAAATACTTGTACATGAATGTTCATGTCAGCACTATTCACATCAGTCAAAAGGTGGAAATAACTCAAATGTCCATCAACTGATGAACGCATAGACAAAATGTGGTATATACTAACAATGGAATATTGTTCAGCCATAAGAAGGAACGAGGTACTGACGCCTGCTACAATGTGGATGAACCTTGAAAACTTTATGCTGAGTGAAAGAAGCCAGACACAAAAGATCACATAATGTGATTGCATTTATATAAAATAACCAGAATAGGTAAATCCATGGAGACAGAAAGTGGATTGGTGGTTGCCGGGGGCTGTGGGGAAGGGGAATAGGGAGTGACTCCTTATTGGATATAGAGTTTTCTTTTGGGGGTGATGAAAATGTGTTGGAAGTAGAGGTGGTGGTTGCACAACAATATGAATGTACTAAATGCCACTGAATTGTACCCTTTAAAATGACTGATTTTATGTTATGTGAATTTCACCTCAACTGAAAAAAAAAAAAAAATGGATCCTTAATGTGAAACCCAAGGTTTTCACATTTGCCACCCCACTCAAGCTGGCTTTTGGGCTCCTGGGTTTGGATCTCTTGGGGGACACAGGAATGAGATTCAGTTTGTGCATCTCCTTTTCTTCAACAAAGGAATAAAATGAAAGGCTCAAACCCACCAGTGGCGGGAGTCTCACAGCTCAAAACCGGTCCGAGCAGCTGAATGTCTGACTGAACACCACGGCTAGCCTAGAAATTACTTTGAATTTCTGATAAGAAACAAAACCTTCCCCAGAACCACTCCAGAGTTCACTTTAAAGTTCCCCAACCACAGTGCCCTCGCCTCAGGTGGAGTTTGAAGTTGGCTATTTGATCATTTACTGTTTCTCTGTCGGGTCCAGCCTTAGAGAAAAGGCCTCAGGATGCAGTGAAGGAGAGACTGGTAGTTTCCCATCCTTGCAATTCTTTACAGGAAACCAGTTTTGCCAAAGCTCCCTTCAGGCTGAGACTAGGACACAAAGGAGGTCACTAAGGCCCAAAACACATGAAAGGGGGTTGGAACGGAAGGGTCACTGCGTCCCAGTTCCCAGGATTTATGCCTCAAGCCTCTAAATGCCTGCCTGGAAACGGTTTCCAAGAGTAAGTTGCAAAGGGGGAGAAAACTCAATGCTTATTTCCACTATGGTGGGTTGTGAGTTGGGATCAGGCCTGGCTTAGGTCCCACTGCTTATCTGTTTCCTGATCAGAGAGAAAGGAAAAAGAGTCTTCCTGCTCCCAACAGCTTCTCAGAAACACAGACTTTGACTTTGATAATATCCCACAACACTTAAGCTGTTCTGGCAAAGGAGCTACAGACATGGAGTTTCCTGACTGAAACTCGGTTTTCCCATCTGTCAAATGGGTGAGATACCACCAGCCCTACTTCTTTCACAAGGAACCTGGGCAGGATGAAAAAGGAAACAGCGGGAAAGCACTGAGTCCACTCTGACAGCAAGAACAGGCTCTGGTATTTTATAGGCCACAAAGAACCTTCGGGCTCACTCTTTCGCCTTCTCTACCTTGCTCTGTACTTGGGAGGCTGTTGTGGGGGCTGCATCCCTGGGTTTCCCTCGGGCTGACAGGTTCAGCCAGTAGGAGGGACCAGCAGGAGATCAGAGGGAGAAGAGAGTAAGGGTATTTATCCCCCCGGCACCCTCTACCTGGGCATCACAAGCTGGCTGTACACGCCCTCTCCTGTAAGGACTCCTGTTAGGGGCCCTCGCCACACAGCTTATGCAGACCTAGGGGTGGCTCGACTTCCTGTGATCACCAGCCCCACCCAGTAGTACACTATCTCTTATGGTTCCCTATTCCTGCCACCACCATGTAAATAGGCCGTCTAGTAAGCCCTCCTCAAAGTGCCCACGTTGGGTACAGTCTGTCTCCTGCCAAGACACTTGCTGATACACACACTGTATTGAACCTAACCCTTACCAGCAACCCTGGGAGATGTGTGCTCTTCACTTCCCATTTTGCAAATGAAACAGATTCAAAAAGGTTGACTGACTTAACCAAAGATATCACACACTGGAGTCCCGGCTCCAACCCATCCCGTTGCCTTTCCATAGTGCCACGTGGCCCTTGAGTGACGTGCTGAGGTGTGTGTGTGTGTGTGTGTGTGTGTGTGTGTGTGTGTGTCGGGGGCAGCAAACCCAGCTCCAGCCTTCTCTAGGTCCCTACTGAAACATTTTGCCCCAGTTTCTGTCTCCTCATGGCTGCCTAAGCTTCCCTCTCCTGGGTCTTGCGGGTTCCTTATGGTATCATGGGTAACGGTGATAGCTGCGAGCACAGGCCATGTATTTTAGCTCATTATCTCATTTAGTACTTTTAACAACCTTTTAAGGAAACTGAGGCTTACGGAGGCTTTCACTTGCCTAGGGCCAAACAGCTTGTAGGTGGTAGGATTCAGATTTGCCCTCAGGCCATCTGACCCTATTGCTTACACCAACCACCATCCTCTACTGCCCACTTCCCAGCCTTTCTGCTAACAAGCAGAAGTAGGGTAGGGAGGAGGCCGCACGTTTAAGCTGCAGTCCATGTTACAGTCTGCATGTTCGTCCACACACATGTGGCCACATGCTCCGCCTGAGCACCTAAATCCCTTTGCTTACTAGCTGTGTGGCTCTGGACAAATCACTTAGCCTCTCTGTGCCTCAATTTCTTTATCTGTAAAATGGAGATAATAATAGTACTTATAATAATAGTAGTTACATTATTATTAGGGTCCTTGTGAGGATTAAATGAGTTAATATGCATAAATTCCTAAGAACAGAGTCTCATGCATAGAAAGTATTCAGTCAGGGTTACCTGTTATCACTACAGTGAAACCTGTGAGACCCGAAACTCGATAGAACTGCCTTCTTTGTCTGGGTTTAACAGGGTGCAGTCTTACCACTTTTCTATCAGTCATTTTAGTGGAAAAAATTTGAGTTTTCCTTCTCTGACAGGTTTCCTCCTTATAAAAGTTCTGGCTTTCGCAGGTTTTACTGTATTATTTCCCAACTTACCAAAATTCTCTCCTCCCCAGATGTCCATCTGGGCATCATACTTCCCCAAGTGGTTAAACCAGGACTTGTCGATCACGAAGATTCCTCCAGCTATGACAGGCGTCCTGGGAGCAGGAAAGGAAGAAGGCAATGCATGGAATCTAGAAGCAGGAGCCCCTTTAGACAGCCCCAAGACCCAAGGCCGTTTGCCCCAGAATCCCCTGCTTGCAGTGTCCTTGGGGCAGGATATCTGGCCAGCCCCCTGGCCCCTCATAACTGTTCCTATGGCCTCTGTCCTCTCTGTCCCTGGAGACAGGGCTCAAAGGCCCAGAACAGAGTCAGCACTTAGACTGTGCACCCTCAGGAGCCCCAGGTGTCTGATATGGCCTTCCAGGAACCACCTAGGCCTCTGAACCAAGGAAGAAAGTACCCATAGCAGCCCTGACCTTATAGGCCTGGTGGGGTCTGTCCGGCTCATCTTCTGCTCAAGAGGGATCTGCTCCCACTTGAAATGTAGGCTCCAGTCGAATCCTAAGGGACAGAGCAGGTTGAAGACGGGACTCAGGGCAGAGCCCCTTGGGGCTGTTCACTCCCCTCACTCCACCACCCCTCAGTCTCTCTTGATTAGAGTCCCGGCTTGCAGGGGACCCTGCACTCTCCATGTAGCCGTTTCCTTTTTCAGAATGAGACAAGTCCCTGACCTCATGGAGTTTGCAATCTAGTGGGCAAGAATGAAACAACAGAGATATATAAACAAATGGATAATGTGTCAGTTAGGGGTAATAAGTGTTAAAAATAATAATAATAAAGGAGAGGTGTCCATGCTATTTGAGAAAGAGTAATCAGGAAAGGCTCTCTGATGAGCTGAAGTTAAAGACCTGAATGAAGGATGGATCCATGCATAGACCTGGGGAAACAAAATACTGGCAGAAAGATCAGCAGGTGCAAAGGCCTTGAGATGATTTCCCAAAGAGGAAATGCCTGGCTCCCTTTAGAACCCCACACAAGGGATCTAACTAATGTCTGTGTCCATTTATTAGGAGTCCAAGCCCCAAATGGGAAACCCACTATGCCACTAACTCCCAGCAGCAAATTCTCTAGAGCAGCACTTTCCGATAGAACTTTCTGCAATGATGGAAATGTTCTATATCTGTGCTGTTCAATATGGTAGCCACTGACCTTATTTAATAAGGAGCCCTGGTGTCGCAACGGTTAAATGCTCAGCTGTTAACCAAAAGGTTGTCAGTTCAAACCCACCCAGCAGCTCTGTGGGAGAAAGACCTGGTAATCTGCTCGCATAATGATTACAGCCCAGAAAACCCTATGGGGCAGTCTACTCTGTCACATGGGGTCACTCTGAGTTGAACAACAATAACAACCTTATTGAGCTATTGGGCGCTTGAAATGTGGCTAGTATGACTAAGGGACTGTATTTTTAAATTTATTTAATTAATTTAAATAACCAAATGTGGCTAATTGTCCACTCTTTGGAACAGTGCAGCTCTTGTGTCTAGACTAGAGCTTTCCAAAAGAAATACAATGCAAGCCACAAATATGAGCCCCATATATAATTTTAAGTTTTCTAGTAGCCACATCAAAAAGTAAAAAGAACACATGGAAGCAATTTTAATAATATATTTAAAGCCAATATATCCAAAATATTATCATTTGAACATGTAATCAATATAAAAATTCCTAATAAGGCATTTTACACTCATCCTAAGTCTTTGAAAGCTGGTGTGTATTTTATATCTGCAGCGTATCTCGATTCAGACAAGCCACAGTTCTAGAGCTCAGCAGCTAAATGTGGCTTGTTGCTAGCTGCCATCGAGTCAGCCCCCAACTTGACCCCATGAACAATAGAACGAAACTGCCATCCACATGATTGGTTGAGCATAAGACTGTTGTAATCCATAGGGTTTTCATGGACTAGTTTTTGGAAGTAGATCACTAGCCTTTTCTTCCTAGTCTGTCTTAGTCTAGAAGTTCTGCTAAAACCTGTTTAGCATCATAGCAACACAGAAGCCTCCACTGACAGATAGGTGGTAGCTGCACATAAGGTGCATTGGCTGGAAATTGACCCTGGGTCTCCTGTGTGGAAGGTGAGAATTCTACCACTGAACCACCACTGCCTCTTCAAATGTCGCTAATAGCTACCATATTAGACAGCCCAGTTCTAGACCTTTCCCAGGGTGTATATGCTAAAATTCATGTCAGGTTATGAACTACAAGGCTGAGGATTCCCCTTCTCCCACCCCCAAGACAGCTGTGACATCATGCCCTTCGGCAGGGATTTGTGGCCATGGTCCCTGAGCCGGCAGCATTCGGGAAGGACGTGTCAATGCTGGGGACGAGGACTGGAGACTAGCCATGTCTCTGTCATTGATGGCATCAGGATCTTGCAACTGCCAGTTCTAGCCCTTTGTCTGCATCCTAGGTCTCCACTCAATCCTTCTTCATTTTCTCCTTGGAGGTAAGGGCTGTGTGGGGCTCTCTGGCACAGTTGGGACAAAGAGTACCAAGCCAGGGCCTTTGCCTGCCCTCATCTGCCTCTCTTCGGGTCTAAAGACCCTCCACAGGGAGCAGGACCCACCTCCTCGAAGGTCAGCAGATGCTGCAAGGTAGGCAAAATTATCCAGACTGATGACATCAATGATGGGGCTCACCACGCGGGTGTGGTCCTAGGAGAGGAGACACAAGATGGGTGAGGCCAGAGGCTCCTCTGTGAAGAAAGGCCCAGCCACCTGCCCTGGGAAGAAGCTCTCTCTGAGGCACTGGCCCTCGCCACTTCCTGCAGGACATTCCTAAGGCCGCCCCAGAACCCTGGCAGGTTCCTAGAAGCTGTCCCGCACCACCACACACAGGCTCCTTGGAAGTCCCACCTGGATCCCATGGGCACACAAGCTCTCTCAGCCTCTTCCTCTCACATCGTGTTGAGTCGTGCTGGGATCTCACCTCCTCAGTGAAGCTCTCCTTGACTGCTGCAGGCTGAAGGGATTTCTCCTTCCTTTAAACTGCTCTCACAATTATAGTCTAGACAATTCCTGGGACACGTGTTGTCTGAGGTGGCTCTTCTGTTGCCGCTTTGAACTATTTTATTGATTATCATTTATCTTTGTTTGGGTTGAGTCTTCCCAACTGGACCACCAGCAGCTTGACTGCAGGGACCCTGTGGTCCTAGTGTTACCTGGGTGCCATTACTCTCATGCCACATCCACCTCAAGGTCAGACTTGCCGCTCCCTTCATCACCTTCCAGGACACAAATCCAGCTCCAAAACATTGGTGAGTAATGTTGATTTTACCAAAGGTTTCTTCGGTGGGGGGAGGGTATATGTGTATGTGTTTGATTATGTCATATACCACACAGCAAAACTTAATCCCCCTTTCATTAGTCCTCCCTTCTCTCTCCTTCCATGGAGGAACACAGAACAGAGCCTCTTCTTTGTCTCTTCTCTTTCTCACTCTGATGCCCAAATCTTTTTGTCTGAAACTTGGTATTCAGCTCTTACCCTCAGCTCACACACCTTCTCAAGACAACGAAAGCCTTAGGGATGGGGGTGGCTGATCGTCAGACACCGTCTGTGTTCCTCACAGTTCTCCAGGGGGCCTCGCCTCATCCTTTTCATAGGCGTTTTTTTAATTGAGATAGAATTCTCGTACCATAAATTTCACTATTTTACAGTATATAATCCAGTGTTTAGGGTATTCACAAGGTTGTGTAACCATCACCACTGTTTAATTCCAGAACATCTATCTAATTCCCCCCCCCCAGCCCTCTCTGCTTTTCACCACCCCAAAAAAGAAATCTCACACCCATTAGCAGTCATTCCCCCATTCTCTCCTTTTCCCTGGAAAACACTTATCTACTGTTTTGAATTTGAGTCTACAAATCTCTATGAATTTGCCTATTCTGGACATTTCATATAAATGGAATCATGTACCACTTTCGTGCTCTATATATGTGGTCTTTCATGTCTGGTTTTTTTTTTTTCCTTACCATGTTTTCAAGGTTCATCCATGTTGTAGCAGGTATCAATACTTCATTCTTTTTTAAAGACTGAATAATATTCCATTATATGGATATACCACATTTTGTTTATCCATTCATTAGCTGAAGTACATTCTGGTTGTTTCCACTCTTTGGCTATTATGAAAAATGCTGTTCTGAACACCCATGTACAGATTTTTATGTGAATATATGTTTTCAATTCTCTTGAGTATATATGTAGGAGTAGAATTTCTGGGTCATATTGTAATTCTATGTTTACTTTTTTTTATTGCGCATTAAGTGAAAGTTTACAGAGCAAATTAGTTTCCCATTCAATAGTTTGTACATAAAGTGTTTCATGACCTTAGTTTCATTCCCCACAATGTGTCAGTACTCTCCCCATTTCCACTCTGGGTTCCCCATTTCCTTTCATCCTGATTTTCTAGCACTTTCTGCCTTCTCACCTTTGCTTTTGGGCAGGTATTGATTGCCCTTTTGATCTAGTGTAATTGATTGTTCTAAGGAGTAGTTCCTCTCTGGTGTTATTTTTTATCTTAAGTGCTTACCTATTGTTGGGCTGGGAGGAGGTCTCCGGGATGGCTTCAGTTTCAGGTTAGAAGGGTGTCTTAGGGCTATAGTCTTGGGGGTTCCTCCAGTGTCCATCAGACCAGCAAGCCTGGTCCTATTTGTGGATTTGATTTTTTGTTATACAATTTTCTCCCACTCTGCCTGGGACCCTCTGCTGTAATCCCAGTCAGAGCAGTTGGTAGTGGTAGGCGGGCACCATCTAGTTCTGGTCACAGGGTCATGTAGGCTGTGGTTCATGTAGTCCATTAGTCCTTTGGACTGATTTCTCCCTTGAGTCCTTGGTTTACCTCACTTTCCTTTGTTCCGGACGGGAAGAGACCAATAGTTGTATCTTAGATGGCTGCTGGCAAGCTTTTAAGACCCAGATGCTACTCACCAAGTAGGATGCAGAACATTGTCTTTATGAACTATGTCATGCCAATTGACGTAGACTTCCCCCGAGTCTATGGTCCTTTGTCTTCCAGCCTAGGAACTTCAACCTGTGAGGTGTTTGGTTATACCTAAGAGGTTTCCCTGACTACCACTTGTGTGCTCTATATGAGCTGCACCTACAGTCATGTATGTAGAAATATCCCCCACCAAACTTATATCTACCTGTTCATCCATTCATAAATTATTGTTTGTTAATACTATTGGTGCAGGATTGTCTATGCTATAGTAGTTACCGTAGTTTCCCTTTATTCTTGCGTTCCTCTCAGTGTACTCTCTTGCCTTTGTCATATTGTGCTGACTTCCCCCATATTATGTATTGCCTTTCCCGTCACCAATATTAACTTCTGTCTTCTATCTAATTGGTAATTTTTCCTTCCTCCCTGTCCCATCCCTGGTAACCATCAAAGAATGTTTTTTTCTTTTTTTCCTGTGTATAAACCTTTTGTTGTTACTTTATAATAGTGGTCTTACACAACATTTGTCCTTTTGTAATTGCTTTATTTCACTCAGCATAATGTCCTCCAAATTCATCCATGTTGTGAGATGTTTCAGGGATTCATCATTATCCTTTATCGTTGTGTAGTATTCCACTGTGTGTATGTACCACAGTCTGTTTGGGTTGAGTCTTCCCGACTGGACCACCATTCATCTGTTGATGGGCCCTTTCCATCTTTTTGCTATTGTGAATAATGCTGCAACCAACATGGGTGTGTATATGTCTGTTCGTGTCATGGCTTTTATTTCTTTAGGGTATATGCCTGGGAATGGAATATCTTTACTTTTTTTGAGAAACTGTTTTCCAAAGTGGCAGCATCATTTGATATTCCCACCAGCAGTGTATGAAGGTTCCAATTTCTCCACATCCTTGTCAACACTTGTTATTGCCCATCTTTTTTTGTTTTTGTTGTGGTAAAATAAATGTCACAAAAATTTTGCTGTTTCAATCAGTCTTAAGTGTATTGTCCATCTTTTGATTATAGGCATCCTAAAGGGTGTGAAGTGGTATCTCATTGTCGTTTTGATTTGCATTTCCCTACTGAGTAATGATGTTGAGCATCTTTGCATGTGCTTATTGGCCATTTGTATATCTTCCTTGGAGAAATGTCTATTCAAATCCTTTGCCCATTTTTAAATTGAGTCATTTGTCTTTTTATTGTTGAGTTGTAATTGCCTCATCCTTTCCTGCCATCTGTCGAAATCCTCGCTATTCTAGAGAATGCAGGCACACATAGGGGCCCCCTGCCCTCTCTGCTCTTTGAAAGTACTGTCCTCTCCTCCCTCTTTCTCAGGTTTTCCAGCCTGACCAAAAGCTCCCCCATCACAGGACTCCCACTTCCCCCAGGAGAAAACCATCACCCATGCGTCATAGGAGCTTTATAGCTCACCCAGGCTTTCATCCATCTAATTCTCACAACAACCAGTGAGGCAAATACAGTCGGCCCCTGTACTCTGTATCTGCAGTTTCTGCATCCAGGGATTCAACCAACCGCGAATTGAAAAAATTGGAGGAGGGGGGAGTGATGTGTAGGCACACCCTGCTGTAGCCTCCCACCATTTCACAGATCCTCAGTCTTTCTCCAGCACTCCTTGTTTGAGCATTGTTCACCTGGCGTCTGATGTGCACTATGTAGTTAGGCCTGCGATGGTACTGAACATGTACAGAGTTTTTTTCTTGTCATTATTCCCTAAATAATAGAGTATAACAACTACTTACATAGCATTTACATTGTATTAGGTATTATCAGTAATCTAGAGATGATTTAAAGTGTTCAGGAGGATGTGCATAGGTTATATGCAAATACTGTGCCACTTTATATAAGGGACTTGAGCATCCGAGGATTTTAGTATCCACGGAGGTCCTGGACCAATTCCCTGCAGATACCAAGGGACGACTGTATTACAATTATTCCCATTTTCAGATAGAAAAAGCTTAATGAAATGAAGTCACTCCGGGAAGCAAGCGAGTTAGTCTTCAATCACTGCCCGCCCGACTCCAGAAACATGGCAGGGGGCATCCCCAAGGGCACCCATCTCACCCAGGGACAGATGGACTCACCTCCTTCACTCGCTGCAGCATGGGCTGCAGCCACTCAGTGTTCACTTCACAGTGGCTGTCCAGAAAGGTGAGGACGGCCGCCATGGCCACATCTGCCCCGCGAACTCGGGACCGGATCAGCCCTGCAGTGGAAATAGACAGGGGTTGGTGCTGGGACTGAGGGGAGAGCTGGTGCCAGCTTGCTTTCCAGCCATCCCCCAGAGCCCCAGGGCCTCCTCTCCACCCCTCCAGGGACTGAGGCTTCCTCTGAGTTATTGGGCTTGAACTTTATTTTGTCCTTCTGTTTGTTTCCATCTTCCCTCCCTCCTTCTCCTCCCTTTATTCCTCTCATCCATCCACCAACCATTCATTATTCCATGGCCCTTCCCTGAGTGCCTGCCACATGCCAGACGCTGTTCTAGGCTCTAGGGACACATCAATGAACAGTCACAGTTTAGCAAATGGAAATTGCAGCAGAGTGTGGTTTGAAGGAGAGCCAGAAACCAAAGTTTCGCTCCCCACTACCACCCACTGAGAACCTCAGGGTGATTCCCACCAGCTGCACTATCACGTATGACACACAGAGAATCTTCTGGAATAAGACAGGCTTGAGTTTGTATGCCAGCCCCTTCACTCACCTTAAGCATGTTATTTAACCTCTCTGAGCCTCAGTTTTCTTATTTATAAGATGCAGAGAGCTAATAACCCCTACCTCCCAGGGCACTGTGAGGATCAAACAAGACACATGGAGAGTAGCTGGTGCCCAAGAGGCATTTTGTTCTTAGATTCTGCTCTTCCTCCTGCATGTCCTTGAAAGCCTCACTAATAGCACATTGACCTTCAAGGAATGGTCTTGCTTTTGGCAGCTCTCTGGTCAGGCCTGGGGACCTGCCTGGTCAGGAGACAGGAGGCTCAGGTGGTCCTGCTGCTGCCAGAACAGCCATCAGGGCCCTATGAGCTGTGGGGTAGGTCCTGACCCAGTCGGGGAGAGAAGGGCCTCACTCTGAGAGTTCTGAATACAAGTTGCTTCTGGGAGGAATTTCCTTGGCCACACCTCTGCCCAGCTCTGCCTCTATCTGTCTGACTACCCTCCATCTGTCCATCCAAAAGTCCATCTATCCATCCAAAAGTCCATCTGTCCATCCAAAAGCACCTAATTGTAAATTGATATCCACTTTTGGGCAAAAATCCAGGAAACAGCATAATCCTAGGCCTGATGGCCCCTGTAACCTACAAGCCACTCTCCCAGTGTCTGGGAGGGATTTATTTTGGCCACTTCCATTTCAGCTTGAAGGTCTCACTCACCAATGTTGTCGTGGCCTCTCAGCCCAACTGGTCTTTCTTAAATACATCTATCACACCTTTCTCTCTCTCTCTCTCATGTATGCACTCTCCCTCTCAAACCTTCAGTGGCTCCTTGCTGTGCACCTTATCAAATCCAAATGCCTTCCTCTGGCTTCCAAGGTCCTCTGTCATTTAACTTCACTCCACCCATTCCCCCAGCTGACCAGGCCTGGCTTCTCACTGGAAGGATGTGTAAGCAGAGCTAGGGTAAGAGGCTGGGCTTTAGGGTGGGTGGACAGAGTTAGAATCCCTCTCTAAACCCGAGCTTCCTTATATGTAAAGCGGGGACAGTAGGCTATTGTGAGGACTGGATGTGGGAATGTAGGCAAAGTGAATGCCTGGCACATGTTGAGAACTCAAGAAGAGGGGCTGTTAGTATTACATGTCTACTTGTTCCTGACCCTTGCCTTTGCTTGCAGAGTCCCCAAGTCTCGAACTCCCTCCCTTGCTGCCCGTCACCTGTCCCACAGCCCCTTGCCCCAGTAGGACCTATCTCTCCCCCAAAAGCCCTCCCTGCTCATCGCAGCTTTCCTTCAACTCCTCTACTCCGATCTCCATGTTATTCACACATAACTATAACCAGCCTGTTGCTGAGGTAGATTCTGACTCCTCAGCTGCATAATAAGTTCTCCAAGGTCAGGGACTTTATTTTATACTTCTTTTGTGTCCCCTAGAGTGCCATGCACAGGGCTATGCCATAGGTGATGCTCCAAAGCACTTCTGGATTGGAAGTGAGGTTACACCTGCATTGTACTGCCCTTTGAATTTCTCAAAGCATCTCCACAGAACCTGCCTCATCCAATCCTCACAATAACCTTAAAAGGCAGAAAAGGGCACTAGTATTAGCTCCATTTCTCAGAAGAGACAACAAGGCACCCAGAAGTAGAGCAACTTGCCTATGTTGCGCCATGACAGAGGCTGGGATAGCAGGAAGGTCTTTCCACAGACCTTGCTCTCGGCCCATCAGGGATGCAGCAGGGTCATGCTGGGTTAGCATGATGAAAGGGAGTGGTGAGGTGCAGAGAACTGGACCAAGATGAGTCCATGGTGTGGCCCAGGACCCAGGGACTCACCTTCCCGCCGGTCATTGCGCAGGCACTTGACCTTGGGGATCCTGGTCAGGAGCAGACAATCTTCAGCTGGGCGTGGGGTTAGGGAGAAAGAAAGTAAGCTCCTTTAGACATGGGTGACTGGAACTGCCCAGGAGTTGTCCCATAGCAGGGCCAGGGAAAGGGCCGGGAATGGGGGATGCATGGAGGGACATAGTCATGTCTACCGGCTCCCACTCCCAGGCCAGGCCATCTGAGGAACGCCTGTGCCTATAGAGTTACCCTGCAGGGGGCGCCAGAGAGCACCAGCAACTATGTTGCCAGCCTAGTTCTTGCAGAGCTAGATTCAAGGGACTATCTGTGCATGGCAGTTGTGATAATGAAGGATGTTACTGATATTGTTTTAATTTTTTTTATTGTCATCTCACTGGTGCCCCATTCAAAGCAACACTACCCTTTCTCCTCCTTTGGCACCAAGAAGGAAGGCCAGGGAGGGGACCTAGAAAAGACTAAAGATCTGGACTGGGGCACAGAGAGAGCGAGCACTCACGGTCAGGCTGTGGTAGCCAGGACAACCTCAAGAGTGCTTGCCCTAGTGTTCTGAGGAGATGGGGAGTAAAAGGGGGGTAGAAAAAGGAAGGTGAATACTTACAATCTGAACTGAAGTCATCCACTAAAATGATCTCCTGGATCAAGTTGGCAGGAGTTCGATTCAGGACACTGGAGCAGCAGTGGGGACAGAGAGGAGCCTGGACTTAGGCGGACACCCCCCATTCACATCTCCCTGCACTGGGGGGCTCTCCTACTACACAGCTCAGGGGCTGGTACATTCCCACAGGCATCTGCTTGCGAGCTTTCCAGGCCCTGATCAGTGGCTAAGAAGCAGTGAGTTCCTCAGGCTTTTCCAGGGACCTGCTGACCCTGCCACTTGGACCCTCAGGCACTTGGGACCAATCCCAGATAGGGGAATGGGGACTGCCTAGTTGAGTTGGAGGAGACAGGAGCTGCAGCTGCTCCAACTGCCTGAAGCTTAACAAGCCCTGCTCGGGGGCAACCTCAAGCTGGACCTGGAGTAGCCTGCGCAGAAGGCCTAATAGGTCAGCAGTCCCTGCATGGTGCAAATGGAAATCCATGTTAGAGGTCTGGGTTCACCCAGAGGTGCTTCGGAAGAAAGGCTTGGCAATCCACTTTCAAAAAATCAGCCATTAAAAACCCTACGGAGCACAGTTCTACTCCAACACACACAAAGTCGCCATGAGTCAGAATCGACTTGACGGCAACTGTTTTTTGTTTGTTTATTTTTTAATGGGTCATGAGGCTTGTTCTTAGGAGTCCCCTTCTGCTCCTTTCTTCCACCATACTTCCTCCTCCCCTCCTTGGGAAAGGAAATCCAATCCCTTGAGTCCCTGGGATGCCACTGGGAACTCCTTTCCAAATCACTTCTTGATTGGAAGTGAGGTTACAGCTGCATTGTACTGCCCTTTGAATTGTCTAAGTTCATTGAGGAAATAGGGTGAGTGGGACTTAAACTTGACTATAGGGCCAAGCTTAAGAGAAGGCCAGAGGGCACCTCTCTCTGATTGACAGACAGGCACCTGCTGGGCTCACATTCATCTGCCTAAGGCCTCAAGTCCATTCCTGCCTCTCTCTGCTTCTGACCCCTGTATTTCTGCCCTCACCTTGGGGACCTAACCTTGCATCTGACTGCAGCATCTCGTTAACACTTGGACTTCTAGGGTTTTGACCCTGGCCATTCCCTGACCCCAATTCACCAGCCCCAGCTTCTCATAAGGGCAGGACTCACCCTTCCATTGCCCGCTGGTCTTCACACTATCTGGCCACAGCACCCTGTCTTAAGGTCCATCCCTGCCAGAGGCTCAGCGGGTTCTTCCGAGGCTTTGGGGGCAGCACCACCAAGGAACGAGTGTCCCGAGACTGTGCTTACCTCTTCACTGTGCGCAAGAGGGTGGAGCGGGCTTCATTGTGGAAGGTAATGATGACGCTGGTAGCCGGCAGGTCTAAGGAGTAGGACACAGATGGGCAACTGTGGAGGGAGCAGGGAGGTCAGAGGCCAGCTGTGGAGGCAGGCTCGAGGCTTTTCTTTGTCCAGGCCTGCTCCACCGCGGAATACCCCTATGGAGCAGAAAAGGAAGCCCGAAGCCAGGACGCAGTCCCCTGCCCCTCCATGCCCACCCTCTAACCCACTAAGGCCCAGCACTCAGATGCCACCCAGCCTGGAGGCCGCAGCGAAGCAGCAGTCTGGGGGACCTTTCCAGGCCCAGGGGATCTTTACCAAAGACCTGGAGTATCTGGAACGCCAAATCCATTCAAGTGTTAGTAGGTAGGACTCCTCCCATGTGCAGGCACTGCACCAGACCTGGGATCAGCACTGAACCAGACAAACTCCCTGCCCTAGGGAGTGAACATGCTAGCAGATTGAGGGAGATCAGATGCAGGCCCAGAGGGTAAACAGCCTCCTTGGTCTTCTGACACTCTGGGACTTCTTCCTTCTCTTCTCCCCCACTCCTGACATTTGGTAGAATCTGGAGAGGAATGGCCCCCACCCGCCTGCCCATAGGTACCTCCTCCCTGCACAGATACTAGCAGCCTGCTGGAGACACCAGGCAGGGTCCAGCTTCTCTCTTCCCCAGGGTTCCTGGTCTCCAGTGGAAACTTAAGTGCGGCTGGAGGCCACCAAAGGCACCTCCTGCTACCTGGCTCCCTCCCCTGTCAGCTCTGGGTGCCGCCATTTACAGACAGCACATTCTTGGCCCATTGGCTCCCACTCCTCAGGAAAGAGAATTAAAGCAATCCATTCCTGCCAGCCATTATCCCTGTTGTTTCTGCAAATGCATTTATCTGTGCTCCTGGGGCCAGCTGGAAGGCGGCTGCCGCGCTGGTTTTCATGGCAATCCTCTTTATTACAATTGCTCTCTGACTATTCCAGCAGGAACATTTTTTCATTACAACATTTATTCCACGGACAGCTGTGTAGAGCCAGCATTCCCAGACCCATTTCCTGGCCTGCAGAGCAGACAGGGTCAGACAGGCCGGAGTCCCACCAGCCTGGGACCCCCATGGGAGAAATGCTGAGAGGCTTTAAAATAACTGTCCTCAGGAGATGAAAGTTGCGGGGAGGATGGGGAAATTCACCTCCTGCCCCTTAAAGTCATACTTTCCAATGCCTGTCCTTGCAAGGGCATGCAGATCTGGGGGCAGGAGGGGGCTTGGCTGGCTGAGTGTGGAGAAGCAGGCAGAGGGCGCTCCTGACCCCTGCATTTCTGCCATCATCTTGGGGGATCTAACCCGAGAGCAAGACACCTCCTGGCCACCCAGCACTGACCTCCAGGGCCCCCTGTTCTCTGTCCTTGTTCCCTAGCCATCTGGTGCCCAGGAAGGAGGGTATCTAGATGGCGATGCTCATTCTCTCCCCGAAGGCAGCAAACCCACCATTACTGGGCATCAGCTGACACCTCATCTGGAGGGTGGTAGTTCCAAGCTGCAGACACATGGGTGGATCAGTTCCAATGCACCTTCACTGCTCTGCTAGACTTTTACATGGAGCATAGAGGAGGTCCTGAACCCAGCCTGGGTCAGCAAGGAACTTTCCCCAGAAGAGAGGATACTGAGCCATCTTGAAGTATGCAGGTGGGGCTGGGTAGGGGTATGTTTGAGCAGAGGAAACAGCATGTGTAAAAACAAAGAAGGGAGGAAAGAGGAGGCAGGACTGCTAGAGCATTAAGTGCAGGTGAGAAGAGGCTAGGAAGGTAGACAAGGCCAGATCATGGGGGAAGGGGTGGCTTATACTTCAGGATAAGGAGCTTGGACTGTTCCTGTGGGTGATGGCAGGAAGAAGAAAGACTGGAGGTGATGACTCATAATCTAGATCAGAGGAAGCGACAAGATTCTGAACCAGGAAATTTTGTTAGGGGGAGGGGAAAGGTAGTGGTGGTTTACTGACTTGCCCAAAGTGGGACACTTCCTTGATCCTAGTCCCACCTCACTGCATTGGGAGCATAAAGCACAAGACTGGGAAGCATTTTTGGGAGGGGCTGAGGAGGTGAGGCAGGAGGGTGGGATGAGAGGAAGGAAAGGGAGGCCAGAGGGGCAGCACACAGCTCTCCACTGCTTGCATGGCAGGAGTGGGGTGGGGTCCTCTTCACTCAGGCACCATCAGCAGGGTACCTGGAACTCCTGGCTCGCCCAACCCTCAGACCCCCTGTGGCCCCCTGATAGGTCACTGTTGCCAGACTGAGGTGTTGGAGGGTTTCCTTGGCCTTCGCAGGCCTGCCTGCAGCCTGATTAGACCCTCAGAAGATCAATAAAATAGGCAGGAAAAGAAATTGAGGATGAGGGTTTGAATATCTCAACTAGATTCTTCCTCATTTCTTAAATACACATGACTGAAAGACAGTAAGCTAAACAGTGTTAGCCCTTCTCCCCACCTTCCTTTCTCCATCGGCACAATGGAGGCCATACCTGTAATGGCGGGTGTCCCGGATGGGCCTGTCTGGGCTCAGCTTGTCACTCTCCAGTTGGTTGAAGGCGTGCTGCCTGTAGGGGTCCTCTCCAGCCTTCAGCTGCTTGGCTGCTAGGTATGCCTTCTCATCAAAGCCTCTTGAGGGCGTTCCTGTCACCTAAGACAAAGGTCAGCATCAGAGGGGCCCACAGGCAAGAGGACTGGTGGATAATGTAGCTGCTGTGTGGTAAACACTTACTACACACCAGCCATGAGCCAGCAGCTCTACCTCATTTGTACCTTACCCCAATTCTGTGAGAAGGAGATCTTATTTCCCCCATTATACGATGAGGAAACTGAGGCTCAGAGAGGTTGAAAAAAAGTGCCCAAGGTCAGGGTTAGTAAGTTGCATGGTCTGGATTCAAACCGTGGTCGTTCTGACTCTAAGCCCACACTCTTAACCAACATTCTTTGCTGGATACGGAGAGGGTGACTCCTGGGGTGTACCAGACTTCCAAGACAAGGTGACCTGAAGGGAACACAAACCAGACTGGAGTCCACCAACAACCTGTAGATTGACAGTCTCCAGGGATGAGCTTGGGCCTTACACTGGGCTAGGCATATCGGAGGTGCTTGATTAGTAAAACACCCAGGTCTTGGACAACCTCCTTACTACCCGTGAGAACAAGCAGGCCCTCAACAGGCTAATGCCAGAGCTTCCAGAACTTGCATGCACAGACAGTGATGCATCTTCTCCGGGACTTTTGCTTGCTGCTGAAATAGTCCCATCAGACCCACTGAGTCCACAGTGCTAAGTGCTGGGGAGTGATGGATAACAGCCTCCCTCCTCCTTAGCCACACTCTACCCTGTGCTCCCAAAGTCCCACCATCAGAGACACTGGGGAAGGACACATCAGAGATGAATGGATGGATGGATGGATCCTGACACCTTATTACTTGAACCAAACCGCTGACTGGATGTTCCCCAGAGTGCCATGAAATATCATCAACGGTGAGTGCATCCCGGCTCCAACCCATCCACCCACTGTGGGCCTGCAGAGGCAGCAGGAAGGCAGGTCTGGATTGCTCATTCACAGAACCCTTGCATGAGGACTCTGTCACAAGACTGCTCGCCAGAGGGATGGTCCCAGGAAGGCAGCTGGACCTGCAGCAGATGTGTTGGGTGATGCTGGAGAATGTCTACCAGCAGCCCAGAGCTTCCTTGTTCTCCGGAGAGCCCAGCTCCCAACCACACTGGACAAGAATGCAGAAGGCTCCAGGGAGCTCTTTTCTCCTTAACTGCTGCCACTCTGTAATGCTTGCATCCTGTCCTTGGATCCAGTCAGAAGCTCCCTGAGGTCAGAGCCAGGGAGGGAGATCTCCTTGAGTCCACTGGATTAGCCCCTCATGCTAGACACAGGTGCTCGGGCATGTATGTTGAGGATGGTGACAACTACTGGGCTGCTGCTGTAATGTTCTGAGTCAGTACCAGGGGCTGAGCAGATGGGGCAGAGCCCCCTGTGGGCTTGAAATCCATTGCAGGAAAGACAGGAGGAGGGAAAGAAGGAGAGAGGGAGCGAGTGAGAGGGAGAATATTTTGGCTTGAACACTGGATTTCTAGAAGGGCCTAGGCTGTCCAACTTTGAAAGTGAGAACGAGAGAGAGATCTTTTGTGTCCAGGAGAAGAGTGGATGCCAACTCTGCACCCCACCTTCCTCCCAGATGGAGGCATCAAGTCAGGGAAAAATGGAAAGCAGCCTCCAACTGATGGCTACAGAGCTAAAATAGAGAAAACTGCAGAGGGATGATTGCTTTGAAGCTCCGGAGAGTATATCACTTAATTATCCTACAAGTCAACTGTGGGAAATAACCATGTTTATTTATTTAGGACTATGGCCACTCTGTGGGCTTCAGGAAACCTCTGAGCATCATCCCATACTCACCCCATCACCCAGTAAGCATGTATTGAGAACCAACGATGTGAGTTGTAAGGATCACCTGAGCATTCATTCATTTGTTTATGAATTCACTCATTCACTCCATTCATTCATTCACTCATTCATTCAACAAAGCTCCACTGGAGCACCTCCTATGTGCTGGGAAGTAGAAGAACTGTTTACAAGACTGTTCCTCTGTTTCCAGCCTGCTGTCTTTCTGCACTTCATTCAAAGCTTCCTCAGGACCATGGAGAATGTTCCAGAAGAGTGACTAATCAGCCAAGTTTACCTAGCGAAGTTCCTCCCAAGACATCAGAACTGAGTAAGACATTCTCAAAGACACTGTCTGGAAAAGTCTGCTGCTCCCTCCCATGGACTCATAGCCTCTGAGTGGTCCATCCCACCTTCAACGTGGTACCAGCGTATGGAGTTGGACTCTCCACCTGTGAGACAACTTCTGAAGATGGGTGCCATGGAAATACCAGAAACCACTTCCTCCCAGAGGTCTTAACTCTTCCTTCACGTGGACTAAACAGTCCTTGGGATTTGGAGCTGAAACATCAGTTGGCCCTCAGCCAGCCTGAGGAGGGGATACTGAAGAAGGGTAGGATGTGGCTAACAGTAATTCTATGACTTTAGTAGCTCCAGAGACTTTGAGGTCCTGGTGGTGCAGTCGTTAAAAGCTCAGCTGTTAACCAAAAAGGTCGGCAGTTCGAATACACTAGCCCCTCCTTGGAAACCCTATGGGGCAGTTCTGCTCTGTCCTATAGGGTCACTGTGAGTCAGAATCGACTCGAAGGCAATGGATGTTTTGGGTTTTCTACTCATTCCCTCCCTGGCCTCACCCTAGTCACCACCCAGAGCCATTCTACCTCTGATACCCAAGCCCCAGTTCACTCACCCAGACCAAAGCTCATTTCTTTCCAGCTTTTCAAACTCTCCTTTTCTCTTTAGCTTTGTTCTTTGATCTTGAGTCTCTCAGACCTTTGAATGTTCCATAAGCATCTCAAACTTAACACCTCAGACCTAACTCCTCATTCCCCTCCCAAAGCAGCTGCTTGTCCTGTGCTCCCTGTTGCAGAGACAGGCACATCCATTCTCCTGGCCATCCAAGACACAAATTTGGGGGTCATCCTTGATGCCCTCCTCCATGCTCCACAGCCTCACCCACACCTCTGCCCTGTACACACATAGCCGGTGTCCTGTAGGCAGACCACCAGTATTAAATCAACAAATACTTATTGAAAATCTACTATGTGCTACGTACTGTGCAATACAAAAATAAACAAAAAGCAGTATGCCCACCAGAAGAGAAATCTAGGAATCTGGCCCATTTCCTGCCCCCATCTGACCCCAGGCATGGCCATGGAGGACCAAAGAGAAGAAAGTATCCCTCCAACCTGAGAGCACAGGAAGCTGGGAGGACGGACCATGGACCCCTACCCACCCCATTCCCGGTTGAGGTGGGAGTCCTGGCTTCTCTTGGCCAGGAGATGTCGGATGCACCTTGGACTGGTGACCACTGAATGCTGTTTCCCTCCTCCACTCCTTTAGAGGGAAACTGTATTGCTATGATCCTGTTTTCCCACCAATATTGCTTACTAAGCATGTCAGTAGGACGTAAATGCATTGTTTGGCTCCAGGCTGCAAGACCATGAGGAGCTATATCTAGACTAGCCTGAGAGGCTGGAGATCCTGGGCTTGGAGCCACACACAGCCACTGCACGGGACTTGGTGTTGCTGCCCTTTCTGGAGCGGGTGAGGGTACTGTGGGCGCCTTGTGGAATTCTTATATTAGTCTGGGATACGTATTTCATTTTACTTGGATCCACAATCAACACACATGGAAGCAGCAGTCAAGAGATCAACGACGTATTGCATTGGGCAAATCTGCTGCAAAAAACATCTTTAAAGTGTTCAAAAGCAAAGATGTCACTTTGAGGACTGAAGTGTACCTGACCCAAGCCGTGGTACTTTCAATCACCTCATATGCATGTGAAAGCTAGACAATGAATAAGGAAGACTGAAAAATAATTGACGCCTTTGAATTATGGTGTTAGGGAAGAATCCAACCACAGACTGCCAGAAGAATGAATAAATCTGTCTTGGAAGAAGTACAAAGAGAATGCTCCTTAGAAGCAAGGACGGCGAGACTTTGTCTTACATACTTGTTATCAGGAGGGACCAGTCCTTGGAGAAGGACATTATGCTTGGTAAAGTAGAAGGTCAGCAAAAAAGAGGAAGACCCTCAACGAGATGGACTGACATAGTGGCTGCAGCAATGGGCTCAAACAGCAACGATTGTGAGGATGGCGCAAGACTGAGCAGTGTTTCGTTCTGTTGCAGATAGGGTCACTGTGAGTCGGAATCGACTCAACAGCACCTAACAACAACAACAAGGGCACATATCACACTGCTATGAAATGTGTGCTTTACTTCTCTTTCTTTTCTACTGGATCGTGAGAACCCCACCTTTGAGCTCCCAGCACCTGGCACATAGTAGGTACTTAGCAGATGTTTGCTGAATGAATGAATGGAAACCTAAATATTGTCTCTGCTCTCAAGTTGCTTATCATCAATTGGGGAGGAAACAACAGCAAACAAATCAGAGCCTCTGACACATCACGTGACCTTCCATGGCATTCTCTCTCCCTCAGGGTACAAGCCCCACGCTCACAGTGGCCCATGGGGCCCTGGATGAGCTGGTGTTCTGTCACCTCGCTTAGCTCAGCTTCTACTGTTTCCTCCTCACTCTCTCTGCTCCAACCACACTGGCCTTGAACCTGCCAGGCACCCTCCCCCTCAGGGCTCTTTGCTCCGTCTGTTCCTCCTGACTGCAAGGCTCTTCTCCCCCTTTTCTCCCCATTGTCTCTGGGTGACTCCCTCTCTCACCTCTTATAAGGCTTTGCTCAAACACCCTATACAAAACTGCAATCCCAACCCACACTTGCATTCCCTACCTCCTTGCCCTGCTTTATTTTTCCTTATAGGACTTGCCATCTGATATTCTATTTTGCTTATTTATTCAATCTTTTTGTGTGCTTCTCCCCACAAGGATATAAACTTCTCAATGGCAGGGTTTGTCTATTTCATTTAACGCTGGATACCAAAGTCTAGAACAGTGCCTGGGTGATAGTACGCGCTCAAAAAGAGTTACTAATGAATCAGTGAGTGATGAATAATCATGACATCAAGCATCCCTCTCTTCCCATCATCATCCCCGTCCCCACTGGGCCAAACACAACACTTGAAAGTGAGCTGGACCAAGGTGATGGATAGTTTTGCCTGCCTTAGAGATCTTCTTCCCCACTCTCACGTTCCTGGCAGGGCTGTTAATCACTGCTCCCTACCACGGGGTGGGCACTAGAGCCAGACTAGGCCAATCTTATTACTGCATCCCTAACACAGTGAACGGTTCAGGAATGGTCATTTGACTCAATCTGAGCCAATGAGAATCTTCCCTGAGACTTTTCTATAAGATGAGCTCTTTTCATCAGCACTGCTAAGCTTGGAAGTTCTTCTTACCTATCACATGGAAAACTCTTGTCTGAAGAATGAAACCAAGAAGAAACAGAGTCCAAAGACAGAGCGAGAGAAGGAGCTCTAATATTGTTTGGGTCCCTCGAACCAGTCACATTGATCCATATTCTCTTTGAGTTCCTTTCTTTTCTTTCTTTCTCTCTCTCTCTCCCCATTGTCCCCTCTCCTCCCCTTACCCTCTCTCCCTTCCTTTCCTTAAACTAGTTCCAGTTGTGGGTCCTTTAGTAAATAACCAAAAGTGTCGAGATGTCAGTCCTTTCAACGAATAGAAAACCATTCTCCAAAGGTAAAAATCAAACAAAAACAATAGCCACTGATGGCAATGACACAGCGTAGGTGGCCGCCAGCCATTCTAAGATATCAGGTTGGCCTCTGGCATTTGGCCCAACTGGCTGGAGCCCAGAGCTGGGAGGGGCATTCCAGCCTTCCCCAGTAGGCAGGGCTGTGCTCAGGCTTGGGCAGCAGGGGTGGTAGGCGGTGGGGGGTGGTGTTCCACCTGGCTCTAAGAAATAATGTCATGGTGAGGCACAAGGGTTGGGGAGATAGTGAGTGATAGCCCAAGGAGCCTCCCACATTCCTCCAGCAGAGAGCTCTTGGCTGACTTTTAGGCAGCCGCCTCCCTCCCCAGTCTTTGTCCTTTTAGGGAGTGCCAAATCCAGCACTTCCATGTACAATAAGATCAATCACATCTGAAACTGGTTAAGCTGAAATAGTGACTTTGCTCTATAAAATGGGAAGAATTACTTCTCATCTTGGAGAGTTTTCTTTTCAGTCCAACATTCTACTAAACTTTGAAACTTGCCTGACTAGCTTCAGTTTTTGTTTTTTTCCCAGCTAGATTTGCTTATTGCTTCGTGGGCTGCTAAATTTAGGAAACAAACAGCAAAGGGGAAGGTTTAAAATAAGAAAGGAAAATATTTCCCATGTCATTTTTGTAAAAAACAGTCCAACCCAAATCCCCAAGCCTTGTAAACTTTCTTTTAAAGCATACACATACCCCTAATTTTAGATTTAAACAATTCAAACTCCTTTTAAGTAACTTCGGCCCAATTTTCTTTTACTGCCAGTAAAACAGGTACCTGCTGCGTTTGCCTTTCACTAAATGTCAATGAAATTGCAAATAAAAAGGCTCTAGTCTTATTTTATGGATGGCTCCTTACTTTTTTTTTTTCTGTGACTGCTATAAACCAAAAACACCTGGGGAACAAAATGTGATTCCTAATCACTGCCCACTCCCCTGGGAACAAAATCTCATCAGATGCTGGGTCCCAAGTTGAAAGGCTGCCATTCATTCCGAGGACCTGGAAACAGAGCACATGATTCAACATCTCTGAGCACAAGGCTCGTGTTCTGCCTCTCCCAAATGAAGAGGCGGGTCCCCTGGGGCCCCCTGGGGACCTTCTCGGTTCTGCCTTAGGAAGGAGTCACCCTCACTTGGCTTGCCAATGCTCCTACTCAACCAGACAAGATGCTGGGGGTGGCACAGGCCCGGGAACCTCAGGTTGGGTACAGAGGAAACTCCCCTAGGGTATCTAGGGTCCCAGAGGGGCCTGCCCCAGACATGCCCCCATATTCCACTTCACATTGCCTCAAAAGTGAGTCTCAGAATGGTTACCAGGCTGAGCTTTGAACTCTGGTGGCCCTGGGGTAGGATGCCAGGCTTTACTGGTCTGTGGTTTGGGGAAGTCATTTGTCCTTTCTGAACATGTTTCTTCATCTGGAAAATACGGATTATTGAGAGGATTAAAGGAGATAATATAGATACCACACTTAGCACAGAGCCTGGCACATAAATGGTATTTATGAATTATTATTATCTCGCCTGCCTTTTTTACCAATGGTTCTCAACCTTAAAATCCTTAGGGAGATTTTAAAAATCCCAACTCCCAGGCCATACTCCAGACCAATAAAACCAGATCTCTGGAGGTGGGACCCAGGCATCAGGAGTCTCACAGTTCTCCAGGTGGCTCCAATGTGCAACCAAGGTCGACGGCCACTGTTTTATACAAACATGTGATGATGAGGGGCGGGCTGGCAAAGTCGTGGGACATCAGAACTAGGAAAAGCCTTAGAGGCCGCCTCCTTGACACCTCTTCCCAAGGAGCCTTACTGTGAGTCTGGATTTTGGGCCTCTATATGTACTGAGCAGAGGCTTCACCATCAGCAAAGCTAACCACAACTCAGCTAGAGCCTCCATAGTTTCTACAGAAATTAACCACTTTGCAACACTTCTCCCCGGCAGGCTCTACAGTTCAATTATGTATTAAGGAGCACAGGGTGGAGCTGTCTGGGGAAGCCCACCTAGGGCCTCCAGGTGGATTTCCCACCACATCCTGCTAGGACCCCTCCAGGGGGCGCTGATGACCGCACAGCTTTATGACACTAACGAATGCTGTGATTTCTAGTGGTTTCACCAAGGGAGAGTGGGGAGCCCACTGTCCATTCCCTTAGGGTTCTGAGCAACAATGGTCCTCTACTCAAGGCTGGGATGAGGCATCAGGCCCACCATTCCAGACAGTCTCTACTCATATCCAAAAGGGTTCCAAGTCCAGTCAGGTTCCCCAGTCTCTGCCTAGCCCAGAAGCCCTCTGCATATGGTGCCTCTGAGTGGATTCTGAGGGTGGTCCATGCCAGGGATACAAGGCGTGACGGCTCAGTTTCCACCTGCTTATCCGTTTATCCAGCTTGAGTAGGGCATTCCTGGGTCTGCGAGGGGTACCAGAACCCTTCTCTCCTCTCCCAGTCACAGCTGTTGCAGCCCAGGGTATGAGGAAAGATTAGGCCTCTTCTACAGTAATGAGCCAATACTCACAGCTCATTGAGGGCCTACCATGTACTGGGTGCTATGCTAGGTGCATATTTCTATCTCCAAATACTCCTACAAAATAGGGGTGGGGGTCTGGGGACTATGGTTTCAGGGGACATCTAGGTCAATTTGCATAACAAAGTTTATTAAGAAAATGTTCTGCATCCCACTTCGGTGAGTGACATCTGGGGTCTTAAAAGCCAGTGAGTGACCATCTAAGATGTATCAATTGGTCCCAACCCACCTGGAGCAAAGGAGAATGAAGAACACCAAAGACACAAGGAAAGTATTAGCCCAAAGACAGAAAGGACCACATAAAACAGAGACTACAACAGCCTGAGACCAGAAGAACTAGACGGGGCCGGGCTACCAACAATGACTGCCCTGACAGGGAACACAACAGAGAGTCCCTGATGGAGCAGGAGAAAAGTGGGGTGCAGAACTCAAGTTCTAGTAAAAAGACCAGACTTAATGGTTTGATTGACACTGGAGGGACCCCAGAAGACATGGCCCCTGGACACTCTGTTAGCCTAAAACTAAAATCATTCCCAAGGCCAACTCTTCCGACAAAGATTAGACTGGACTATGGGACATAAAATGATACTTGTGAAGAGTGTGCTTCTTAGCTCAAGTAGATACATGAGACTAAATGGGCAGCTCCTGTCCACAGGTGAGATGAGAAGGCAAAGAGGGTCAGGTGCTGGTTGAATGGACACAGGAAATCCAGGGTGGATAGGAAGAGTGTGCTGTCACAGTATAGGGAGAGCAACTAGGGTCAGATAACAATGTATGTATAAATTTTTGTATGAGAGACTTGAATTGTAAACTTTCACTTAAAGCACAACAACAACAAAAAACTCCTGCAAAATAGGTGCTGCTTTTCATTGTATTTTCCTGGGTCCTTCGATTCTGTCTCATGGCAACCCCATGTGTTACAGAGTAGAACTGCACTCCACAGGAGTTTCATGGTTATGATCTTTTGAAAGAAGATTTCTAGGCCTTTCTTCTGAGGTGCCTCTGGGTGGGTTGAAAACACCAACCTTTCAGTTAGTAGCCAAGTGCTTAACCATTTGAGCTACCCAGACACTCCACAGGTGTTCTTCTTACCCTCACTTTACAGAGGTGGAAACTGAGGCACAGAGAGGTAAAGTAGCATGCCCAATGTCACACAGCTGCCTAGTAACTAGGCTGGAACTGGAATTGTGGCTGTCTGGTTGCAGAGCCTGAGCACAAAGCTTTCTCTGTGTGCCTTCAGACTACTCCTGGGCCCAGATGTGCTTGGCACCCCCTTCCAATTCTGAGTCCCTCAGCTCAAGAACAAAGCAGCTGGCCTCTGGTGCCCAGCACACAAACAAGCTCTGACAAGTGCAGGCTGGGAGGCTGCCTCCCTCCTTGGCTCAAGGATCAGAGCATCAGCTCGTGGCTCAGATGGGGAGTTGCCCAATGCTGTCATCTCTTGGCCTGTACATGGACTTGGAAACGCTTTTCTGCTTGTGGCTCTAAAGAACATGGAAGAGAAGAAAAGTACAAGAGTTTGTGTTATTCAGACCAAAACAGTATATAACCAGATTTCCCTGAATCATCAGGAGCCTCCTAGGTCTTCCCAGCCAGGGACACTCCCAGTGCCTGATGACCTTCAGTTACAGTCATATCCAACGGTTGTTGTTGTAGCTAGCTGCCGTCAAGTCGGCCCCTGACTCATGGCAACCTCATGCACAACAGAATCAAATGCTGCCTGAAACTTGCCATCCCCATATTGGTTATGAATCAGACATTGTGATCCATAGGGTTTTCACTGGCTGATTTTTCAGAAGTAGATTGCAAGACCTTTCTTCCTAGTCCATTTTAGTCTTCAAGCTCCATTGAAACCTGTTCAGCATCATAACAACATGCAAGCCTCCACCGACAGACGGGTGGTGGTTGGCTGCGCAGGAGGTGCATTGGCTGGGAGTCGAACTCAGGCATCCCGCATGGAAGGTGAGAATTCTACCACTGAACCACCACCCCTGCACCTCCTATCAAAAGGGTGACAAGGCCAATTCCTGCTCAGGTTCGTGTCTGCAGAGTCATACCAGTTCCCTAAATAGCCCAGCCACGGTCTGTGGCTGCAGGAAAGGTGGTGAGCAAAAAGCACGGCTGAGATGGGTTAACCTCAAGCCTCACCAGCCTTGACACACACACACCACCAGCCAACATTGGATGCAGGTCACTTTGATGTGGTGTGGTGAAACCAATGTGAAATCGTTCACTATAGATCAGTAAGTAAGCACAAGTAACCCCATGTTTACCTTGTTTATTGGATAATCTGCTCCGGTCTATATATTATCACTGCACTTCATGTGATGCATATTCAGAATCTACTGAATTAAGACCTGTCAGATATTAATTAGAAAAAGTGAAAGCAACAATGGGGCCAGGTAATACATAGAACACATACAACGTGACTATTGCAAGGGTGGCAATGGTTTCCTGCCTCACCAACTGATGCTGGGACTCGCAGAGCCATGATCAAATTCATCCCATTAGAACTCAGAAAGGTCCCAATCATGGCTGGTCACCTGGATTTATAACACCTTTCAGAACAAAGAGTAAAATTAGAATAGTGGCTCAAGTGGGACATTATTAGCATGGTGGGTCAAATTTAGAACTACATTATCTATGGTCATAACTAACAATTAGGTTATAGCTGTCACAAAAATGTTCACCAAAAAGACAGGGCATCACAAAGGCAGACTTCTTGTATCAGCTTAAGTAAAAAGACAAAGGGACAGGGAAGGGGGAATATCTTAGTCATCTAGTGTTGCTATAACAGAAATACCCCAAGTGAATGCTTCAACAAACAGAAGTTTATTCTCTTACAGTCCAGTAGGCTACAAGTCCAAATTCAGGGCGTCGCTCCAGGAGTAGCCTTTCTCTCTCTGTCGGTTCTAGAGGAAGGTCCTTGTCATCAATCTTCCCTTGGACTAGGAGCTTCTCAGCACAGGAACCCTGGGTCCAAAGGACGTGCTCTGCTCCTGGTGCTGCTTTCTTGGTGGTATGAGGTCCCCCTGTCTCTCTGCTGGATTCTCTCTTTTATATCTCCAAAGAGACTGATTTAAATTACAACCTAATCTTGTAGATTGAGTCCTGCCTCCAATCCTGCCTCATTAACATCATAGAGGTAGGATTTACAACACATAGGAAAATCACATCAGATGACAGAATAGTGGACAATCACACAATACTGGGAATCATGGCCTAGCCAAGTTGACACATATTTTGGGGGGACATAATTCAATCCCTGACAGGGGACTTGGGAAAAAGTAGCCTGCCTCTTGTGCATCTGTCCTCTAGGGCCACTGCTGGGACAGGTACAACTTGTCCTGTCAACAGGGCCATGCCCCTGGGCTAGCAGCTCCCCCTGCAGTCCAGCATTTTATCTAGGTACAAAATACAGGGTGGCCATAAAATCTGGAAACATGGTTAATGTTAGTATTCTTTTAACAGATAAAAACCAAACTCACTGCTGTCAAGTTGATTCTTACTCATGGTGACCCCATGTGTTACAGAGTAGACCTGCTCCATAGGGTTTTCTTGGCTGTAATCTTTATGGAAACAGATCATCAGGCCTTTCTTCCACAGTGTTACAGGGTGAGTTCAAACCGCCAATTCTTCGGTTAGTAGTCTAGTGCAAACCATTTGCACCATCCAGGGACCTATTTAACAGCTACCAAACCAAAAACAAAACTGGTTGCTATAGAGTCAATTTCAACTCATAGCAACCCTATAGGACAGAGTAGAACCGCCCCATAGGGTTTCCAAGGCTGCAGATCTTTATGGAAGCAGACTGCCACATCTTTCTCCCGAGGAGTGGCTGGTGGGTTCGAACTGCCAACCTTTCAGTTAGCAGCCAAGTGCTTAACCACTGCTCCATCATATCACAGATGCACGTGTGGAGATTGATGGAAATGTAGTGTCATGTACCACATTCGTTACAGTTTTGTGCAGAGCACCAAACCATACACTGTTAATGAGCAACAACACAATGACTATATCATGTATTGTAATGTAATCTAAATGTACTCTTTATTATGTATGCTCATCTGTGTTTTCCTTTATGGTCACTGTCTTGGTTATCTAGTGCTGCTATAACAGAAATACCACAAATGGATGGCTTTAACAAACAAAAGTTTATTCTCTCACAGTTTAGGAGGCTAGAAGTCCAAATCCAGGGTGCCAGCTCTAGGAGGCTTTCTCTCTCTATAGGCTCTGTGGGAAGGACCTTGTCGTCAGTCTTCCCTTGGTCTAGGAGCTTCTCAGCGCAGGGGGTCCAAAGAACATGCTCTGCTCCTGGCCCTTCTTGCTTGGTGGTAATGTGGGCCCCCTCCTCTCTGCTTACTTTTCTCTTTTTTATCTCAAGAGATTGACTCAAGATACAAACTAATCCTGTAGATTGAGTTTTGCCTCATTAACATAACTGCCTCTAATCCTGCCGCATTAACATCAAAGGTTAGGATTTAAACACATAGTATAATCACATCAGATCACAAAATGGTGGACAACTACAAAATACTGGGAATCATGGCCTAGCCAAGTTGATATACATTTTGGGGGAACACAATTTAATCCATAACAGCTACCTTGTAGTGAAGCTGAATCTTAAAGAAGGGGCATGGCTTATTCTTGAAAAGACTGAAGGTGTAAAGACATAAATTCTCCCTGACTTATCTACAAATTCAATACATCCCAATCAAATGACAAC
>NW_004443946.1:21668392-21670454 GCF_000243295.1 Trichechus manatus latirostris | reverse complement strand
GGGGAATAGACCTACCAGATTTAAGACATATTATAAGACTACAGACTTCTTATAGCAGGATATTCCTGGTGTAAGGCTAAACAGATCAATAGAAGAAAACAGAAACGTCAGAAATAAACCAAAGTACATATAGGGGATTGGCATAAAATATAGATTACATTTCAAATTGGGAGGCGGGGAAGATGTGCTATTCAGGGAATGATGTCAGGAAAACTAACAAGGCAATGTGATAACAGATAAAGCTGACTTCATTTGTTAAACCCGAATAAATTTCAGGTAGTTCAAAATTTTTAATTTAAAAAAGAATCTAAAAATTAGAAGAAAGAAATTACTTTGTTTTTTTTTTTTTAAAATAAGCTCAGGCATAAAGCATATATGTCATAAAACAAAAGACTACATAAAATTTTTAAATATTTATAAGGCAAAAAATCCCCCACAAAGTCAAAAGACAAATACTGGGAGAAAATTTAGCCAAAAATATGATAAACGAAGAACTAACTTATTTAATATACAAAGAGCTCTTACAAATCAACAAGAAAAGGACCAATAATTCAAAAGAAATGTAGACTAAAAGGATGTGAACAAGCAGTTCATAGAAGAAAGAAACACAAATGGCCAATAATCAATGAAAAGACATTCAGCCTCACTGATTATAAATAAATGCAGATTAAAACAAGATATAATTTCTTGCTGATTCATTTGGCAAAGTTCAAGAATAATTATTAATATAATGCTCATTATTTCGAGAGTGAAGACAGAGGAGCTCTTAAATGCTCGTGAAGCATAACTTGGTACAACTGTGATGGAAGGCTGTTTGACAACATCAGCATTTTAAGTGATACTCTGACTCAGCAGAAGTTCCGTTTTTAGGTAATCATACACTTGACTATCCTAAGACAGTCCCAGTATACACCTGTGCTCTCAGCAGCCCCTCTGGGTTAGAATTTGTCCCCATTAATGTGATAGAGTATATGGTCACCTTACAGTTCTAGGCATTAATCCTACAACTAAACTCATAAAATAACAAGTATGTTAATTACCATTATTTGTAATAAAAACTGCTGGAATTAATTTAAACGTCCATCTGTAGAGGATTGATTAAACAAATTATGGTTTGTCTTTACAGTAGAATTCTAAACAAGTGTTAGAAGGAATACGTTAACCTATAATAACCCATTGCTGTCAAGTTGATTCCAACTCATGTATAATGTGATTCATTTTGTATAAAAACAGCTCATCAATACATGCAAGGAAATACCTAAGAAAACACACACCCAACTGCTAAACTCTGGAGAGTGGCCTGGGAGTGGGCTGAGGGCTGAAGAATTTTACCTTGTCCTTTATACAAGTTTGTTTTTTATAAATGAGCATTTATTCTTCTATAAAAAAAAAGTTTACAAAACAGATAAACCTTAAGTCTTCTCTACCTAAGATAAAAGAGTTGAGCTAATTATTGTCATCCTCTTCTTCCTCAGGGTGAATCTCAGAGATACATAAATCAAGGAAATGTAAGCCCCTTCTCTGCTGTAACATCTGAGGGCAGAGGTACCAGCCAGGAGCAACTGACTTCTGACAGACAGGAGGGGAAGGGAAATGGGTGAGAGAGGAGCAATATATTAATGGTTTGGAGACCAAACCTGACTTCTGAATTCTCCCCAAAGCACAAGCCTAACAATTTAAAGTGGGGATGGGGAGGAAGGGAGGACAAAGAAGCTAAGCCTTACGCATCCAACGACAGGGCTCTAAAATACATAAAACAAACTCCAACACAATTGAAAAGAGAGACAGACAGCTCCACAATAATAGTAGGAGACTTCAAAACACCACTTTCGGTGAAGGACAGAACATCCAGAAAGAAGCTCAACAAAGACATGGAAGAGCTAAATGCTACAATCAACCAACTTGATCTCATGCACATATATGGAACACTCCACCCAACAGCAGCCAAGTATACTTTCTTTTCCAACGCACATGGAACATTCTCCAGAATAGACCACATATTAGGCCATAAAGCAAGCCTTAACAAAATCCAAAACATGGAAGTATTACAAAGCATCTTTTC
>NW_004443946.1:21650289-21665601 GCF_000243295.1 Trichechus manatus latirostris | reverse complement strand
ACATGGCATAAACACAATACGAACCATAAGTAACAATCCACAAGCACCAGAAGAGAGACTAGATAACTGGGAGCTTCAAACACTTACGCTCATCAAAAGACTTCACCAAAAGAGTCAAAAAGACAACATACAGACTTGGAAAAATTTTTTGGCTACGACAAATGTGATCAGCATCTAATCTCTAAAATCTAAAAGATACTGCAAAACCTCAACAACAAAAAGACATATAACCCAATTAAAAAATGGGCAAAGGATATGAACAGGGACTTCGCCAAAGAAGATATTCAGGCGGCTGACAGACACATGAAGAAATGCTCACGATCATTAGCTATTAGAGAAATGCAAATCAAAACTACAATGAGATATCATCTCACCCCAACAAAGCTAGCATTAATCCAAAAAACACAAAATAACAAATGTTGGAGAGGTTGTGGAGAGACTGGAACAGTTATACGCTGTTGGTGGGAATATAAAGTGGTACAATCACCTTGGAAATCAATTTGGTGCTTCCTCAAAAAGCGAGAAATAAAAGTACCATACGATCCAGCAGTTCCACTCCTTGGAATGTATCCTAGAGAAATAAGAGCCGTCACATGAGTAGATATATGCACACCCATGTTCTTTGCAGCGCTGTTCACAATAGCAAAAAAATGGAAACAACCTAGGTGTGCATCAACAGATGAATGGATAAACAATTTATGGTATATTCACACAATGGAATACTACACAATGATGAAGAACAATGATGAATCTGTGAAACATAACATGGAGGAATCTGGAAGGCATTATGCTGAGTGAAGTTAGTCAGTCACACAAGGACAAATATTGTATAAGATCACTATTAGAAGAACTCAAAAAAAGGTTTAAACACAGAAGATAACATTCTTTGATGGTTACGAGGGTGGGGAAGGAGGGAGAGGGTTAATCACTAACTAGATAGTAGGCAAGTATTAGGTGAAGGGAAGGACAGCACACACTACAGCAGAAGTCAGCACAACTGGACTAAACCAAGCTAAGAAGTTTCCTGAATACAACCAAACACTTCGAGGGACAGAGTAGCAGGGGCGGGGGTCTGGGGACCATGCTTTCAGGGGACATCTAGGTCAATTCACATAACAAAGTTTATTAAGAAAATGTTATGCATCCCACTTTGGTGAGTGGCGTCTGGGTTCTTATAAGCCAGTGAGCTCCCCTCTAAGATGCATCAATTAGTCTCAATCCACCTGGAGTAAACGAGAATGAAGAACACCAAAGTCACAAGGGAAGTATTAGCCCAAGAGACAGAAAGAGCCACGTAAACCAGAGACTGCATCAGCCTGAGACCAGAAGAACTAGATGGTGCCCAGCTACCACCAATGACTGCCCTGACAGGGAACACAACAGAGACTCCCTGAAGGAGCAGGAGAAAAGTGGGGTGCAGAGCTCAAATTCTAGTAAAAAGACCAGACTTAATGGTCTGACTGAGACTTGAGGAACCCCAGAAAGCATGGACCCTGGACTCTCTGTCAACCCAGCACTAAAACAATTCCCAAGGCCAACGCTTCAGACAAAGATTAGACTGGACTTTGGGACATAGAATGATACTTGTGAAGAGTGTGCTTCTTAGCTCAAGTAGATACATAAGACTAAATGGGCAGCTTCTGTCTGGAGGCGAGATGAGAAGTCAGAGAGGGTCAGGAGCTGGTTAAATGGACACAGGAAATCAGCAGTGGAAAGGAGTGTGCTGTCACAGTATAGGGAGGGTATGTATAATGTATGTATAAATTTTTGTATGACAGACTACCTTGAATTGTAAACTTTCATTTAAAGTACAACAATTAAAAAAAAAAAAAGAAGCTAAGCCTTGATCAAGAGGTCATTAATCACACCTGCCCCAGAGGAACACCCTGAAGAAACTGGGACTTATGCACATGGCCGGTTGGTGCCATTTCCTTTTCCATTTTGTCCATTTTAGGCTTTTTTTTTTTTTTAAACCTTTTCTACAGTGCCTGGTATTGAGTGCTTAACTTAGTTGGAAGACGCAAGTAGGCCAAGGAGAACTGAAATGAGCTGTCAGTCAAGCCCAGAAGCCATACTGTAGCAGCAAGTGAGTTAACCTCTGAGTGCATCATTTCCACAGCTACAAAAAGGAGGTAATAATACCTACCTCCCAAGGTGTTTAGCACATTAAATAAAATCATCAGAGCCTGGTCCATGGGAGGCCCTCACTAAATGATTGTATAACTGAGCAAGATGATCTCTGAGGCCTCTTCCAACTCAAATATTAAATGCTCTGTAATAACATCCATCCACATGTCCCATCATTGTTCAATAAATTCTTACTGATGACTATGGAGCAAATGTTACAGCAGCGAGTACCAGTCTCTAGACAAGGCCACTGAAGAGCTGAGAGCTTCTTCATACGTAATCTGTCACTGAGCTTGGCACTCAGGGAATGTTTGTCACATGAAGAAGATGTGTACACTGAGCACCAGAGACCTGGGTTTCCTAGGAGCTGGAGTGTGTTCCAGGAGCCCTGGTGGTGAAGACATTAAGCGCTTGGCTGCTAATCAAAAGGTCGGAGGTTCAAATCCACCAGCTGCTTTGAGGGAGAAAGATGTGGAGGAAAGATTTACAGCCTCGGAAACCCTATGGGCCAGTCTACTCTGTCCTATAGGGCTTGCTATGAGTCAGAGGAATTGACTTGATGGCAACGGGTGGTGATAGCCAACGCAGCCAGGAGCTGCTTAGCCATTATCAGACAAAACCTTAAGTGATGGCAATGGGTGTGGTTCAGTTGAGAACTGCTCAGACTAAGCAGAACCTGCTCCCTGCTGCCCAACGTCCTCAAAGTTCTGGGTGTGACTCAAGCCAGCCAAACCCAGTTTACTAGCCTACATGCCAAACAAAAAAAAGTAATTTGCCTTACTGCACCTTCGTGCCATGATAACTTATGTAGTCCATAATGTTTGTATGTACTTCCTTGTGAGAGATGGTATAAAAGCTTCTGCCTCCCTCTGTTCGAGGAGTTTGATTTGAGCTATATATCTCCTTGCTCCTTGCCTGTGAGCCTGCAATAACTGCTCTTCCTCCCTCCTCACCTCAGTATATCTTTACTGATGAGAAGCCGCACCGAGCAGGACCTGCTTTGAGTAATGATGGAAGTGTGGTCAGCAGCTCTGATTCCGTGTCACCAAAATGATACTTTTTCCCTCAGAGGTCTCAGGCTTTAAACAGGAGATGAGAATGCAAGGGGTCTCTGGACTGGGGAAGCTTCAGGATGCAAATGAGCCTTCGAGCCCCACTGGTGGTTCTTGCCAAGTGCATGAGCTGGGCAGATGGGCATGCTAGCTCTGGGCCTGGGAGGGACAGAAACGTGTTTTATTGCAGTTGAAGAGTCCTCGGTGGGGAATGACATTATTGTGGGTTAATGGTGGATAGTGCTTTTCTTCCTTGCCTAATATCTTCGGATATTACATTAAATTGTTCTGAAGCCACCAGAATGGTTATTAAATTAGTACTCTTTTGGAAAAGTCTGGCAGTACATTTCTAGTGCTATAGCATTTGGCTTATGGCCTTTTCTGTTTTATTCTGTCCATTACTTTTCCCTAGCCGTGGCAGGGTGCCAGTTGGGCCCCAAATCTCTCATATACCCAGAAGATTTAAATTTAAAACTTTAAAAAGAGGGAGTGACATGTGTAAATATGCCCTGCCACCTAGGATTCCTATCTTAGTCATGGTTCAAATTTTAGACAAATATGAGACATAAAGATGTTCATGACAGTACTATTTATAAGAACAAAAATTTAAAAACAATCTAAACGTCAACAGCAGGGTAAAGAGTTAAGTAAATTATATTTCATCAACTAAGTAGAATATTTTGTAACCATTTACAATATTTGTTATAGGCTGTGGGGAAATAAATGTTCTCTTATACATTACTAGGGGGAATACGAACTGGTATAAACCTAGCAATAAATTTAGCAGTGTGTATCAAGAGTCTGAAAAACATGTGTACTTGTGATTCAATTTTAGGAATTTGTCCTAAGGAAAGGATTAAAAAGGGTTCCCATTTATAATACCAAAAGATTGTGGAGAAAAAAAAAACCCCTAGATTTCCAACAATAGGGAATTTGTTCAATAAGTTGTGGTACATCCTTCATTAGAATACATTGCAGTTATTAAAAATGATATAGAAATGTATTTTTTTTAACATAGAAAGATATTCACCATGAAGAGTTAAGTAGGGGGAATAAAAGCAAGCTACAAATCAATATATGCCTTGAATTTCCATTTTTGTTTGTCTGGATATTCTAATTTATCTTAATGAATAATTATTACCTATGAGATCAAGAAAAAATAACATTAACAACATTGTGAAAATGGAAGCTCTCTAGCAGCATAGAAAAAATGCTTAAAAATAATGGGGAGAAAGACAGGACAAAAATTTATATACTCTGTGATTGCAGCTATGTAAAAATTATGGTGCTTGACAAGAAGGGCAAATGGAAAAAATAAAAACTTTGATTTGTTAGGATGGGGAGATTACAGGTAATTTTCCATCCTTTTGGTTGTTCTTACTATGTTTATGTAATGTTTATTTTTTAAGTGGGAAAAAACCCTCTGAGACTTTTTCCTCTGTTGCCTTTCCTCTCCTCTCCGCTTCTCAGAATGGTTGCCTTTGTGGCAAGCAAGGCTGGCTACTGAAAATAACGCCTGATGAGCGTCTAGCTCTGTACAGCTCACTTTTACTTATCCCGGGGGAAGTCTGTCACAGTGATTGCTTCTCCTTTTGGGGCCCACCCATCTCTACCATATTTCTGACCCCTAGCCCCAAGCACCCACAGCCTCTCCCTGACCCTCCTGCCTGCCCCTTTGAGCTCTTTAGCCCCACTGGGCTCCACCCCGTTTAACTGGACCCCATGGATAAAATTTTCCAGTTTTGAAGTTTAGCTGGGTCACAGTGACAAGCTAACTAGTAGTGTATTAACACATTTCAACGCCTCCAGAAACAGACCCTCTCATACTCAGCTCTTGGGAGTATACATACCCCTTTGTGGAAAACAATTTGGCAAAATGTGCCAAAAGTCTTTAAAATGTTCACCACCTTTGGCTGAGTAATTTTGATTCTAGGGTGTTATAAAATAATAAGTATATGAAGATGTGGGTACAAAGATACACTGCTCAATACTTTTTATACTAGTAAAACATAGGAAATAATCTAAATACTCAACAACGACAAATTGGTTAAATAAATTATGACACATCACAGGGTTGCCATATCACATCTTTCTCCCGCAGAGCAGCTGGTGGGTTCGAACCGCCTACTGTTTGGTTAGCAGCCAAGCACTTTAACTACTGCACCACCAGGGCTCACTCTCCAGTTAAATTAGAATTTCAGATAAACAATTACTTTTTTTTTTAGTAGAAGTATATCCCAAATATTGCATGAGATGTACTTATTCTATCAAAATTATTCCTTGTTTATTGGAAATTCAAATTGGGACATACTTAAAAAATTATTTGTTTTTATCTGAAATTCTAATTTAACGGAGTGTCTTGCATTTCTGTTTGATAATCTGGCAGCTCTCATCACCCATGTAATAGAATACCATGTAGCCATTCAAATTTATGTTTTTAGAGCAGTGATTTTCAAATCGCGGTTCTTCTTTCTCTGTGCTTTCCCCAGACCGTCTCACCTTTTATCTGTATTTTACACTTCTGCATAAGATTTAGTTTAAAAATAAGGGCCCCACTACTAAAAGAAGCTTGAAAAGCACTGTTTTAGAAAACTTTAACAAAAGGAGACAATGCTTGTAAACTACTATGTAGAAAAAGACCGTATTACAAATCAGTATGACTCCAGCTTTGTATACACGTTCACAGACAGAAACTTAAAAAAAAAAAAAAAAAAATCACAGTTATTATTATCTCTGGGTGTTGGGATTATAGGTGATTTTTGGAAGATTTCCAGAAGATTTTCTGCATTGCACTAAATGCATTAACATTTTGAGAAGAATTATTACTAAAAATAACTGTCTTCTTAGATGATAGATGATGTTAATGCTTTAATATCATTAAGCCTCTGTATCTGTGATTCTTGAATTTGGGAGTTACAGATCTGATGAAGGCTTTGGGTTCTATTCTCAGAAAGTATATTCTCACACCAAATTTTACATACAATTTATGGGGGTCACAGGCCTCCCTCCCATGACCTCGTTAAGATCTCTTCCCTCTACATTCTAAAATACAATTACTTCACTTTGCCTGTTTATAAAGCTGCTTACTCTGTCCCTGTGGTGGTGGTTCTTAACCTTTCTTTGAGTGTGTGTGAGGGTTACACACCCATTCTAAGCTATGGACTCTTTCCTCAGAAAACACACTGACACTCACACACAGACTTACACACTGCTGCAGGCAGTTTCAGAGGTTCACAATCCATCCTGGGACTCCAGATTCAGAACCCCATGAAATCCCAAGCCTTGGGCATTCACTGGAGCCCTGACCCCGCTAATTGCCTTTAGAGCCAAACTGGTTAAATATGGATTTTGAAAGAAGAGACAAAGCCAAGGATAGAATCTAGCTCAGCACTCTCAGGGCCCTGCCTCGTGTGTGTGTGTGTGTGTGTGTGTGTGTGTGTGTGTGTGTGTGTGTGTGTGTTTGTGTGTGATACAGAGAGAAAGAGAGAGAGAATATGATAGGGGAAGAATTTCTTGCACTCTGAGTATCACTGAAAATTATTAAGAGTTGGGAGAATTCCACAGACAGGAAGAACTAGAAGGGAAATCCAAAGTTGGTACCTCTTACTTCGTATGATCTGTGCCTTTCAGATGACTGTGTGGGGTGAGAGGAAAATAGGACTATTGCTTAAACCCCAAGTTGGCTGTCCACTTGCTTTGAAGGGTCTCTCAAGCAGCTGTACCATGAATCAGCCTACCTGTCAACCACCGAGCTGAGGGAGACTGATGAGAGCCAGTGAGGTCAGGTCTGCATGGAGGAGTAGGGCAATTTGGTGGCACAGTGGTTAAGTGTTCGGCTGCTAACCAAAAGGTCGGCAGTTTGAATCCCCCAGCCACTTCTTGGAAACCCTGTGGGGCAGTTCTACTCTGTTCTGTAAGGTTGCTGTGAGTCGGAATCAGCTTGATGGTGATAGGTTTGGTTGTTTGGTATTTGAATTTTAAATGTGCATGTTCTGTTATCTAGCAACTCTACCTCCTGGTGTTGCTTCAAAAGAAGTACTTATTTACCCAAAGATGCATGTGCAGGATGTTTTTTTTTTTTTGCAGCATTCCAACGAACACAAAGTTACGTTTCACCCATTATACATTTTAAACCAAAACATAATCACCAAACACTATGTTCATAATATGAATTTGTGTCTCCTCTCCAAGGGGAAAAACACAACAATATTCTGCATAGGAAAAGTTCTAAGCTCAGGTGAACGCGGCCTGTATCTTTTTCATCCTACCCCCATATACTCTCTCAGGATCACAGGCCAGGAAGTGCCTCCAACAGCCCTCTACAGTGGGAAAAGCATGGGCTTCCAAATTTGTGTAATACTAACATATGGATACCCTTCCAATGGGAATACCAATGATTTTCTCTTTATTTTCAACCTGACAAAAAGATTTTAAAGTTCATTTAGAAGAACAAACATCTGAAAAGAGCCCTGCCCTTCTCCATTCCCATGTACCCTGTTATGGATTAAATTGTGTCCCCCCAAAATACCTGTCAACTTGGCTAAGTCATGATTTCCAGTACTGTATGACTGTCCACCATCTTGTCATCTGATGTGGTTCCCCTATGTGTTGTAAATCTTATCACTATGATGTTAATGAGACAGATTAGTGGCAGTTATGTTGATGAGATCTACAAGATTAGATTGTGTCTTAAGCCAATCTCTTTTGAGATATAAAAGAGAGAAGGGAGCAAAAAGACATGGGGACCTCATACCACTAAGAAAGCAGCGCCGGGTGCAGAGCACGTCCTTTCGACCTAGGGTTCCTGTGCAGAGAAGCTCTTGGTCCAGGGGAAGACTGATAAGAAGGACCTTTCTCCTGAGCTGACAGAGAGAGAAAGCCTTCTTCTGGAGCTGACACCCTGAATTTAGACTTGTAGCCTACTAGACTGTGAAAAAATAAATTTCTCTTTGTTAAAGCCATCCACTTGTGGTATTTCTGTTATAGCAGTGCTAGATGACTAAGACACACCCCCAAAAGCAAAAAACAGTGAGGGAGACATGCCTTGCCAGTTTTTAAAACTAACTCTGTTATTGGTGTTGTTAGTTGTTGTGGAGTTGATTCTGACTCATGGCCACCCAATGAGTGCAGAGTAGAATTGCTCCATAGGGTTTTCAAGGCTGTGGATTTTTGGAAGCAGATCACCAGACCTGTCTCCCGAGGTGCCTCTGGCTAGGTTCAAACTGCTAACCTTTCAACTAGTCCAAAACCAAAAACACGTTGCTGTCAAGTCAATTCTGACTCATAGCAACCCTATAGGACAGAGCGGAACTGCCCCATAGGGTTTTCAAGGACTGCCTGGTGGATTTGAACTGCCGACCTTTTGGTTAGCAGCCTGAGTTCTTGCAGTCGATGCTTAATTGTTTGTATCACCCAGGGCCTCCAAACTAACTCTAAAGCCACTATAATAAAAATAACATGGCATTGACTGAAGAAGAGACAAACAGATCAGTGGAACAGAACATTGTCTAGAAATATATGGGAAATAAATACATAACAAATTGGCATTCCAATTCAGTGAGAAAAAGATAGTTTGGCATAAATAATGTTGGCATAACTGGCTATTCCTATTGAAGAAAACAAAATTAGGCCCTCACAACAGAAAGTAAAATAAATTCTAGATTAATTTAAAATATTAATATTTAAAAAAACAACAAAAATGCTAAAATAAAATTGAGTAGAAAAACCTAACAGTGAGGAAAACCTTCTTAGGGAGAACAGGAAGTCCACAAGCCATTAAGGAAAAGGTAGATATATTTCACTATACGAAAATTAAGAATTTTCTTATGGCAGAAATACTATCAACAAATTCAAAACATAAACAGCATCCTAGGAAACAATCTTTGCACCACATGAGACAGATAAGAAGTTATTCCCTGAAATATACAAACTAATATGAAAAAGACAGTCCAAATAATAAAAAGGGCAAAGGATATGGACGATTCACTAAAGAAGAAACGCAAATTGCCAATAAATATATAACTGACAAGACAATTGATAGGGAAAATTAAAATAAAATACCATTTTTATCCATCAGACTGGGAAAAAATGTAAAAGAATAATAACATTCACTGCAGATGAAGCTGCAGGGAAACACAGGGAGCAGAGAAATTAATTTCCACCACATTTGGGAAAATAATTTGGCAGTATGTGCTGATATTTAAAATATGCTTATATTTTGGGGCTGTACTGAATAGAAATAAAAGCATCAGTATGTAAAGTCCTATGTATAAGGGTGTTTATTATAGCATTGTATATATTGGCAAAGACTTGAAATACCCCAAAAGTCCATTAGTGGGGAATGGTTAAACAAACTGCAGTAGGGCCATTCTACAAAGTGAGTTAGATCTAAACACCTTGTCCTGGAGAAATATCCCCAGTATTTTAAAGGGAAAGCAAGCTGAGGAACAGTTTATAAAGTGAGATTCCATTTTCTGTGTAAAGAGAGAGCAAGGGAGAGACAGCCAATATGTTGTTAGTTGCCATCAAGACAATTCCATCTCATGGCGACCCCATGTGTGCAGAGTAGAACTGCTCCATAGAGTTTTCAAGGTTGTGAGCTTTCAGAAGCAGATCACCAGGCCTTACTTTTGAGGCGCCTCTGGACAGGTCTGAACCACTGACGTTTCAGTTAGTAGTCCAATGCTTAACCATTTGTGTCACCCAGGAACTCCTAGCTAGCTATATGTATGTATATATCTATATATATATCTATGATCGTAGAGAAAAGAACAGAAAAAATACATGCCACGCTGTTAATGTTTAGCTCAGGGAAATGGGATTGGAGTGCGTTGGGGAGAAGGGTCAGAAAGAGAGAGTTTTAAGTTTTTCTTTAGAGACATTCCATTTCAGTTGCCTTCCGACTCATGGCAACCCCATGAGTTTCAGAGTAGAGCTGTAGTCCATAGGGTTTTCAATGGCTATGATCTTTCAGAAGTAGATCGCCAGGACTTTCTTCTGAGGTGCCTCTGGGTGGACTCCATCTTCCAACTTTTCAGTTAGCAGCCAAGTACGTTAACTGCTTGCACCACCCAGGGACTCCTTTCTTTAGATAGCTCTGTATTATTTAATTTGTTAAAACAGGGGAGTGTTGCTCTTGTAATTTTAAAAAATCTAATAACTATTTTTAAAAGAAGAAAGAACCTGGGCTTTAATTCTTGGTTCTGCCACTCATGAGCTGTCTGACCTGACATTCTTGCTATAAGATGTGGCTCTCGTGAGGATTAAATGAAGAAACGTATGCAAAGAGCCAGTCCCATAGGTGGCACACCACAAGCATGAGGAAACAAAGGTCCTGTGAACAGAGGTGATTCTTCCGAGGCCAGGGATGAAGTAGCAGAACTGAAACTGTCCAAGTCCCCCGATTCTCAGTGGGGTGCTCATCCCACCACGATCAGCCCCTCCCTTGTCCCTTGTGGGTCTTGTTCCAATGGATCTACCCTGCTCCAGTTCTTCTGGGTCCTCTGGCTGGACCAAGGTTAGAGGCCTAGCCCACAGCCCTAAAACCAAGCACTCCCAACTGGCCTCACAGGGATGGGTGTGTTAACCAATGGCCTTGGCCTCTCCCACTGGGCAGTCACTCCCTCCCTCCTCTGTCTGGGAAGGTGCCAACTGGCAAGACCTCACCTGGAGGGATTCCACACTTGACAAGTGCCTCCACCTCCAACTCCCACCACCAACCAAGCTCCCAGCCCTCAGTCCTCCTCCTTTGCACCCCAAACTTCTGCCCGGAGCTTCAAAAGCCAGTGAAACACAGGGAGTCTCATCTAAAGCCGGCCCATCCCATTCTCTCTCCATCCCCACGGTTTCCTTCATACTGTGAAAATTCTACCATTCCCCAAATCAGCCTTCCAAGCCACTCCTGCAGGCTTCAAGCATCACTCCAGGTCCTGAGTGGGCAAGAGCAAGAGTGGTTTTCTAAGAGATCAAAGAATTCTGACTCGGCTCCCTCGAGAACGGCAGATCTTGGAGGCGGCCTTGGCAGCAACAGCGGTGCCAGCAGCCATGGACCCAGAGACAGGAAGGGTGGGAACAGCTTCATCTTGTCCTTGGGTCGGTGTTTCCAGTTCTAGGTCTGCGTGCTTGTGTGAGTATGTGGGTGTGCTTGTGTGTGTATATGGACATGCATGTGGGTAGACATGACAATGCTTCTATGTATCAAAGAATACACGTGTGTGCAGGCAGGTGTACTTCTGTGTGTGTGCATACACTTATACTCTAAATACAAAATTTCTTTAGGGAGGCACAGAGGGGTTCACCCCCATGGTTAGAGATTTACTTTTTTTATTGTACTTTAGATGAAGGTTTACAGAACAAATAGTTTCTCATTAAACAGTCCACATATTGTTTTATGACATTGGTTTTATGATCTTGGGTTCCCTATTATCAGCTTTCCTGTCCTCTCCTGCCTTCTAGTCCTTGTCCCTGGACTGTTGTGCCCCATTAGTCTCATTTTGTTTTATGGGCCTGTCTAATCTTTGGCTGAAGGGTGAACCTTGGGAGTGACTTCATTACTGAGTTTAAAGGGTGTCTGGGGGCCAAACTCTTGGGGTTTCTCCAGTCTCTGTCAGGCTAGTAAATCTGGGTTTTTTTTGTGAGTTAGAATTTTGTTCTACATCCTTCTCCAGCTCTGTCCAGAGCCCTCTGTTGTGATCCTGGTCAGAGCAGTCAGTGGTGGTAGTCGGGAACCATCTAGCTGTACTGGACTCAGTCTGGTGGAGGCCTTGGTAGCTGTGGTCCATTAGCCCTTTGGACAAATCTTTTCCTTGTATCCTGTTCTCTTCATTCTCCCTTGCTCCCAATGGGGGGTGAGACCAGTGGAGTATCTTAGATGGCTGCTTACAAGCTTTTAAGACCCCAGACGCTACTCATCAAAGCAGAATGTAGAACATTTTCTTTGTAACCCATGTTATACCAATTGAGCTAGATGTTCCCCGAGGAGATTTACTTATTTTGGAATTGACTTTTCCCAAAAACTTCCTGTACCATTTGTGGGGAAGCCAGCAGCGTCCTATGAAATGTCCCTAAGTAAGTTTGCACACACACGTGCTAAAAACAGCCACTGGGGAACCAGAAGAGAAGCTTGGCTCTCTGGGGTCTTGTGCCTTCATTTTGCCTCTGAGGTGGCTTGAATTCCTGAGACATCTGAGAGCAGCTCTGTCAGACCCTGAAACACAGCAGTTTTAGTGTCTTAGGAAGAGATGAGAACTGAGTCCAGGGAAGGCCCCTCTGGTGCTACCCTCCAAGCATGAGGACCCGTCCCTGGAGCCTGGCAGCCCCACAGTGACGCAGGGAGTCCTTGGCAGACAGCCCAGCGAAGCAGGATTCACAGAGCCTGGAGATATGGGAGGAAAGGAAGGCAGGTTCAGAGTGCTCAGGGTGGGTAGTCCCTCCAGACCCAGGAGGTGGAAGCTGGATTCTGCTCGCCTGCTCTGGGTCTCAGTCCCCATACCTGTTAGATAAAGGGATTTAGGTCTGTGCTTCTCAAAGGACAGTCCATGAACCTCATGGATTTGAGGTAATCCATAGGCAAAGATATGAGACGAACACGATTCATCTGGTTTTTGTTCAAAGATTTGGGAGCGATGACATTATGTTGTATTAAACAGGAAGTAGGTGCAAATACCACATTCATCTTTGATTCTCACAGCTTTGTGGGGACTTAGGATCTGCCTCAGGCCCTGCCTCAGGCCTACTGAAAGATGTGTCTCCTCTCCTCCACAGGGTCAGGGGCTCTGGGGACAGGAACTCAGTCTCGACCTCAAACAAGTATTTTTTTATGCTTTGGCCAGTAGCTTTTCCACGTTTTCTCAGTGAGGGGCTGGAAGCTAGTTGGTCATGGCTGGAAGCAGGAATTCAAGGCCTCAGCCTTGGGTTCCATCTAGAGTTGCATCTCAGGATCTCAGAGGACACACCATGCAACTTTCCCATCACTGGTCCTACCTCTGTAGGACAAAAGAGGCCCCAGTCCTCAGGTAAATACAGACTCATATCTTCCCCAAACTCCATCTCTCCTCAGTCACATCCCCCACCTGCAACTCGAGCGACACAGAAGATACCCAATAAAGCCTCTACCAGATATTCCCACTGGGCTCCCAATTTGGTGTATTAAATTGTCTTCTGTCACAAGGACCACTTACTTACAACAGCTGTTGCCACGGCAACCAAGCAGCCAGCCTGCTGTTCTAGCTAACAACCACAAGCCTCCCACTGGCTATTTGGCTTGGCGAACCAGAGGGGAAGATACCCTCAAAGTGTCTGTGAGGCTGGAACATGGTGGGGAGACGTGGGAAGTGAGGAAGAGGGAACAGGAAGGAGTTGGGTGAAGTGTTGAGCTCAGTGTTTTTGGATTTGTTCTAGAATTCTCCAACAACAAGTTGGGGCTGGGACAACTGTAAAACGATTTGTGCCCGGCATCATCTTATGATGTAGGCCACTTCTCCAGCAATGCCTCCTTCACTCCCTCCTCCCCATTTCTGCAAGATAGAGGAGGGAGGGGTCCTCCAGGGGCAGACAGAGGGCCACACAACCAGGAAAGAATCCCACAAATGCAGATGAAGGGCTCTGGGCAGTCACCAGCTCTGAGACAGAGTAGGCCATCCACCGGGAACTGATGTTGGGGTGTCTTTGAGGGGCTGTAACCCCTGTGCCCTCCTGACTCTTCCTGAGAGGAGAGGCAGTTTCTTTTAACCAGTCCTGAATGTTTCCAGTCTGAAGTATAGTTTAGTGACCAGGGGTAAGGGCTTTGATGCCACACAGGTAAGAGTTCAAGTTGTGGCTCCTTCACTTGGTACCTGCTTACTTAACCTTACTGAACTTCAGTTTCCTTAGCTATAAAATGTAATGAACATAGTACACAATCTCATCAAATGATTTAATTGAAATTAAATACATAAAATATGCAAGACACAGTGCCTGGCACATAGCAAGCTCTCAATAAGTGGGGAGTGTTATCATTATTATTGCTATTATCATCAATGATTATTATGTTGATTAGCACCTAGAAGTTGATTAAGTTGATTAAGACCTAGAAGTTGAAGTAACAATTAAGAGATTTAAAAGAATTAAGAATTAAAAAAAAAAAAGCAAGCCTCAGCATTGGTTATATGTGATAATATCATTTTCATTTAAAAAAATTAACAGTGGATATCTCTTTGTGATGGTGGTATGATTTTTTTCTTCATGCCTTCTGTTTTTCTGTAATTGGAAAAACTACCTTTCTTAAGGGTCAAAGATGAACATTGAAAATGAGTCATTGAGTCAAAGACTAAAAATTACTGAATGGTACACTTTAAATGGGCAAATTGTATGGTATGTGAATTATACCTCAAAAAGCTGTTACCAAAACAAAAAAAATTAAAAAATGAGTCAAAGTGTGCATAAAATAACCCATTCAAAAATTCTTAACTAAAATAGTGTAAGCTACTAACCAACCAAACCCATTGCCGTCGAGTGGATTCTGACTCATAGCGGCCCTGTAGGACAGAGTAGAACTGCCCCATGGGGTTTCCAAGGAGTGGCTGGTGGATTTGAACTGCGACCTTTTGGTTAGCAGCCAAACTCTTAACCACTACACGACCAGGGCTCCAGTATAAGCTAAAGCAAAAAAAAAAAAAAAAAAAAAGTAAGCGAAAGAAACAAAAAAGTGAGGCAAGAGCTGAAAAACAGAACTATTAAGTGAAAGTTAAAAAGTCAGATAACATATCTATTGGTAGGGTGATGAGGAATCAAGTACTTGCATATTCTGCTGGTGGGAGTATAAATTGGTACCACTGACAAGGAAGGCAAATAGATAAAATCAATGAAAATTACAAATCCATATACTCTTTAACCAGCAATTTCCTTTAAGAAAATTTATCCTGTAGATATTCTGGTGCCAGCAAGAAATGATATATGTGCAAGGTTATAAACTACGGCATTGCCTGTATTAGTAAAAGACTGGAAAGGGCCAAATGTCCATCTATCGGTGACTTGTTGAATAAGCTATGGTGCATCCATACAATGGAAAACTATGCAGCTGTAAAAATAAAACTAAAAGAATGAGGAAACTATCTTTTGATATAGAAAGATTTCCAAGCTATATATATATATATAT
>NW_004443946.1:21638088-21650189 GCF_000243295.1 Trichechus manatus latirostris | reverse complement strand
AAAATTTTCATCACCCCAAACACAAACTCTGTAGTCATTAAGCAATAATTGCCCCAAGCTATGTTGTTATTAAGTGAAAAAAAATCAGTTTACAAAACAGTGTATATAATATGTTACCATTTGTATAAAAAGTGGGAAAAGACTATATATTTATAATTTCATATATATGCATAAAGAAATTCTGGAAGGATACAAGAAAATAAATAAAAGTGGTAGAAACTAAGCAGATACAGAACAAGATTTTCCAGATGGAAACTTTTCACTGTATTTCTTTTTACACTCTTAGAACCTTATGAATATATTACCTATTAAAGATTAAATAAAAATTCATATGCTGTCTTCTGGAGTTTGCTATAAAACTCCAGGGAAAAAAAAGTGGGAGGGGTCTAGATGAAACAAGAATGGCAAAATGTTAATAATTGTTGAAGCTTGATGATGGGCCCATGGGAGTTCACTGTATGTTTGAAAAATTTCATAATAAATTATTAAAAATTTAAAAAGGTATTCATAATAGTCAAAAGGTAGAAAAAATCCAAATGTCTATCAACTGGTGAATGAATAAACAAAATGTGGTATATCTATACAATGGAATATTATTCAGCAATAAAAAGGAACAAACTAAACTACAGATACAAACTACAAAATGGAACAGCCTCAAAAACATTGTGCTAGGGAGGCGGGGCCAAGATGGTGGAGTAGTCAGACTCTTCCACTGGACCCTCTTACAACAAAGACCTGAGAAAACAAGTGAATCAATTATATATGGCAATCTGGGACCCCTGAACATAAAAGGCAGAGCTGAGGAACTGGACTGAGAGGCAGGGGGAGGGAGAGACAGTTCAGAAGCCAGACCTGACCTGGCGAGAGCCTGAGCCCTTCAGGTATGATCAGCTCAGGGGTGAGTGATGAGGCAGGCAAGCAGCAGTACCCGGGAGGCACGGTTTCTGCACTGGGAGTGACCCCATGCCAGACAGTCTACACAGCCACCCAGAACCAGTGAGAAACAGCCTTGGATTGGCAAAAGATAAGTACTTGCGTACGGCCTACCCTACACGGATCAAAAACACCCCCCTTAGGGAAAAACCTCTCTCCAATTTACCTCCCCGCTCCCTGCTCTGTACTGGGTCCAAGACTGGCTTCAGCAATTGCTGAGTCCCCTGGGCCAGAAGTAGGATCCATCACACGCCAGGAGCCATTCTCCCTGCCTTGAAGAGTGAACAAACTAACAAAGAGGGGAAAAAATAAACTGCTGGCTCCCCTAAGCCAGGAACCCAGGGTAGGCACAGCTCCTTTGCCTAGGCACAGGCATAAGGGATCCACGGACTTTGAGTGCCTTTCCCCCTGCATAGACATTTCAACAGTGTAGGCCCTCATTACTGCAGTACAACAGGGAATATACCAGAAGTTTAACTTCAACTGTTTCAGCTGTGAAGTGGCAGGTTCTTGACATTTGACACTGCTCTGCTCATTAAGCAGGGTCTTCACCTACCCACATCAGGGGCCTGAGGACTGGTGGCTCCACCCACGCCCCCTAGCCAACTGCGATAGGGGCCCACGAATAAGAGGTGACGCTCAGTCCTTACAGCCAACAGCATTAGGTGCTCAAAGTCCGGCTGCAAAACCCACCCATCTACGTGCCCTAGGGAACAGGGACACGTCTTCCTCCTGGACCCTCAGGGGCAGCCGTCAGTCCCCTGCCTTGCTCAGAGTGTGTCCCCCTGCTGCAGCCAGATGCCTGTGCCTACACCAATCACACTTGCCTGTAAGAGAGAGCCTATACCACACACTTGGTGGCTATCTGTGTGGGTACCTGAACTGAATCCATACAGGAGTGGGCAGACTTCTGAGCTCACATACCTAGTAACACATCTAACCACCTGGTGACAGGACATTAGAGCTTCAAAGGTATCAGTAATCAAACTAGCTCATACAAGCAGCTTATTTGGGCATATCAAGACAAAACAAGCTAGGACACAGTAAGCAAACATAAAATAAATAAATACGATAACTTACTGATGGCTCGGAGACAACAGTCAATATCAAATCACATAAAGAGGCAATCCATGATGGCTTCAGCAAGCTCCCAAAATAAAGAATCTAGAAATTTTCCAGAGGAGGAAAATTTCTTGGAATTACCAGAGGCAGAATACAAAAGATTAATGTACAGAACTCTTCAAGAAATTAGGAAGGAAATTAAGCAAAAACATTGTGCTAAGGGAAAGCGGCCAGACACACAACCATATTATAGGATTCCATTTATATGAAATGTCCAAAACAGGCAAATCCATAGAGACAGAGAGTAGATAGTGGTTGCCTGGAGCTGAGGGTGGGAAGGGGAAGTGACTGCAAATAGGCAAGACAGACCTTCTTGGGATAACAGAAATGTTCTAAAATTGGAATATGGTGATGGGTACACAACTCTGTACATTTGCTAAAAGTCATTGAATTGTACACTTAAAATGGGTAAATTTTATACTATGTTAATTACACCTCAGTAAAGTGGTTTTTAAGACAACTTTAAAGCCCTAGTGGCACAGTAGTTAAGCGTTCAGCTGCTAACCGAAAGGTTGGAAGTTGTAACCCACCAGCAGCTCCACGGGAGAAAAGACCTGGCAATCTGCTTCCACAGAGATTACAACAGCCTTGGAAACACTATGGAGCAGTTGTACTCTGTCCTATACAGTCACTATGAGTCGGAACCCACTCGACTCTATGGCAACGGGTAAGGTAAGGGGTAAAGTGGTTTTTAAGAAGCCCTGGTAATGAAACGCTTGGGCTGCTAACCAACCTGTCAGCGGTTCAAACTCACCCAGCAGCTACTCAGGAGAAAGATCTGGAGATCTGCTTCCATAAAGATTACAGCGAAGAAAACCCTATGGGACAGTTCTACTCTGTCACGTGGGGTTGCTGTGAGTCAGAATCAACTTGACGGCACCCAACAACAACAAAGTAGTTTTTTAAAAAGGTAAAGGAATTGGGGCTACTAAGAGGTGGCAGTGATTAAGAGCAGGGGCTCCGGCATTAGACTCATTGGGTTAAAAGCTCTCCCAGTTTAGCTAGGCAAGCAACTTACAAACTTCCAGTGTTCTTATCTGTGAAGTGGGGCTGATAGCGACTAATGCTTACAGTAACGCCCAGCATCAGTCCAAGTATTTTACATATATCAGTTCCTCTAAGTCTCATGACTCTCCTATGGGGATCATCACCTTATAAAAGAGGAAACTGGACACAGAGATGTTAAGTGACGTGTCCATGGCCACACAGCTAGCAAGTGGCAAGCAGACTGACTTTAAGGGCCATGTGCTTAACTACCGTACTGTACTACCTCACAATGATACCACCTAACTCATTAGGTTGTTATGAGAACCAAATAAAATTAATACAAAGTGTTTGGCATACAGTAAGTGTTCGACAAATACTAGCCAGGGAGGAAATCACTATCTTAACTGATTCAAATGACTATTTTTAATAGTCATTTTGTGTTTTTAAATGTTCAGGAAGGAAAAAGCAAAGCCTGTTTAAGAAACGGTCTGAAAAAAGTGCTAGAGTCAAAGGGCAGCCATAAAGAAATCCCTTTTCTATCTGGTTTAGACATTAAGGGATGGAGACAGTGGAGAGAAGTCAATACAATTCCTAATGTGTACTTAAGTGCCTGGGTTCCTTTGCTAGATGGTAGGGCAGTGTGCTGCGGGGTTTAGAGACCAAGCTTTGGGGCAGGACAGAACTGAGTTTGAATCCCGGCTCTTCTACTGACTTAGCCATCTGACCAGTGACAACATACAGTTGATTCTCGTTATTCGCAGTAGTTATGTTCTATAAAAGGAGCCCTGGTGTCGAAAACAGTTAAGCTCTAGACTGCTAACCGAAAGGTCAGTGGTTCAAACCCAACCAGCAGCTCCGTGGGAGACCTGGTGATCTGCTTCTGTAAATATTATAGCCAAGAAAACCCTATGGGGCAGTTCTACTCTATCACAGGGGGTTGCTATGAGTCAAAATTGACTCGACAGCACCTAACAACAATAACAACATGCTCTGTAAATTCACCGCGAACACTGAATTACCGAATACCAAACCAATACCCCTACGGGAAATACAGCGTTAGGCTCCTGCAAGCTTCTGGTCATAATAGTCTCATTAACCAGTCAATACATAACCTTGTTTTTATGTGTGTTTCTGTTTAAAGATACCTTATTTAATATATATTGTCTATTCATTAACATTGAACTCATGCCTGTCTGTGTCTTAGTTTCTTCAACTGTAAATTGGTGAAAAGAAATGGTACCTATCCCATAAGAATGTTGGCAGAAGAAAATAAGATCATGTGTGCAAAATGCTTAGCACGGTGTTGGGCATAGAGTTTAAAAAACAAACAACAAAAACAGTTGCTGTTGAGTCAATTTCGACTCAGGGTGACCTCACGTGTGTCAGAGTAGAACTGTGCTCCATAGAGTTTTCAATGGCTGATTTTTCAGAAGTAGATCACCAGGCCTTTCTTCCCAGGTGCCTCTGCGTAGACTTAAACCACCTGGGACACCACCTTCCATAAACATCAGCTATTAATAAGACAGTGATGAGGCTAAGACAAAGCTATTCACAGGTCCCTTCTCACCCCAGTCTCCTGCCTTGAGGAGGGACCCAGGATAATGATGCCATCAGGTCTGTGCCGAGGAAGGCCATCTGAACCCTCGTAAGTTAGCAGTGCCTGTGGGGTCATGCCCAGTACATGACTCAGGGCACCCACTACAGTAATGACCGTGGTTCCTTGCACTTTTCTAGCACTTGACAGTTTGCAGAGCACTTTCACATGCTCTCATTTGATAAGCCTGTATTACCCTAACAGTCATTTCACAGATCAAGAAACCGGAGAAGTCGGTGCGGGGGACGGGGGGACTACACAGCTAGGGGATCCAAACCCAGGGTGTCAGACACCTAGTCCTACATCACTTTGAGTTTTCCTGGCAGAGGTGAGGGGTTGTCCTGACTCATCACACGGGCTCTCCTGCCTCAGCTTCTGTGCCCAGTGGTTGGCAAGTACAGTAGAGGGGCCTGGAGGGCCAGGGTTAGAGTCAGGGCTTGGTTTATGTCTGTGGAAGGGAGCCTCCCTCCACTTGCCCTGGCCAGGAATAGGAGAGGTGAGGAGCACACCCTGGTCTCATTGGACTGCATCCTCACCAGCCCAGCTGTCTGCACACCTAGTCTACCCAGGTCACCCAATGCAGAGACACAGGAAAGCTAGAGCCAGGAGGCTCTGTGGATACACTTCAAATGTTCCTATGTCATTTTTAAATGTCAAGCCCCGGGGCAGCAAGGAGGCCACGCCTCTTCCAGAAAGAACCACTTGACCCAAAAATATCTGTCAAGGAGATGAAGAATTTAAATATGAAAAAAGGGTCACGGAGCCCCAGTGGGTCTGGGAGCCTCCTTGACACAGGGGCTGTTGCTGTTAGGTGCCGGCAAGTCGATTTTCCACTCTTAGGACCATAGGACCCAACGTAACCGAGTAGAAATGTCCAGTAGGGTTTTCTTGGCTGTGATCTTTACGGAAGCAGATTACCAGGTCTTTCTCACACAAAGCCACCACATGGATTCAAACCACCAGCCTTTCAGTTAGCAGCCCAAGCACTGCACTATGGCACCACCAGGGCTCCTTGACACATGGGCAGTCACTTCTAATCACTCTCTCTTGCCCTGTGAGCCCCAGTGATCCAGAGGAACTCCATGTGTGGAGGGAGCTCTGTGGCTTACGAAAGCTGCAGAGCACCGAGAGGGAGCCTTCGCAGGTGAGGTTTGCCTCCTTGAGCACAGCTGAACTGTAGTCAGTAATGAAACCTGGATGGACGGCTCTGTATTTAATTCTTTTCAATTACGGCTGCAATAGTACTTTCATTCTCCACCGTCATTTTCAAGGGCTGGTAATTTTCTGAGACCGTTACTATTTGGGCTGAGACTCTGTTCTGAGCCCAGAGGTAAATGTTCAGGGAATTTTCCGAAGCCAGTCTGAGTGCTGCTGGAAGGCACTCTCAACAGCCACATTCTTAATGCAAATCTTTCTATCATTCTCCACCATAGCATCTTGGGGTCAATGAGAGCCTTACTATTTTTACAACCTTTTCATTTGCTTCTGTCAGTTTAAAATCATCAACAGTGAAACCAACGGGCAAAGCCCACGCCGACATCTTGTCTCCACTCCTCTGGGGAGGCACCAAAGACAGATGACTCTGGGAGTCTGCCCCTGCAGAGCTGTTCCCGGTGCAGGCGGCCTGGATTCAATTCTCATGTCTTGGGGAAGCAGTCTCTTCCCCCGCCTTCCTGTTTGCCTGCAAGGCCATCCAAGCTGTTGGTTTCCTGAGGCAAAGGGTCCTTCTTCTCCTGGGAGCGCTGAATCCTGGGAAAACAACCACTTCCTCCCAGGAAAGATCAGGCAAGATATGTAGGTGAAAGTGCAAACTTGAAAGCTTCTACGATTATCAGTTCTTATGTTATAAATGCACATGCGGTTATGCAGCAGTATCTTTCACTGGGGCCTTGTCTCTCGCTTTTGTAAATCTTACATTAGATCAGTGATATTGACCAACAAAGCATATGTGCATATTAAATTAATTAGCAAAAATTACTGTTGTTGTTAGTCACTGTACAGTGGATTTCCATTCTTCCTGACTCCATGCGTGCAGCGTGGAACTGCTTTATAGGGTTTTCAAGGCTGTGATCTTCTGGAAGCAGATCGCCAGGCCTGTCTTTTGAGGCACCTCTGCTTGGGCCTGAACTGCCAACCTTTTGGCTGGTAGTCAAGAGTTTAACCATTTGCACCACCCAAGGACTCAGTAGGAACAAAAATAACCCAGAACAATTTCTACACTGGGCGTGGAGCGGAGCCCTGTTTTGAGAGGTCCAGAACTCATTTCTCATTTCCCCTTCCTAAGAGCACCCTGATTTCCTTTTAGGCAGGGCTTCAGATCAGTTCCTCCTGGTTCAGTCATGGCTGAGGAAGCACTATCTGAACAGAACTAAATTTTTTTTTTTAAATTGTGCTTTAGGTGAAAGTTTACAGCTCAAGTTAATTTCTCATACAAAAATTTATACACATATTGTTTTGTGTTATTAGTTGCAATTCCCACAATGTGACAGCACACTCCCCCCTTCCACCCCAGGTTCCCTGTGTCCATTCAACCAGTTCCTGTCCTTTCCTGCCTTCTCATCCTGCCTCCAGTCAGAAGCTGCCCATTTGGTCTTGTGTATCTGATTGAACTAAGAAGCACACTCCCCCTGTGTACTATTTTTTGTTTTATAGTACTCTCTAATCTTTGTCTGAAGAGTGGGCTTTGGGAATGGTTTCAGTTCTGGGTTAACAGAGTGTCTGGGGGCCATAGTTTCAGGGGTTCCTTCAGTCTCTGTCAGACCATTAAGTCTGGTCTTTTTACGTAAATTTGAGTTCTGCTCCACACTTTTCTCCCGCTCCATCCGGGACTCTCTGTTGTGTTCCCTGTCAGGTGGGCCATTGATGGTAGCTGGGTACCACCTAGTTCTTCTGGTCTCAGGCTGGTGGAGTCTCTGGCTTATGTGGCCCTTTAGTCTCTTGGGCTAATATTTTCCTTGTGTTTCCAGTACAGAACCGAATTTTTAAAATTTGAGTGAACCAGAACAATAACCACAACGGGAAAAATTACAGGTTGAAGCCCTGCTAGAAACGTAATCTCTCTCTTAGAAAACAAGAGCAGCATATGTCTTGCATAACAACCAAATCTTTTGCCCGTGGGATTCTGTGCAGAATCAGAAACAGCGGCGCCCCACTCAAAGATGGTGGCCGACTGTGCCACTTTGAACATGTGTCACTCTCCATAGTCCTGCCAATAATCCAATCTCATGCATCAGGCTCCTAAAAGGCTCACTACGCCTCTTCCAAGTCTCTTATTCCAGGGCTTCAATCTGTAATTGTCCCGTTTCTAGTTATAGTTCCAGATCTCCCAATTTTTTTTTTAATTGTACTTTAGATGAAGGTTTACAGAACAAACTAGCTTCTCATTAAACACTTAGTACACATATTGTTTTATAACATTGGTTAACAACCCCACGACATGTCAACACTCTCCCTTCTCTACCTTGGGTTCCCTATTATCAGCTTTCCTGTCCCCTCCTGCCTTCTAGTCCTTGCACCTGGGCTGGACTCGTTTTGTTTTATGGGCCTGTCTAATCTTTGGCTGAAGGGTGAACCTTGGGAGTGACTTCATTACTGAGCTAAAAGGGTGTCCAGGGGCCGTACTCTTGGGGTTTCTCCAGTCTCTGTCGGGCCAGTCCAAATTTTGAAAATTCAGGTCTCTTCCAATTTTGCTTCATTGGCTATGATGGACCCAGTGTGAAGTGGTTCGAAGCTCTGCTTTTAGGGAATCGCCTTTGTCTCTGAATAAACCTCACTTGGCTTTACTCCTACCCCTACCCCTACCCCCACCAGAGAAGCTGGAGTGGTCCTTGCAGGCCCCTTTGGAGACGTTCTGCCTCCAAAGGGCAGCCACGGAACTTAAGCTGGGCCAACAAGGCCCTCTTAGGCCTTGGGCTTGAGACCAGCAACAGAGAACTTATACTCTGAGCCTTCTAGCAAAGGGCAGCCTTCAGAGGTTTTGACTACAGACCTGGGGAGGCCTGGTTCCCAGCATCCTCCATATCCTCATAATATATTCCCAGATGACTTAAGTTAGCTGTAGTCACTTATAACCCAAACCCATTGCCGCTGAGTCAATTCCAACTCATAGTGACCTGCAGGACAGAGTAGAACTGCCCCATAGTGTTTCCAAGGCTGCAATCTTTATGGAAGCAGACTGCAACATCTTTCTCCCACAGAGCAGCTGGTGGGTTCGAAATGCCGACCTTTCAGTTAGTAGTTAAGCACCTAACCATTCCACAACCAGGGTGCCCTCATTTATAACCAGAGACTCCAAATGGATTCATAGGGCCTCAGACAAGGCAAAGTGTTGGCAATTCCATCAAAGGGACATCTTCCACTGTGGCAGGTTCAGCCACTCTTAGCCTCTCCGAGGCCTCCAGCACCTCAACATCCCTCAGAGGCTCCAAAAGGGAAAACAATTAGAGATCTCTATCCTCTGGCCAGGAGGCCCTGGGTGGTGCAAATGGTTAAATGCTCAACTACTAACCTTAAATTTTGATGGTTCAAACCCACCCTGACATGCCTTGGAAGAAAGGCCTGGTGATCTGCTTCCAAAAGGTCCCAGCCTTGAAAATCCTATGGAGCACAGTTCTACTCTGCAACAGATGTGGTCACCATGAGTCAGAATCAACTTGATGGCAACGGTTGTTTTTTTTTTTTCTGGTTTATACTCTAGTCAGGAAGACAGCCCATGCCAAACTCAGACCCAAATGTGAGCCCTGGTCCACACATGTTCTCTCTCATTCTCTGTTGTTGTTGTTAGGTGCCATAGAGTCAGTTCCGACTCATAGTGACCCTCTGTACAACAGAATGAAACACTGCCCAATCCTGCGCCATCCTCACAGTCGTTATTATGCTTGAGCCCATTGTTGAAGCCACTGTGTCAATCCATCTCATCAAGGGTCTTCCTCTTTTTTGATGACCCTCTACTTTACCAAGCATGACGTCCTTCTCCAGGGACTCATCCCTCCTGATAACTTGTCCAAAGTACGGAGACGAAGTTTTGCCATCCTTGCTTCTAAGGAGCATTCTGGCTGTACTTTTTCCAAGACAGATTTGTTCATTCTTCTGGTAGTTCACGGTATATTCAAGATTCTCTGCCAATATCATAACTGAAAGGCGTCAGTTCTTCTTCAGTCTTCCTTATTCATTGTCCAGCTTTTGCATGCATATGAGGCGATTAAAAATATCATGGCTTGGGTCAGGTGCACCTTAGTCCTTAAAGTGACATCTTAGCTTTTGAACAGTTTAAAGAGGTCTTTGCAGCAGATCTGCCCAATGCAACACATGGTTTGATTTCCTGACTGCTGCTCCCATCAGCGTAGATTGTGGATCCAAGTAAAATGAAATCCTTGACAACTTCAATCTTTTCTCCATTTATCATGATGTTGCTTATTGGTCCATTTGTGAGGATTTTTCTTTTCTTTGTGCTGAGGAGCAATCTATACTGAAGGCTGTAGTCTTTGATCTTCATTAGTATGTGCTTCAAGTCCTCTTCACTTTCAGCAAGGAAGGTTGTGTCTTCTGCAAATCACAAGTTGTTAATGAGTCTTCCTCCAATCCTGATGCTGCATTCTTCTTCATATAGTCCAGCTTCTTGGATTATTTGCTCAGCATACCAATTGAATAAGTATAGTGAAAGGACACAACCCCGACACACACCTTTCCTGACTTTAAACCATGCAGTATCCCCTTGTTCTGTTCAAACGACAGTCTTTTGGTCTATGTACAGTTTTCTCATGGGCACAATTAAGGGTTCAGGAATTCCCATTTTTCACAATGTTACCCATAATTTGTTATAATCTACACAGTTGAATGCCTTTGCATAGTCAATAAAACATGGGTAAACATTGGTATTCTTTGCTCTCAGCCAAGAACCATCCGACATCAGCAATGATATCCCTCATTCCACGCCCTCTTCTGCTGCAACCGTTTTTGAATGATCTTCAGCAAATTTTACTTGTGGGTGATATTAACAATATTATTCAATAATTTCTGTTGGATCACTTTTCTTTGGAATGGGCACAAATATAGATCTCTTCCAGTCTATTGGCCAGGAAGCTCTCGTCCAAATTTCTTGACATAGGCAAGTGAGCACCTCCAGTGCTGCATCTGTTCGTTGAAACATCTCAATTGGTATTCCACCAATTCCCGGAGCCTTGTTTTTTGCCATTCCCTTCATGGCAGCTTGGACTTCCTCCTTCAGTACCTTTAGTTCTTGATCATATGCTACCTCCTGAAATGGTTAAATGTCGACCAGTTCTTCTTTGGTACAGTGACTCTGTGTATGCCTTCCAACTTTTTTTGATGCTTCCTGCATCATTCAATATTTTTCCCGTAGAATCCTTCAATATTGCAACTCAAGGCTTGAATTTTTTCTTCGGTTCGTTCAGTTTCAGAAATGCTGAGCATGTTCTTTCCTTTTGGTTTTCTAACTCCAGGTCTTTGCACATTTCATTATAATAATTTACTTTGTTTTTTCTAGCCAACCTTTGAAATCTTCTCTTCAGCTCTTTTACTTCGTCATTATTTCTTTTGCTTTAGCTACTCTCCATTCTAGACTATGACAGACTAGGGAGAAGGACTTGGCAGTCTACTTCTGAAAAAATTGGCCAGTGAAAACCTTATGAATAGCAGTAGAACATTGTCTGGTATAGTGCCAGAAGATGGACCTCTGAGGTTGGAAGGCACTCAGATATGACTAGGGAAGAGCTTCCTTCTCAAAGTAGAGTTGACCCTAATGAGGTGGATGCAGTAAAGCTTTCAGGACCTTCATTTGCTGAGGTGGCACAACTCAGAAAAAAACAGCTGCAAACATCTGTTAATAATCAGAATGTGGAATGGATGAAGTATGAATCTAGGAAAATTGGAAGTCATCAAAAATGAAATGAACCACATAAAGATTGACATTCTAGGCATTAGTGAGCTCAAATGGACTGGTATTGACCATTCTGAATCGGACAATCATACAGTCTACTATGCTGGGAATGATAAATTGAAGAGGAATGACATTGAATTCATCACCAAAAAGAACATTTTAAGATCTATCCTGATGTACAGTGCTTTCAATAATATGATAATATCTATATGCCTACAAGGAAGACCAATTAATACAACTATTATTCAAATTTACGCACCAATCACTAATGCCAAAGATGAGGAAACTGATGATTTTTACAAACTTCTGCAGTCTGATATTGATCAAAAATGCAATCAAGATGCGTTGATAATTACTGGTGATTGGAATGTGAAAGTTGGAAACGAAGAAGAATCGGTAGTTGGAAAATATGGCCTTGGTGATAGAAACAACACCAAAGATCACATGATGGAATTTTGCAAGACCAATGACTTCTTCATTGCAAATACCTTTTTTCTTTTTTATTGTTGTAATTAAATGAAGTTTACATTTCAAGCTAGTCTCCCATACAGAATTTTTTTTTTTTAC
>NW_004443946.1:21605273-21637469 GCF_000243295.1 Trichechus manatus latirostris | reverse complement strand
CACTCACCAAAGTAGGATGCAGAACATTTTCTTAATAAGCTTTGTTATGCCAATTGACATAGATGTCCCCTGAAAGCATGGTCCCCAGACCCCACATCCCTGCTACTCTTTGTCTCTCAAAGTATTTGATTGTATTGAGGAAACTTCTTAGCTTTGGTTTAGTCCAGTTGTGCTGGCTTCCCCTGTAGTGTGTGCTGTCCTTCCCTTGCAGATACGTTTTTTCAACAACATAAACTGCGTCTATACACATGGACCTCACCAGGATGAAAACACAGGTATCAAATCAACTATAGCTGTGGAAGGATACAATGAAAAGCTCAACATCATCAGTCAGAACAAGGCCAGGGGCTGACTGCGGAACAGACCATCAATTGCTCATATGCAAGTTGAAGTTGAAGCTGAAGAAAATTAAAACAAGTCCACGATAACCAAAATACAACCTTGAGCATATCCCACCTGAATTTGGAGACCATCTCAAGAACAGATTTGATGCATTGAACACTAATGACCAAAGACCAGACGAGTTGTGGAATGACATCAAGGATATCATACATGAAGAAAGCAAAAGGTCACTAAAAAGACAGGAAAGAAAGAAAAGACCAAAATGGATGTCAGAAGAGACTTTGAAACTTGCTCTTGAATGTAGAGTAGCTCTCATTTTCTAGGTGTTAACTTTTCTAGACTCCATGTTGGGGTTTAATGTTTCTACTGCTATGTTGTTGTTATTGTTATTAGGTGCCGTCGAGTAGGTTCCAACTCATAGCGACTCACAGGCAATTAAATGAATAATTTCTTTTATAAGGATCAGCACAAAGCTGGTTCCTATGAGGCAGAGGTTAAAGATGTCCCAAATGTCCAACTATTCCAAACTGTTGTACTACTCCATCATCTCTAACATCAACTACTCCCCCACCCTTCAGTACCTACCCTCCCATCTTTGGGTTCCATAATTCATTGCAACATCTTACAGAACTCAACAAACCGTATCAAGGAAATGGCTCACACAGTTATTATGGAGGCTGGCAAGTCCCAAATCCATGAGTCAGGTGTAGGCTTATCCCAGGGCACTCACATATGTATCCCAGATGCCGGCCACATCCCAGCGGAGAGCGTAACTTGAGTAAGGGTGGGACTTGAGTCACACCCTCCTGCAAGGGTGTGACTCATGATACACCCTACACCAATCCTGCCTCATTAACATGTAGAGGTTAGGATTTACAACACATAAAATGGAGGACAACCATACAATACTGGGAATTATGGACCAGCCAAGTTGACACATAACCTCAACCACCACAAGCTCCATATACTGCATGTGCATAGTGCCACTCATTCACAAAGACTATGGCTAGAAGGGCCATATTAAATAATTCACTGTACCACAGCGCTCATATTTTGAGTGCCTTCCAGCCTGAGGGGCTCATTTCCTGGCACTATATCAGACAGTGTTCCACTGCTATTCATAAGGTTTTCACTGGCCAATTGTTTTTAGAAGTAGATTGTCAGGTCCTTCTTCCTAGTCTGTCTTAAGTCTGGAAGCTCCGCTGAAACCTGTCCACTATGGGTGACCCAGCTGGTATTTGAAATACCAGTGGCATAGCTTCCAGCATCACAGCAACATGCAAGCCACCACAGTATGACAAACTGACAGATGAGTGGTGGTCTGTTGCTACAGAGATGGGCTATTTTCCATTCTGTAGGTTTTGGGTTGTGGAAACCTACTGGAACCTTGAGGATGCACCTGGCTGAAGGGCCTATGAATCTCATTATCTCTGAGTGATTCCAGACGGTAAATTCCTGAGCCTATCTTCTGACCTGATTCCCATAGCTCCCCAGGCAAGGGCCCTGGCTCAGGTACTCCTCAATGCTTTGGCTGGGGTTTAAGGATGCACTGACAGGTGGGGGAGCTGTAGTCTCATGTGGGCCCTGCATGTTGGTGGAGGTCGGGTTCAGTAGCATCCCCACTAAATTTCATTCACCATCAATTATATCAGAGGATTTTTCTCAGCTGGCTGTCAACCTCTTCTGATTGCCTTCTGGTTTGCCCTAATGTAGAACAAATGTCCCGTGGCTTTTCAAGAGGCAGCATGGTGTAGTGTAATGAGACATGGCTGGGAGGCCAGGGGGCCAGGAGCTGAGGAGCCCTGGATCCCTGCACTTGTCTGCCCTAATAAGCGGTGTAACTTTAAACAAGTGATACTGTCTTGGGTCCTTCATTCCTGCCTCTGTAAATTAGACCACTAGGCGGCCTTCCAGGAGATTTTCTTAATAAGGATTCCATTCACTCATCTTTTGGTCCCTGCTGGACAGCAGGTTACATGGACTCAGGAAGAGGCAGACACACACCTTTGCTAGTTTGCTTTGGACTTGGAGCGTCACAGATCTCAGGAAACATTTGGGTTTCTTAGCACCACAGTAATTCAGAATGAGACTTCAGAGACAAATCAGAGCTCCAGGTGCTATGGAGGGCTTTCTCTGAGTCCTCAGAGTTAGTCACTAAATACCCAGACAACGATCAAGTGGCGAATTTGCTACTGGATCTGGGCCCTGCAGCTAGGATTTTTGGTTAGCATATCTCACTTAGAGGAAGTTGCATCATTTCCAAGCTGTGGTTTCACCTTAGATCTGAACATAGGAGGTCCAGGAGAAAGAACTGTGGTCTGAGAGGCAGCAAACACAGACTTTTGTGTTGGTTCTGCTGTCCAAGAGATTGCTGTTTGCCTTTGGGCAAGTCACTTAACCTCTCTGAGTTGCTTCCTCACCACCAAAATAAGAGGGTTGGACTTGTTAATTTCTATTCATTTATGTATTATTTATTCCCTGTTACTGTTTGACTATATATATATGTATATGAGACCTGGTGGCACAGTGATTAAGTGCTCAGCTGCTAACTGAAAGGTCAGTGCTTCGAACCCACCAGCCACTCGGCAGTAGAAAGATATGGCAGTCTGCTTCCATACAGATTAAAGCCTTGGAAACCCTATGGGGCAGTTCTACTCTGCCCTATAGGGTTGCTATGAGTCAGAATTGACTCAATGGCAATGGGGTTGGGTTATTAGACAAAAAAGATCCCTGGATGGAGCAAACAACTACTAACATAAAGGTTGGTGGATTGAACCCACTCAGTGGCACTGCGGAAGAAAGGCTGTCAATCTGCTTTCGTAAAAGATTACAGCCAAGAAAACTTTGGAGCACAGTTCCACTGTGTAACACATGGAGCTGCCATGAGTCGGAATCAACTCAACAGCAATAGGTTTGGTTTGGTTTTGCTTTAGTATTAGACATAAGTAGACAAAAAACTCAGATACATGTAAGGAAGGGAGTGGGTACCCCTCCCAGACTCAGGGAGCCCGGGCTAGAGGAGCAGCTGTAATTGCTATATTAAATTTCTAGCCACACCAAAAGGGAAGCACTGTGTGCTGCTTAGCTGTCACTGTTTGCTAAAAGAAAGCTTGCCTGTCAGTCAGGAGAGAACTGCTTCTTTCCTGCAGAGCTCTGCAATTCACTCATCCTTGGATTTAGCAGGTAAACATTTACTGAGCATCTGATACAGGCCGTTGCAGTGCTGGGCCTGGGCCACAACATTGCCCAGATGTGAGGACCCTGCCCTCGGGAGAGTCCACAGGGACTTCATCTCTGGTATTCTCACACAATGGAAATAGAACAATGACGTCAACATGATTTTTACAAAAGATGCTGAAAGGGGCTCTATAAAAGAATGATGCAGAAGTGTAATTCTACAAAGACTGTCCAACAGCCAGCTCAAAATCACAAATCACAGCCAGGCAGGCTACCTTCTGCAACCTGACTGGATGTAGAGACTCGGTCTGGAAAACCAGGAACAGTGAGTGACTCACATATCCTGGAGCCTCTCTCAATTATTCATTGACTCCTTTCAACTTTTGACAGGAGTTAGATACTGGTCAAGGGGATGCTGAGCATTCTGCGGCAAGAGCATTCTGCGGCAGGCCTGGGGGCACAAGTCCCCTGTGCTTTTGCCTGGAAAAAAAGCAAATCATGTTGAGATGCTGTCTAAGTTTCTTAGTGCTGCCATAATTGGTTATACCACAAGTGGGTGGCTCTAATGAACAGAGATTTATTGTCTCACAGTTAGGAGGCTAGAAGTGTTACTTCAGGCCACCAGCTCTAGGGGAAGCCTTTCTCTCTGTCAGCTCTGGGGGAAGGTCCTTGTTCCTTTTCAGCTTCTGTTCCTTGGTGATCTCCATGTGGTATCTATCTTCCCGTTTGTCCCTTTTGCTTCTGTGCCTAAACCGCTCCTTTTATATTTTAAAAAGTGATTGGTTTAAGACACACTCTACATTGATAATGACCTCATTAACATAACAAAGAAAACTCTATTCCCATATGGGATTATATCCACCTGTACAGGGGTTAGGATTAACAACACATATTTTAGGGGTACACAATTCAGTCCATAACAGATGCCAGTCAATGCCTGTCCACTACCCTTCTTTTCTATTTCTTTTATTTTTAATTGTGGTAAAATACACATAACATAAAATTTACCATTAGTGACATTCAGCACATCCACAATACTGTGCAATCATCACCACTACCCTTTCTTTTTCTTTAATTAAAACTTTTACATTTTATCATGAAAATTTTCAAACATACAGAACAGTTTAAAGAATTGTATAGCGAACACCCACGTACTCACTTCCTATATCCTACCATTACTGTTTTGTTATATTTGCAAAGGCATTCGACTGTGTGGATCATAACAAATTATAGATAACATCACAAAGAATGAGAATTCCAGAACACTTAATTGTGCTCATGAGGAACCTGTACTTAGATCAAGAGGCACTCGTTCAAACAGAACAAGGGGATACTGCATGGTTTAAAGTCAGGAAAAGTGTGCATCAGGGTTGTATCCTTTCACCATACTTAATCTGTATGCTAAGCAAATAATCTGTGAAGCTGGACTACATGAAGAAAAATGTGGCTTCGGGATTGGAAGAAGACTCATTAACAACCTGCAATATGCAGATGACACAACCTTACTTGCTGAAAGTGAAGAGGACTTGAAGCACTTACTGATGAAGATCAAAGACCACAACCTTCAGTATGGATTACACCTCAACATAAAGAAAAGAAAAATCCTCACAACTGGACCAATAAGCAACATCATGATAAACAGAGAAAAGATTGAAGTTGCCAAGGATTTCATTTTACTTGAATCCACAATCAATGCCCAAGGAAGCAGCAGTCAAGAAATCAAAAGATCCATTTCATTGGGCAAATCTGCTGCAAAAGATCTCTTTAAAGTGTTAAAAAGCAAAGATGTCACTTTAAGTACTAAGGTGCACCTGACCCAAGCCATGTATTTTCATCGCCTCATATGCATGTGAAAGCTGGACAATGAATAAGGAAGACCAAAGAAGAATAAATGACTGAATTATGCTGTTGGCGGAGAATATTGAATGTACTATGGACTGCCAAAAGAACAAATCCGTCTCAGAAGAAGTACAACCAGAATGCTCCTTAGAAGCAAGGCTGGCAAGACTACGTCTCACATACTTTGGACATGTTACCAGAATGGACCAGTCCTTGGAGAAGGACATCATGCTCGGTAAAGCAGAGGGTCAGTGAGAAAAAGGAAGACCCTCAATGAGATGGATTGATACAGTGGCTACAACAATGGGCTCAAGCGTAATAATTGTGAGGATGGCACAGGACCAGGCAGTGTTTCATTCGTTGTACATAGGGTGGATACGAGTTGGAATGGACTCGATGGCACCTAACAACAACAAGATATTTGTTTTAGGAGTCCCTGGATGGTGCAGCTGGTTAAATGCTTGACTACTAACCAAAAAGTTGGTGATTCAAACCTACCCAGAGGTACCCTGAAAGAAAGGCCTGGCAATCTGCTTCCAAAAGGTCACAGCCTTGCAAACCCTATGGAGCACAGTTTTACTCTGACATATATGAGGTGACCATGAGTCAGAACTGATTTGATGGCAACTCGTTTGGTTTTTTGTTTGTTTGCTTATATTTACTTTATCATACATCTATCCGCCTATACATCTTTTTTTTTTTAATTTTACTGTGCTTTAGATGAAAGTTTACAGCACATATTAGTTTCTCCTTCAAAAATTTATACACAAATCATTTTGTGACATTGGTTGCAATCCCTGCAATGTGTCAGTACTCTCCCCCTTTCCTTTTATACCTCAAGTTCCCCGTGTCCATTCATCCAGTTTTCCTGTCCCTTTCTGCCTTCTTGTCTTTGTTTTTAGGCAAGTGTTGCCCTTTTGGTCTCGTATACTTGATTGAACTAAGAAGCATGTTCTCACATGTGTTATATATTGTTCTATAGGCCTGTCTAATCTTTGGCTAAAAGGTGGGCTTCGGGAGTGGCTTCAGTTCTGAGTTAGCAGTGTGTCTGTGGGTCACGGTCTCAAGGGTTCCTCCAGTCTCTGTCAGACCAGTAAGTCTGGTCTTTTCTTGTGAATTTGAATTTTATTATACATTTTTCTCTTGCTCTGTCCGGGACCCTCTATTGTGATCTCTGTCAGAGCCATTGGTGATGTCTCTCCATCTTTTTAAGGTCCCTAGGTGGCACAAATAGTTTGCGCTCAACTGCTAACCTAAAGGTTGTTGGCTCAAGCCCACCCAGGGGTACCACAGAAGAAAAGGCCAGGTGACCAGCTTCCATTAAGATTACAGCCAAGAAAACCTTATGGAACAGTTCTGTTCTGTAACACACAGGGTTACCATGAGTCAGAATTGACTCCACAACTAACAACAACATCCATCTTTTTTACCTGTCAATCAATCCATCTTAATTTTCTAGTGCATTTCAAAGGAAACTGCAGACCTGAGTATACTTCATTCCTAAACAACTTTAGTATGCATATCATTAGCTGGAGTGCAATATTTGTTTAAAAGAGCCCTGGTAGCACAGTGGTTAAGCACTTGGCTACTAACCGAAAGGTCAGTGGTCTGAACCTACCAGCTGCTCAGAGGGAGAAAGATGTGGCAGTCTGCTTCCGTGAAGATTTACAGCCTTGGAAACCCTGTGGGGCAGTTCTACTCTGTCCTATAGGGTTGCTATGAGTCAGAATCGATTCAAAGGAAATGGGTTTGATTTGTTTTTTTTTTATTTCCAATATTTGTTTACGGTTCTTTTGTGTGTGGGTGTAAAATGCACAAATCTTAAGAGTACTGTTAGATAAATTTTAATGAATGCATACACATGTGTCATCCAAATCTCTACCCAGAAATAGAACATGCTATCACTCCAGAAAGTTCCTTTGTCCACCCCTTTTTAAGAGACTCTGCCCTTGTCCCTGCCCGCACAGCCCCTACTGCCCTAACTTGTGTGTTCTGTGCCCCCGACTACGTGCACTTCTCCACAGCTCTTTGTCCAGCCTGGGCAACTGACCCAAAGGCAGCTCATCCATGTGTTGGCTGGTGACCTGTAACCTCTGTGGCCTGGCTCAGCAGGATGAGTCGAGCCAATCGGAGGCTCTCTCAGGAACTGAAAAACTGAGAGACTGCCCTGTTTACACAAGGACACTGAACTGGAGAGGCATAAGGCAGATCTAGGGCTGGGCTGCCATGATCACAGCTGTGTGCCAGCAGAAATTATGGAGAAGCCAGGGGTAGTGAAAAAGGTAGGGCGTGTACCCAGGAGACCCAGAGACTCTGTGTGAGAGGCGACATGACCCCTGAGGAAGAGTGAGAGGAGGCCTCCATTCCCTTCAGTTTTCAGTGGCAGTTCCATTTCTCACAACAAACCACTTTCTCTGAGGTAACTTGAATGGGCCTCTCCTCCATACAGCCACAACAGCCCCAGCTAAAACAGAAACACAGAAGACAGTTCTGACAGAAAACTGAACTTGTTATGAAAATGTAAGGGTCTTTCTTAAATGGGAGCCATCCTACTTCTGGTGGGATGGGCTGTACCCGTGACTTAAATGTTCCTGGAAAATCACAACAACAATAATACCTGTTACCTGTTGCCATGGAGTCGATTCCAATTCATGGTGACTCCATGTGTTACAGAGTAAAACTGTTCCATGGGGTTTTCTTGGCTGTAATCTTTATGGAAGCAGATTGCCAGGCCTTTCTTTTGTGGTGCTACTAGGTAGGTTCTAACCACCAACCTTTAGGTTAGTAGTCAAGTACAAACTGTTTGCATCACCCAGGGACCTTAACAGTAATAACAGATGATAATAAAGCCAAGCACAATACTACATGTTTTATATGCATAATCTGATTTGATCCTCACAACAATCTTATCCAAATAGGAGGCACTTTTATCACACCCATTTTGCAGTTGAAGAAACTGAGACTCAGAACAGAGACGTAATTTGCCCAAGTTCTCAGAGTTAGTAAGAACTCATTGTATTATGAATAACAAGTTGTGAGTTGCAGTATTTTGCTAGAAGAGAAGCTCACAGGCCTGAGCAAGTGCTCAGGAGAAGGTATTTTGTAGATGTGGTCAACATCTACAATCAGTTGACTTTAAGAAAAGGAGATGATCCTCAATAATCTTGGTGGGCCTCATCCAATCAGTTGAAAAGCCCTAAGAGCAAAACTGAGGTTTCCCTGAGGAAGAAGATATTCTGCTTCAAGACTGCAGCATCAGCTCTTGCCTGCGTTTCCAGCCTGCTAGCCTGCCCTACAGATTTCAGACTTGCCAGTCTCCACAACTCTGTGAGCTAATTCCTTGTAATAAATTTCTTTATATACATACACACACATATATATTATATATAATATACATTATATATACATATGATATACATATTATATGATAATATATATAATATGTGCATGCAATTATATATATGTATAAATAAAATCTCCTGCCGATTCTTTTTCTCTGGAGAACCTGACTGACACACAGGCCCAGGGGGACCTTCAGGCTAGATGGTACCAGGATGGCCGCACTGCTGGCGTAGAGATGACGGCTCAGCTCTTGTTCCCTGTGGCTGAAGAACAGGTACCTTTTCCTGGCAGAACTGCAGCAGGATGTCTGGGTGGGAGATAGGGAAGAGGTCTATGGTCTCTAAGGCCCCTGCAAGCTCTGAGAAGTTGAGATGAGTCAAGAGTCCGGACAGAGTCAAAGAGATCACGCAACAGGACAGGTGTGAGCGCGATAAGGCAGGAATTCATTTTTCCAAAACAGGAGAGGTGAGGCTGAGCTAAATCATTCTTCTTCAGTCCGTCCTCCCCTGGTATTTATTCACATATCTGTCAAGAATCTCTGGGTGGTCCTGAGGTTCACCTTCAGCCAAAGATTAGACAGGCCCATAAAATAAAATGAGACTAAATGGGCACACCAGTCCAGGGGCAAGGACAAGAAGGCAGGAGGGGACAGAAGAACTGGTAATTCGGAACCTAAGCTTGAGAAGGGGAGAGTGTTGACATATCTTGGGCTTGGCAACCAATGTCACAAAACAATATGTGTATTCATTGTTTAACAAGAAACTTGTTTCCTCTGTAAACCTTCATCTGAAGTACAATTAAAAAAAAAAAAAAGAATCTCTCGGTGGTGCGAATGGTTTGTGCTCAACTACTAACTGAAATGTTGGCAGTTTGAACCCAGCCAGCAGTACCGCAGAAGCAACCTGCTTCTGTAAAGATTACAGCCAAGAAAACCCTACAGAGCAGTTCTACTCTGTAAGACATGTGGTCGCCATAAGTTGGGATTGTCTCAACAGCAACAGGTTTGGTTTACAGGGTGACATCATCTCTTCCCCTACCTGACTGTAAGTATCTTGAGGCCAGAGGCCAGAATGTGTTGCTCACCTTTGGTGCCCTGACACCCTGCACAGTTCCTGATGCATGTTGTTGCTGTAGTTGTCATGTGCTGTTGAGTTCATTCTGACTCGCAGCGACCCTATAAGACAGAGTAGAACTGCTCCATTGGGTTTCCTAGTCTTGGAAGCAGACTGCCAGGTCTTTTCTCCCGTGGAATGGCTGGTGGGTTCAAACCACCAACATTCTGGTTAGCATCCAGGTGCCTTAACTATTGCACCATCAGAGTTCCTTTCTTGATGCATAGTAGATGCTTAATAGACATATTTTAAATGAATGGATACACAACATAGGGAAGCTGAGAAAGAATAAAAATAATAATAAAATTAATATAGCACTTACTAAGTGCCAGACACTATTCTAACTGCATTACTTATAGTAAATAATTGAATCCTCATAACTACCCTGTGGTGTAGGTACTGAGGCACAGAGGGATTAAGTAACTTGCCCAAGGTCATACAACGAGTACGTAGGGGGGCTACATTTGAACCCAGCCAGTTAGACCAGTGGTCCATGGTCTCAACCTCTCTGATGACCACCGTCCTCTTTCCCACACTGGCAAAGCTTTCTGCCATATTACATCCAGCTCCTCACCTGCCTGGGCCCAAAGCCAGGACTTATAAGAGGTCAAGTATGAACCAGGCAAACATACCAATGTCCTGACAACCAAGATACGGGTGAGAGAGCCCACAAAGGGCCAAATTGTTAACAAAGACACAGGAGCCTCACCAATAATGGCCAGCAGTCCAATCAACATTTACCGAGTGCTGAGTAAGGGCCAGGTACTGCTCTAGGCCCTGGCACAACAAGACAGGCATATCCCTTGCTCCCAGGGGACCCTATTGAATGACACTACCTGTCATTTGTACCAGGCTTGCTCTGTGCCACGCGCCATGCCATGCCCTTTGTGGACAATATGTCTTTTAGTTTAATCCTCACGACTGTAATGATGCCCTTTGTACTGATGAAGAAACTGAGGCTTAGAGAGGCAAAGTCACTTGCTCACTGGTAACTACAAATATTTACAGTGTTGTGAGTTGAACTGTATACTCCCCAAAAATATATTTAAGTCCTACACTCTGGTACCAATGAATATGACCTTATTTAGAAATAGGGTCTTTGCAGATATAATCAAGTTAAGATGAGGTCATAATGGATTAGGATGGGTCCTAAATCCAATGACTAGAATTCTTATAAGGCCATGTGAAGACACAGAGAGACACACAAGGAGAATGCCGTGGAGCGATGAAAGCAAGGAATGCCAAGGACTGCCAGTAACCACCAGAAGCTAGGAGAGAGGCATGGGACAGTTTTTCCCTCAGAGCCTCCAGAAAGAACTAACCTTGCCAACATCTTGATTTATACTTCTAGCCTCCAGAACTGTGAGGGAATAAATTTCTGTTGTTCTATCTTGAGCAAAGATTCTACAGAAGAATTCAGATCAAAAGGGGGAGAAATGGAGAACAGAATTTCAAATTCCCATGGACTCCAGACTTCCTGGAGCCATGGAGGCTAGACGAACCCCTGAAACTGTTGCCCTGAGATAAACTTCAAACCTTAGATAAAAAAATAACCCCTGAAGTCTTCTTAAAACCAAACAATAGTTTAGCTTAACTAGTAAAGAATGTCTGCCTTGAAAATTGTGCTCTTTTAAGATCTATCTATATGGGATCAGACTGACAACCGCAACTCAAAAGATTGGATAGGAACCTTAGGGGGCAGTGAGTGTATATTAATGAAGGAGGAACAACTCAGAAAAGGAGGGTGAGAATAGTGGCACAACTCAAAGAATGTAATCAATGTCACTGAATTGTACACGTAGAAACTCTTGAACTGGTGTATGTTCTGCTGTGTATGTTCTCAACAACAACACAAATAAAATAAATTATATATATGTTTAAAACTTCTGTTGTTTTAAGCCCCCAGTTTGTTGTACTTTGTCACAGCAGTCACAGGACACTCATACACGGACTACTACAGGCATTGCTCTGGTTGTACAAAGTGAACACAACAGGCTTCCCTCTCACAGGTTGAGCATTCTTGTGGAGGGAGTGAGATGGAAAATGAGCAAAGAATGCATAAACAAAATAATTTCTGTGAGTGGTAAGTGTGGGGAAGGCAATAAAGCCAGATAAAGTGATGGAGAGAGGAACCAGCCAGGGCCAGACCTGGGGACAGTGTTATGGGCAGAGAGGACAGGCTGGACAAGGGCCCTGAGGCAGGCAACTTGAGGTGATGGTGGAAATAAAGGAGGGCAGTGTAGCTGGAGCACAGCGAACAGAGAGAACAATATGAGATTGGTAAAGTGGGGATTCGAACCTGGGCCTGGATGATTCCCAGCCGGTATGCTCCAACACCACAAAACATTGTGTCTAAGTGGGAGGAATCACCTCTAAAGGACAACAAAAGTGGTCCCAGGTTACAAGCCCCTCTGAAGGAGTTGGAACCACACCATGCAACTTGAGTTGTCCGTACATAAGGGGGAAAAATCAGCCAGCGCAGCATAATCTTTGTCAGTTACGACGTCTCTCAGAGGTCCTTTGGGGTAAACCTCAAAATTAATAATCCTAGCTTGGTATCTTTGAACTGCTCTGCATATGCAAGTACTCACCAGCAGGAAGCAATTTCAGAATGAAAATCATTTCTCTAACGACCAGCACAGTCGCTTGGGGTTTAGAAAGGCCCTGGGGGCAGGCTTGGGCTCTACCCAGCACCCCCAGCCCAGGTCAGAGGACCGTGTCTGGAGTAAGTGGGGACTGTATTGGGCTCTCCAGGCCTGTGAGATATCAGGGCTCAGAAATGCCAGAGGCCTTGTGTCCTGGAGGGCAGAGAGAGTGATGTCAGTGTTCTTGAGCAAGCCACTTCTCCCTAGGGTCACGTGAGAACAGCCGAGTTGGGCTGGTGTCATGACTACACAGGGATGCCACAGCTCACTGGCAACAAAGGAGAGAAATTTCCACTGCCAGAGCTCAGGGGACATTGCAGAGTTAGGAGGGCAGACAAGCAGAGGGCTGGGGTCCACTGGCTTTGGAATTGCCCCTTTTCCTCCTTCTCACTCCAGGGGTTCTACTGGGGGCTTTGGATCCCTCAAACATAGCAAGGTCTAGAGCTGAACTGGATTTCCCCTCCTCCTTATATGACTGCATGGTCAGGAGGCAGAGGCGTAACTAAGGTACAGCAGGTAGGGCAGGTGACCTGGCGCCACTTGAGGAGGGGCGCTAATGAGCAGTTTCTAACAGCCATCGCAGTTTCCAAAGCCACCTGTGAGAGATCATTCAGCAATTTAAAACTAATTGTCATCGTTGCTATTTTCCATAGATAGGCCCCTGTCAGGAGCTCAGATGCCTGCTTCATATCCCAGCGCTGTGACTGGTTGGCTGAAACATGAAGTCACTCAATCTCTGAGCCTCAATTTCTTCAGCTGTCAAATGGAGACAATGACAATCCCTGGCTAAGAGTTGTGGCTCAGATCAAAGGACAGACCTGCATCAAGCTCTTTGCCTGGCCTGGCACACGGTAGGGCTTGTAGGTTCAATCATCCCAGAGTGACTGGGGCCTTGCCACGTACCAGGAGCTGTGGTGGTCAAGTACAAACACTCACTCTGTGCACCGGATGTACAAGGAATAGCTAAGGAAATGCAATCCTTAGCGCAGTGGTCCTGGGCATATGAAGAAGAATCCGCATTTTAATCAGCCATCAGCATCCACGGTTGATACTTTTCTCCTGGACTCAGTGACCAAAGCAGCAACCTGCCTGTCCCTTTCTTTTCCTAAGAGTCGCATCAGTGGCAACATTTGCAACTGCTGCAGTGAAGGGTTGGGGGGTCAGTCTACCCCTAGGGACTATATCCTCAGCTTCTGTCCCAAGGGGAGGGAATGGAGGAAAAGGAGGATTAGACTTCTCAAGGGACCATAAAAGCCAGGCCTTCTCAGGGAGCTGGTACAGCTTGGAGTTTAAGAGACTTTAGCCTCTGGAGTTGGCCTCTGGGTTTGAATCTGGCTCTGCCTCCCACCCACCAGTTGTGGGACATTGGGCAAGTTCCTCAACCCCCATGAGCCTCATCCAGTCAACCAATGTTCATTGCACACTTAGTAGGGCAGCACTGTGCCAGGTGCCTTATTGGGTAAAAAGTAAGAAGAACAAATAAAGATGAGGCATTAACGTCATTATTTCTGTTACAGGGGGAAGTGGCAGTGGGAGTGTGAGGTGATCCTTCTAAGCTGGGCTCCCCTGTAGTCAGTGGGGCTTGGGAAGAGAATAAGCATCAGACTCAGGGTGAAATCACATTTTCTTTGTCTCCCCACTCCCACTCTCATTCCTTGGCCTAGTTCTCCTTTTATTCCAAGCTATGACCTTACAAAATGACTTTGAATTCCTCAGCCAGGCTGGGCAAACACGTCATGCTTTTGCTTGGGCCATGCTTGCTGCCTGATGCTCCTTTCTCTCCCAAGCTATCACCTCCTCAGTGAAGCCCACCATGACTTCGTTGTACTCAGCATATGCTCTATTTCGGCACCCACAATCCTTCCCCACACTTATTCAGCTCCCTTATAGGCCAAAGCACTTGAATGCAGAACTGGGTCTTATTTGATCCTTGTCTCCCAGCTTCTAACTTAGTGCCTGTCACATACTAGAAAACAAATGCTTTCCAAGTAAAGATAGACATATAACATTTATTAGGCATACTTACCATGTGCCTGGTGGTGCAGTGGTTAAGAGCTCCGGCTGCTAACCAAAGGTTGGCAGTTCAAATCCACCAACTGCTCCCTGGAAACCTTATGGGGCAGTTCTACTCTGTCCTATAGGGTCGCTGTGAGTCGGAATCAACTTGACGGCAATGGGTTTCGTTTTTCTGGTTTTTACTATGTACACCGTTCTAAGAGATTTATGAGTATTTATTAATCATAACAACTCTAAAAGGTAGATACTATGCTTATTCAGGGGTCCCTGGGTGGTGTAAACAGTTAATGCATTCATTCAGCTACTAATAAAAAGTTGGAGGTTCGAGCTCACCCAGAAGTACCTCAAAAGAAGGACCTGGTGATCTACTTCTCAAAAATCAGCTTGTGAAAACCCTAGGGATCTCCTGAAGCAACAGAGGAAAAGAGAGTCAAGAATAGAGGAGGAATGGAATGTGTGGCTAACTGCCTCCATTAACAACTGCCTTTTTTGCCATGAGACCAGAACTGTATGGTGTCTGACTATCATTACTGAATATTTTGATCAAAGATTCTATAGAAGAATCCTGATCAAAAGGGGAAAAGTGCAGAACAGAATTTCAAATTCCCATGGACTCCAGACTTTACGGAGCCATGGAGGCTGGATGAACTCCCGAAACTACTGTCCTGATATAATTTTTAAATCTTAAACCAAAAATATACCCTGAAGTCTTCTTAAAATCAAATAATAGTTTAGCTTAACTAGTAAAGAATATCTGCCTTGAGCATTGTGCTCTTTTAAGATCTATCTATATGGGATCAAACTGACAACAGCAACTTGAAAGATTAGATAGGAAACTTAGGGGGCAGTGAGTGTATGTTAATGGCAGAGAACTCAGAAAAGGAGGGTGAGAATGGTTGCACAATTCGAAAAATGTAATCAATGTCAATGAATTGTACATGTAGAAACTGTTGAATTGGTGTATATTCTGCTGTGTATATTCTGCTGTCTATATTCTCAACATCGACAAAATAAAAATAAATTATTTTAAAAAAAGAAAGAAAACCCTAAGGAACATAGGTCTACTTTGACAATCATGAGGTCTCCATAAGACAGAATCGACTCAACAACAATCTTTTTTTATAAAGCCAGTTGTAGGGACTCCCCCCAGCCCACATCCTTCTAGTCCATAAAACTTGTCAAACCCTGCCCTAGCCCTCTTAGGCTCCCCATCCTGACTTCAAGAGATAAGGGAATTAAGATTCTTCAAAGAGTCTATTTTCGCCTCTTAAGTCAAGCCATCGGGTGACTGGCATCCTGAGAAGCTGGTGTCTCTCCAGGTTTTAGAGCCAGGCCATCCTGGTTCACATCCGGGCTCTGTTGGCAGGTAACCTACTGTCATGGATTGAATTGTGTCCCCCAGAAATATTTGTCAGCTTGGCTGGGTCATGATTCCTAGTATTGTATGATTGTCTACCATTTTATCATCTGATGTGATTTCCCTATGTGTTGTAAATTCTATCACTATGATCTAATATGATGGATTAGCGGCAGTTACAGTGATGAGCTCTACAAGATTAGATAGTGTCTTAAGCCAATCTCTTTTGAGATATAAAAGAGAGAAGCGAGCAGAGAGACAAGGGGACCTCATACAACCAAGAAAGCAGTGCCGGGAGCAGAGCATGTCCTTTGGACATGAGGTTCCTGTGCTGAGATGCTCCCAGACCAAGGGAAAACTGATGCTTCACAAGGACCTTCCTCCAGAGCAGACAGAGAAAAAGCCTTCCCCTGGAGCTGAAGCCCTGAATCCGGACTTCTAGCCTAACTTCTCTTTGTTAAAGCCATCCACTTGTGGTATTTCTGTTATAGCAGCACTAGATGACCAAGATACCTGCCATATCTGGGTCAGGTTCCTTATACATAAAATGGGGCTAGTAGTAATCAGTTCACAGGTCTGCTGTGATAGTTAAGGGGGGAAAATATGCAATGCGATAGGCAGGCTCCCGGTACATGCCAGGCTACCAAAAAGAGCTTCTGCTCTTGCCCTTCTTTGGTGTATTCTCAAACCAACAGCCACAGTGGTCTCTCAAAGTGCAAGTCAGATCACATCACTCCTCTGCCTCTGTGACTTCCAGGGCTAGGTCACAGAGGTATTGCAATATCTGCCTTGGTCTCCTGGATTGTTTGCTCTGTGGGAAGCCAGCCATCATGCTGTGAAGACACTCCAGCAGGCCTGTGGAGAGGCCCATGTGGAGAATAACTGAGGCCTCCCGCCAACAGCCAATACCAACTTGCCAGCCATGTGAATGAGCCACCTTCGATTCTTTAGATGACTGCAGCCCTACCAGACATTTGACTGACATCTGACCTACTGAGAAACCCAGAGTCAGAATCACCCAGCAAAGTCACTTCCAAATTCCTGGCCCACAGAAACAGTGAGAGGTAATAAATGATTATTGTTGTTTTAAGCCACTAAGTTTTGGGGTGATTTGTTATGTAGTATTAGATAACAAACACATAACTAACAAATAATAACAACAGCTAGCACTTGTTTAGCACTTACTGTGTGCTAGGCATTTTTTAAATACTCTATATCAATTAATTCATTAAATCCTCACAGCAACACTCTGAAGGTTTTTAACCAATAATCAAGGAGCCCTGGTGGTGCAATGGATAAGCACTCAGCTGTTAACTGAAAGGTTGGCGGTTCGAATCCATCAGCCACTCCCAGGAGAAAAGACCAAGCAATCTGTTTCAGTAAAGCTTATAGCCTAGGAAACCCTATGGGGCAGTTCTACTCTGTCCTATCGGGTCACTATGTGTCAGAATCAACTCAACAGCACCCAAAACAACCAGTAACCAGCTGCTGTTGGGTTGATTCCAACTCATGGCGACCAGTATCCCCATTTTACAGATGAGAAAGCTTGCCTGAGAACATGTTGTTACTAAGTGACAGAACTAGCATATGAGCCCCAACACTTTGGCTCCAGTGTCTGTGCCCATACCCACTATGTCATCTGTATCCTGAGTAAAGCCATAACAAGAAATTTGGCACCAAGAAGCAGGAAATGTTCTCAAATCCACAGAGCCTGTTTTTAAGGGAAGGAGAAGAAGGGGATGAGACAAGAAGGAAAAGAGCCACCTCTCTCCTCTTCCTCCAGACCCTGCAGTTTCCTACCCTTCTCCGTGGACTTACAGCTCTAACTTTCTCCTATACTGTCAGTAGGATGACCTCGGACCAGAGCCAAGCTCACCTCTACTGGGTAAGTGAAGGCGGTATTCAGATGTTTCTGACGGGAAAGGTTACTAAAATTTTGCACAACCTGTTAAAGCTCTTGTCACATCTCCTGAGTTAGGGCTCTGGCCCATGGAGATGACCAGTGTCTCCTCTGTACACCTTCTGACTCAGTGTAAGCCTCATCCCCGCTCCTTCAAAGTGGCCATGGTCTTAAAACATGTCAAGTCTCTGAAGTGGAGAAAAATCACTCAACGAAGACAGCTTCGCCTAATGCAGGATTAGAAATATAAGACACATGCTCCACAGTCCCCTTCCAAGACCATTATAGACATGGCTGATTGATCATAGCCTCTTTCCCACACAGCCTGGATGCAGCTTCAGAATCCTTCTCACCACAGTGCTCCTGGCTGTCACTTCCACAGGTTCTGAGTTGGCATCCAAACTGAGACCTATTTGTCATTCTGGCTCTAACAGGACAAAGACGAAACACCAAAAGCAACAGACTGGAACTAACCTCTCTTCTTTTCAGGGGAGTAAAAGGCTCCCTGCCTCCCACTGCTCCAACTCCTCCTCCAAAACCCATTTTCATCACAGTGAGAGCTTAGAAGGGATTTTTAAAAGAGAAGACACTGCAAGAAAACATTGACCTTGATTTTAACGACAGTATGAGGACTGGGGCCCTTGCTGGGAGGTGTCCTCTGCCCACAGATGATGGTGAATTAGGAACCAATGACTCAGCAGCAGCAGAGCTGTAAAGGACTTGTCCAGAAGTCAAGGTAAACTAGGATGTGTACCCACGTTCTTCACTTTATAAATAACCTTCTGCTGACATCTCTGAGCACTTTAGAGAGCGGTCATGGACAAATGTCTGGACCAGCAGCATCCAGTGGAAATAGAATGCAAACCACATATGTAATCCTAAATTTTCTAGTAGCCACATTTAAAAAGTAAAAAGAAACAAATGAAATTAATTTTAGTAATATATTTTATTTAGCCTGATCTATCTAAAATATTATCATCAAAACCCATAATCAACATAAAGGAATATTAATGAGATATTTTAATTCTTCTTTTTGTGCTAAGTCTCTGAAATCCAATGTGTATTTTACACTTACAGCACCCTTTAATTTAGATATGGAATTTTCACCAGAAATACTTGATCTGTAGTTAGACTTCATAAAATTTACAGTTGAAAAGGTAGAGTCCATATAACCAAGTTCCTCCAAATACTCTTAAAACTCTTCCAATAACTGAAGCGAGTATCTATTTTTAAACAGAAATCAGTTAAAATTAAATTAAATTAAAAATTCGGTTTCTCAGTCACACTTCATGTGCTCCATGGCCACACGTGGCTGGTGGTGACCATATCGGATGGCACAGGTCTCGACCATCCAGGGCCCTTCCCACTCAGGCACAGATGCCAGCCTCCCATCAGAGCACTTGTGACTATGCTTGGGGCTTCCAGGGAACTTGTCACTGGCTCCTCTAAACCCTCTTGCTCAGGTCTGTCTCCTCACACCCATTTTCACTCTGACCAGGCCGTTTGTTGGACTCTCGGCTGGGCTTGTCCTCAGCTTTGCGCCAACACTGCCTTCTAGATCCCAGGCTCTGTGCTGTGCAGTTCCCGGGCTAGTGCACCCCCACCCCACTGTGAACCCTGGCTCCAAAGCCCCAGTCCAGATGAGGCTCACAGCCACTGCTTGGCTGTAAGGGGTGTTTAGGTGACGTTGTGTTTTCTGTTATGCAAAAATCAGGGGTGTGTGAGGGGCTAGCCATTTCCCTTTGGTGTTTTGGGAGAAGGCTCTTGCCATTTTCATGCCCCCACAAAGTGTCACCAAGACTGCACTAAAGCATTACCGTGGGTGCCTCTGCCATCTACCTGGAGAGTCCCCTTTGGCTTGCAGCTCCAAAAGGCCTTCCATTGCCTTCCCCAGTCCCTACAGTGTGGTTGCTCTGTCCCTTGGTTCCCTTTCTTCATCTGGCCTCTTGGATAGGTGAACTATTTTGGGTCTGTGCCTCAGCCCGGACCACTTCACTCCTTTAGGGCACCAAAAGCATAGCAGGCATCACTAATCAGTCATAAGTTCCCCCTACCCCCACACACATACCCAGTGAGGGATTCCATGGATAGCAGTAAAGATGGCCTCCAAGCAAAGAATCAGGTCACAGACTTGAGAGGTGCCAGAAGACAACCCCCCAGGAAATGTCCACCAACTTGGAGGGCAACTTCAGTCCCCTCTGGCTGTGGCACCCCAAGGCCAGAACCCCTTGAAATGAAAGGCCTTGAAATGTCAGAAACTCCCCAACAGTTTGCTTAAAGATGCTAAAAGCCAGAGCTGCTGTGAGAAGATAAACGGATGAGAATCTGAACTCTGAAAGGCAGCATCTAAAAGGGCATGACTGACAGGGGCTTGGAATTGAGCCTGTGACCTGAGCTACAAAAATGAAGCAACAGCAGCTTGTCGGAGACACATGAAGCCATATCATACCCATCGCCTGGGCACTGGGAAAGCCACATGAACCTTAGGTGGCACAGCCTCAGATAGGCTCAGGCTAAGCCATCCTCCCTCCTGACGGCAGCCCCTTTCATCCACCTCCTCCTTGAAAATAAAGCTGTGTGAAGTGTCTTGTCCTGCCAGACCTCAGCCTGCCCTGCACAGGTGCCCACCTTCTGAGGGAAGGCCCTGGAAGGCTTCAGCCTGTGCCTAGACACACACGGAGTCTACTTACAAAGAAGGGAAACCTGCCACCTGGGGCAGGGAAGGGCAAGAATTCCAAGTTCCTACATTGCTAGAAAACATCCTTTCCAGAGTCTCAACCACACCTGAAGAGAATGCAATGAACCAGACAAGGAAACAAAAGGGGACTTGATCAGGTACCACCACATTTAGAGGAATTCTCCTTCCCATACAAAACTCTCCCTCCGGGGACACGGTCCTCCCTCACCCAGCACTACTCTAATATTTCAACAGGGGCTGCATTCTCTTTTGTCTTTTAAATCTCTTCAGGCACCTTCTTCTTCACCAGCCTCACACCACACACACACACACACACACACACACACACACGACATACAAGTACCTCATTGATCCCACATTATAAAACGTGTTCCAGCCATACAACATTTTTCAAAGAACTTATGTTTACCTCTTTAAGAACCAACACAAATAAATCTGACCATTTTGCTTGAAATTTTTCTAAAATGAATGACATAGTCCCCTGACTTACCAAGTCCAGACACTGAGTGTAATTGATCACTTCCTGATGGCTCAGGACGTGTTCCTGAGCACGTCTTTACCACAGCTTACAAGGAAGGTCTTGTGATCTGGCCCTCCACCTCTCTAACCTCACCTCCCTTTGCTCAGGCTGCCCTAGCCAAATGCACAGAGCACGCACCCTCCAGGGACGGTGCCCTGGGCCTTTGACGTCTGGAACACTCTCCCTCTAGATGTCCGCATGGCTCACTCTTTCCATTCATGCCACCTACTCAAACACCGTCTTACCATAGAGACCTTTCCTGGTCATCCTTCTTCCATCTTTCTGTCCACTTATGCTGCTTTGTTTTATTTTCCTAGTATCACCACCTAATCCTATGGGGCAGTTCTACTCTGTCATATAGGGTAGCTATGAGTTGGAAAAAGTAAAAGCTGAAAGTGAAGAGTACTTGAAGCACTTATTGATGAAGATCAAAAACCACAGCCTTCAGTATGGATTACAGCTCAGCATAACGAAAACAAAAATCCTCATAACTGGACCAATAAGGAACATCACAATAAATGGAGAAAATATTGAAGTTGTAAAGGATTTCATTTTACTTGGATCCACAATCAACGCCTATGGAAGCAGCAGTCAAATCAATCAAACAACACATTGCACTGGGCAAATCTGCTGCAAAAGACCTCTTTAAGTTTTCAAAAGCAAAGATGTCACTTTGAGGACTAAGGAGTGCCTGACCCAAGCCAAGGCATTTTCAATTGCTTCATACAAATGTGAAAGCTAGACAATGAGTACAGAAGACCGATAAAGAATTGATGCCTTTGAATTATGGTGTTGGCGAAGAATATTGAACATACCATGGACTGCCAGAAGAACAAACAAATCTATCTTGGAAGAACTACAGCCAGAATGCTCCTTAGAAGGGAGGATGGTGAAATTTCTTCTTACGTAGTTTGGACATGTTATCAGGAGGTACTAGTCCCTGGAGGAGGATATCATGTTTGGTAAAGCAGAGGGCCAGCAAAAAAAAGGAAGACCCTCAAAGAGATGGATTGACACAGTGGCTGCAACAATGGGCTCAAACATAGCAACGATTGTGAGGATGGTGCAGGACTCAGCAGTGTTTCATTCTGTTGTACATTGGGTCACTATGAGTCAGAACCAACTAGATGGCACCTAACAACAACATGAGTCAGAATCAATTTGACGGCACACAACAATACATTTTATGGAGTCTCTGAGTAGTGCAAACAGTTAATGCACTCAGCTGCTCACCGAAAGGTTGGAGGTTGGAGTCTACACAGAGGCATCTCAGAAGAAAGGCCTGGCAATCTATTTCCAAAAAATCAGCCATTGGAAACCTTATGAAGCACAGTTCACCCTGACACATATGGGGTTGCTAAGAGTTGGAGATAACTTGATGGCAACTGGTTGGTTAATAAATTATGTATGTAAAACCAGAGACTGCATCGGCCTGACACCAGAAGAACTAGATGGTGCCTAGCTACCACCACTGACCGCCCTGACAGGGAACACAACAGAGAGTCCCTGACAGAATAGGAGAAAAGTGGGGTGCAGAACTCAAATTCTAGTAAGAAGACTAGACTTAATGGTCTGACTGAGACCGGAAGAACCCCAAAAGACATGACTCCCGGACTCTTCATCAACTCAGAACTAAAACCATTCCCGAGGCCAACTCTTCAGACAAAGATTAGATGGGACTATAGGACATAAAACGATACTCGTGAAGAGTGTGCTTCTTAGCTCAAGTAGATTCATGAGACTAAATGGGCAGCTCCTGTCCAGAGGCAAGATGAGAAGGCAGAGAGGGTCAGGAGATGGTTGAATGGACACGGGAAATCAGGGGTGGAAAGGAGGAGTGTGCTGTCACAGTATAGGGAGAGCAACTAGGGTCACATAACAATGTATGTATAAATTTTTGTATGAGAGACTAACTTGAATTGTAAACTTTCACTTAAAGTACAACAATAAAATTAAAAAAGAAAAACAAATAAATTATGTATGTATCTGTTTATCATCTGTCTTCCTCACTAGGATGTGAGCTCCTTGGGAGCAGCAGATTTGCTTATTTTTTTATCTCCAGTCCCTATGATAGTCCTGGTTCATGGTAGGTGCTCAGTAAATAATTGTTAAGTGAATGAATAAATGATGTCTTCAGCACTTCTGACAAGCGTGTGCATGTGGGAGGGGAGTCGCTCCTATCTCAAATGGTCCTTTCTGGCTGGTCCTTTGATGTCAGCTGTCACATCTTAGTGTGTCAGCAGCCCCTAGCTATTCCCTCATCTTGCTCCTTCTAAGCTGCTATATTAGTAACCTATGAACAGCAGATGTTTGCCAGGAGATGACCAGCCTCCTGAACTCCTTAAACTGATTTTTATAAAGAATATTACTTTCCAGGCTCTGGCCTAAGGGCACCTCCATGCCTGCCTTCTGAGTAAAGTCCGTGGGTGTTGTGACAATTAATTTCTCCCATCAGGGGTCTCTGTAGCTTCCTTCTGGTCTTCCTGGGTACATGATGGATTGTTGAGATGTCTGATTTCCCCCGTAGACACTTCAGCACATGTGTCTGTGTGCATCCTTTGACACATTTACAGATACCTTAGGTTCCTGGTTCAGCAGAAGGAAGTTGCGCAGCCCCATTAGATTGTATTTCAAGGGAAAGAAAAAGGGGAACAGGGCCAGTTTATTCCCTCCAAGAATGTAAAGGTTTCAAGGTCTTTTGAACACAAGTGGGCTGGGTCTTTGTACACTTCATCCCCTTCCCGTATTCTCCCTAATTCAAGCACTGGCAGAATTTGAGCCCTGGTTTAGGGCCACTTCACTTTTGCAGGAGAGGTTCAACAAAGTCCAAGATGGTTTGAGCCAGGAGGGACTTCAGAGATCCTGTAGTTCAGCCCTCATCTGACAGATGGGGACACTAAGGCCCAGAGAGTGAAAGCAACAGCACTTTGGGGGCAGGGCTGAGCCCAGAAATGGGGTCACTTAGTCTTCATTCCCCATCTTCTCTCCATTCCCCTCACACCCTCCTCCCTGACAGCCAACATCCGTTTCCATCCACGGTCACTCCATTCTGCCTGGTCTCAGCCCAGATAAGGGCCAAGAGAATCCCATAATGGCAGGTCCCACAACTTTGAGCATGTTAAGAGATGTCACCTACCTTTGAGTTCTGAGACAATGTTATCCCTGACCTACATTGAATCACATCTCACTTCATGGCATGGCATGTATGCCCATTTAATCTAAAAGCTTTAGTTTTTCCTAATGGAGCTAGAAAAGTGGAAAGTCTATGCCTGGGGTGAACTCACCAGTTGCCATTGAGTCTACTCCAATTCATGGCGATCCCATGTGTGTCAGAGTGGAACTGTGCTCCATAGGATTTTCAGTGGCTGATGTTTTGGAAATAGATCACTGGGCCTTTCTTCTGAGATGCCTCTGGGTAGACTTGAACAGCCAGCCTTCCAGTTAGCAGCTAAGAATGTTAACTGTTTGCACTATCCAGGGACTCTAGACTTGCCTCAACACCCCCTCAAATGTTGCCAGAGCTTTATCTTGCCTACATACTGTAACCAAAAAAGGTTCTTTCATTCATCCTCTCTTTCCCAAAATACCCCCAGCCTGCCACTCTTACCTGGCCTGAAATGCTCACCAAAGACACAGCTTAAAAAGGTCCCCTGGGTGGCCATTTCTAGCCAGATACTATTAATGGGAGCACCTGGCATTCAGGGTGGAGGGGGACAGGTAGGCCCACGCTTCAGCCTTCTCTGTAAATGCCCAGCTCAGGTACATTCCTCACTGTCCTTGGAAAGCAGTGGACAGGGCCCTGGGGATCAGGACAGGCTACTATAAATTGTATCTAGGTTGAATCAGGGACATACAGAAAGGTCAGACTCAGGGGGCCTCAGCCAGGCAGGAAAACCTCTGTGGGCCTCAGTTCCTGCAAGTTGGAAACTAAAGACCAGTGCTCCTACTTTGTAGCTTTCCCTCTGACCTGCCTTGGACCCTTCTCTCCCTCCCCGCTGGGTTGCTCCACAGGAACCCTAAGGGAGCAGGGAACATCTATGAGAGAGCAGAAGAGCAGGGCAGCAGCCGAGGGGAGTTACAGGTTTCTTTTAGTCACCCTTCTCAACAGCCTCGGTGTGTTCAGGCAGCTTGCTTCCCAGGGTCCCAGGTCTCTCAAGGGGTGATAATTGGGCCCTATTTCAGAGTCTGTTAAAGAGCTGCCTAACATCATAGCAAAGCGTCAGGTCAGTAGGTCTTTTCCGTCTTCCCCTACCCACTGCTGTTGGAAGCATTTATCTGCTGATGGGGGTTGTGAGGAGAAACCCTAATTGGCCTTTGGACTACTCCAGTGTTGGATGGGAAATGAAATCTTCTGGCGAAATGAAATTTCTGGTGAAATGAAATCTTCCTCCGTGCAACTTTTACCTACTGGCCCCAGTTATATTCCTTGGAACCCTACAGACTAATTTGGGTAAGTCTCTTGCCTTTTCCATTGACTCATGGATGAAGGAATTCAGAAGTATAGGGCACAGTTAATAAACTTACACCGTCGCCAAGAGTCAAGAGTGATTTTATTCAGTCATCAAATAATTTTAAAATAATTATCTATATTGGTGCTATCGTTACAGTGTTAGTACATGCTTATTATAGAAAATGCTGGAAAAAGCCAAACAATGGAAAGGAAGATAACCCATAATCCTCCTTTCTTATTGCTAACATTTTATTCTATGTGGTGGTTGCACTTTTTTCAACAGATGTTTATGAATATGAAATAGGGCTTCAAATCAGTTCATACTGGTTCGAGCCCTTGCTAAGAATTTACACTTCTAGCAAGTTCCCAGGTGATGCTAAAGCTGCTGGTTAGGGACCAGTTCTGAGAACCACTAGTAGAGCAGTGGTTCTCAAAATTTACTATAGATAAGAATCACCTGGGGATCTTGTTAAACTGTAGATTCTGATTCAGGATATCTGGGGTGGAAATGCAAATTCTCATCAGGGGTTTGAACAGGACTGAACCAGTTCAAAGCCCTGATACAAAGCAAGGTGCTGATCTAGGTGCTCCAGGAAAGACATACTGATGCACTGGACTTGGGTCTTGCCCTGAACATGCTTCAGGGGAAAGAAGACAAGAGCCTAGACTCCAGAGTCAGAAACAACTACTTCCAGTGCACTATTTGCCAGACCATGGCATCTCTCTAAGACCATGAATCTCTCTAAGCCTCAGTTTACTCATCTGTAAACTGGACCTAATAATGATACCTGTCTCACTAGGTTGTTGAGGAGATTCAACGAGATAAAGCTTATAAAACACTTAATACAGCATGGAAGTGCCCAAAGAACACAGCCACTATAAATACAACGCAGAGTAAACAACAATTAGGGAGGCTAGACAGGTGCACGTCAAAGGCTACAAGTGTTCAGACGAGACAGACAGACTAATGCACTTGAGACCATTTCCAGGGTGGACTGTATACGGTCTTGTGACTGTACCAGCAAGCACACTGATTAAGTGAACCCAATTTATTGCCCAAGTGTAATCACCCCTCAACTCTGGCGTCTGAAAGCTCTGCTCCCCTGCCCCTTCCCAGTAGGCTTGGGTCTTGCATCTGTTTAGCCTCCTTGTTCCTTTGCCCCGCTGTTCATGGGTAAGCTGCTTCCAGTCTTCCCAAGTAGCAGACAGGTAGAAATCTTCAATCTTGTAACTGTAATGAACTGTTCAGCTATAGGCTCACATCTGACCCAGGGCGGTTTCTCCATTACAGCAAGATATCCCCTGGGCAACAGCCTCACCTAGCTTACCAGTGTCCCCTCCATGTCGACCTTAAATGGCATGTCTAGACCCCTGGGGCTTCCTCTGCTCGCAGAGCCAACAAACACAGCCACCAGAGAAGGAAACCCTGCTCCCAAAGCCCTTGGAGCAGCCGGTGGGGGACTGCTGTTACGGCACACATAGATGAAGGGCCCATTTCAGGAAAACGAGCAGTGCCCTAAAACTAATCCTATTCTTGGGCCTCTGGCCCCCCAGGAAGGGGACTTTGGGGCTGTCACGGCCCTTACCAGTCTTGGGGGCCTCTGTGCTGTCTCCATGTCCCTCAGGTAGGCATCATAATGGCCCAGAAACCAGGAGAGTCACCCATCGATGGCAAATCAGGCCCTTTGAATCTGAAAGTTTTGGCAAAGGGAACTGTGGATGTTTGTGCTCCTCCCTTTCCGCCCTCTTTCTTGTGTGTGGCACTTAGATAAATTAAATATAACATCATTTTCTGCCATTTAGGCAAATCACATTCTCACAGTTCCAAAATGCAAACATTATAAATAAAATATAATCTCATCCAGATCTTATTGAAGACCCTGCTCTCAGAGAATAGCATGGGAAAAGCCATCATCTTTGTCCCTTTCTGCTAGGTAAATGGGGATCCCTATGGCTACTGCAACACCTGCCCCTGACAGGGGCATGCTCCCTCCATGAGCAATAAACCTCACACCAGCTGTTATGGATTGAATTGTGTCCCCCTCCAAAAAACGTGCTGGAGTCCCGACCCCTATACCTGTGGATGTAATCCTATTTGGAAATAGGATGTTCTTTGTTATGTTCATGAGAACATATCAGTGTAGGGTATGTCCTAAATCTAATCACTTCTGAGTGATATAAAGAGCAGCACAGAGAGAGAGACAAGGAAGCACAAATCAGGGAAAATAGATGCCACGTGGAGATTGCCAAGGAATGAAGAAACCCTTTGAGCTAAAGAGGCTGAGGCAAGAATTCTCCCCCAGAGTGGACAGAGAGAGCCTTTCCCTAGAGCCATGACCAGATTTGGACTCCTAGGCTCCTAGAGCAGCACGGAGCCCTGGTAGCACTGTGGTTAAGTGTTTCACTGCTAACCAAAAGGTCAGCAGTTCAAATCTACCAGCCACTCCTTGGAAACTCTATGGGGCAGTTCTCCTCTGTCCTACAGGATCACTATGAGTCAGAATCGACTCAATGGCAATAGGTTTTGTTTTTTTTGTTGGATAGCAGTACTAGCAAACTCAGACAACACCCGTTGGGAGAGCTCCCTTAAAGCCACTTATTCACTTTTGGAAATGAAACTATACACAACATTTAAAAAAAAACTATTCACCTGAAATTTTACACATAAAATAACTGAGGTCCAGAGATACTAAGTATTTTGTCCATGATCACTCAGCAGTATCCCAATTTCAGGATAAGAAGCACCAGTTTAGGAAATTCTGCCTAAAACTTTCATCACCCTAAACAGGAGTTGTAGCAAACAAGTAACCTATCCTGCAAATGCCCATAAAGGATGGTCTTTAAAAAAAAAAAAGGTCTGTAAAGTGAAATTTCATGTAACAAAACTTGGCATCGCACCTGTGCCCATTACAGAACTGGCATATGGAAAACCCAAGTCCCAAGCCAAACCAATCACAAATGTCCTCGCCAACTGCGAGGCCCGAAGATGAGGAGTCTGTTGGGGCACGGCCAGCCATGTCTGCTCCGTATCCTGCTTTAGCGGCTGTCCTGTGCCAGCATGCATCCATGTGGATGCAACGAGATGGCCCCAAATCCACTGCCTCACCCATAAAGTACAGCATGAAAGAAAGCACTAACTGCCACATCCTAAGCACCCATACAGGGACAGAACCAGCATCTCTCTCTAGTTATACAGATTCCATAACCAAATTTTTCACATCAAAATTTGTGACACATGGGCGGACAGCAGGACAGAATATTAAAAATCAGGACCTCCCTGAGAAATCTGGGCCATGTGGTTGCCCTGCCGACACCCCACAATGACAAACAAGCATCTCCGAGGTCCAGAAGCAACTTGGCTGGCTTCAAATTGCCCAGACACTCTGAAGGCAGAGCTGCCTACTGGCCCGGACTGCTCTGCAGACCCTCCCTTTCCCAGCTCAGCTCTCTGATTTCCCCTGGGGAGTGATGATGTAGCTTGTCTGGAGTTTTCTCAGCCTCTGTCAGCAGGGCTGGACACCTCATTGCCTAGGAATCTGAAAATCTAGACGCAGCATCCTGGCCCAACCAACCAGAGAAATGTTTTAGGAGGCAAGAATGAGTGTTTACCACAAATTCAGGGAGAAAGCACATCTTTGGCTGCACCTGTCCCTTTTAAATTGAACAAAGGGTTCACCCCCTGGAGAAGCTGAACATGTATTCCTCTATCTCCTTACTTATAGTCAGGGTACAGCTGGGAAAATACTGGATGGATATGAAGCTTGGACCATTGGCTGCCCCCAGACAGAGTTGGGTAAAATTCTACTTTGCTCGTCTAACAAGTACTTACTAAGTCCTGCTGAGACCTGGTGGTACAGCGGTTAAAGAACTCGGCTGCTAACCAAAAGGTCAGCAGTTCGAATCCACCAGGTGCTCCTTGGAAACTCTATGGGGCAGTTCTACTCTGTCCTGTAGGGTTGCTGAGTCAGAATCGACTCGAAGGCAATGGGTTTGGGTTTTGTTTTGTTTTTCCATGTGCATCAATGTGAGGATGCAAGCAGCTTCCAGCATAGTCCTTGCATGGGGAAGCTTATATTTAGTAGAGGAGAGAAGGCAGGTGGCTGAGAAATGACTGGAAGAAAGGAAATACAATACAAGCCAGTGTCAAAAGCAGTGTGTGACTGAGGATCATGCAAAAACAGAGAGGGAGCCGGCTGTGTCCAGAAAAGGTTCTGCCTGCTCTCCCGGAACCTCCACTCTCCCTCTCTTCCTATACCTCCACTCCCTGGCTCCCAGGCAACTCCCTGATATTCTTCACACTTTAAACTTAGATTCCAGTTCACTCAGTTGCTAACCAGAAGGTCAGCGGTTCAAATCCACCAGCTGCTCTGCAAGAGAAAGATGTGGCAGTCTGCTTCATAGATTTACAGGCTTGGAAACCAGAATTCTACTCTGTCCTATAGGGTTGTGTGTGAGTCAGAATCACTCCACGGCAATGTTTTTTTATCCCCCCTAATCCACAGCATGTCAAACCTCGTGGGAAGAAGAGGGCATGATGATGTTCTCCAGGTCCCCCATGACTTCCAATTTCGACCCCTCAAAAGGAGCTCCACATCTTTCTAGCAGTGCCCCCACACCCTTTCAGGGCTCTCACAGTCTGAGTGGCCTTCCTGGGTGATGAGAGGAGCTGAAGAAAGGCGCATGAGCAAGGTCAGGGTTCTGAAGCACAGGTTATGTAGCGGGGCTAATGTGATGGGACTCTCTGGGCTCAGAGCAGCCGTTTCCCTGTACTCTCTTCCCTCCCTTCCCCCCTCCTCCTCTCATTCCAGTTTAGACCCTCCCCATCCATCACGTCAGCCAGCGCCGAGAGGGACAGGGCATCTGGCCAGCCTGTCTCTCCCCTCCTGGCCTCTTCAGCTGTGAGGCAGAAAGGAGCATCGAGAGGAGCCCGATGTGTGGAAGCTCCCTCCCTGGGGCCTGGCGGCCACTACTGATTTCGCCGGTTCGGGCTCCAAGCTGTCCTTCTCCCCAGTCTCAGCACTCTGGGGTCTTTGCACAGGTTTTTTCCTCACCAACCTTCTGTCCAAATATCACATGTGCTATGGAGACAGTGTCCTAGGGACAGGGATCCGCAGCCCAGAAGAGAGCACTCCACGTTATCGGGTTCGCCCCCAGAGTGTTCATCCAGACCCGGAGCTAGGACCTGGGGCGGGGGACTGGGAATAATACCCACAAACTCCAAGATCTCTCAGACAAAATCAGAAACGGTTCTTAGGCCGTGGATTTTTAGTTCTCCCCGGTGGGCAACAAGGCACGAAATCTGGGGCAGGATGGAAATATGAGAGCGCCTCCACACAGACCCCCCATTCTCCTACGGTTCAGAGACTCCTTTGGACAAGTATTTTGGATTCTACTCCGCACAAGCCACCGCCCTCCTGACGTTACACCCTACCCTGACCCCTCCTCCCCCAGGCCCAGATCTTTTCACGTCAGAATTGTCACCCTCCACCACTCCCCATCCAGAGGCCCACTCTTTGCTCTCTTTCTTCCCGGCCCTCGTCCAGCCACGCTGCCCCACCCGCCACCCGCCCGGGTAGGAAAAATGCGCCCGAGAGCTTCTCTCCGCAAGTCGCAGAGCCTCCCGCCTCAACAGGTGCCCGCTCTCGGCCACACAGAGCTGTTACCCGGGACCCGGGAGGAGGCGGTGACAGGAACGCCCCCTGCAGGGCGGCGGGGGCTCCGAACGCCCCAGTCCGGGTCCCAGGTCCGCCGAGGGCCCGCAACTCCGCCGAGGCCCCCGCCGCGCCGCCTTTGTTATCCCGCTCGCTTTGGCGTCGCAGGGCTGACCTCAAGCAAGGGAATCGGCGAGTTCGGGCACCGGTACTGCCTGTTCCCCGGTCGCGGTGGACCCCGTCTTGGGGGTGAGGAGCATGCACAGGATGAGACCTTTTCCTACCCAGAGAACCTTAGGCGGGTTAGTGAGGAGTGCTTGGTGCCGAAGAAGCAAGTCCAAATGGGCCCAGGCTGGGGAAGAGGGCACGAAACCAGGCGATATCCCCAGCGACTCTGCCCTACCCGGCAGCCCCACTTCATGTCATTTGTCCGCAGGAGGCTGGAGAGGGGGTGCGCACCGCCACCTACGCGCTCAGCTGCGCGCGGCTCCCACGGCCGGCTCGCGGAGCGCAAGGTCCAGCCGCCTTCCGGGGCGAGAGAGGCGGGCAGTCCACCGGCCTCCGGGTCCGGCGGCGTAGTGCCGGGAGGGCCGCCACGTTCCCAGTCGCGCGCGCACGCCCGACCCACCAAACTTGCAGCACTTTCTCCCAGCCCCCACCCGCTGTCACCCTCCCTCCACCGGTGCGCCCTGGCCCCGCCAGCCCGGCCGAGGTTGCCATAACAACGGGCAGGAATGCTCCAATATATACAAAGCCGGCCCGGCGCAGCGGGCGCGCAGCCCCGGCCTGGCCCCGCGCCCTCCGCAGCCGCGCGGGTCAGGATGCGCCCTCTGGCTCCCCAGCCAGCGGTCCTGCGCGCAGGGCGGACTCACAATGAGCGGGATGGTGCGGTCCTCGCGGAGCTGCTCCGGCCTCCCGCCGGCCCTCTGCCCGCCCCGGCCGCCGGAGGATGTTGCGTGGGCTCGATTGTCCTGCCATAAGTAGTAGAAAGTACCCAGGATCCAGGCTACGGTCAGGATGGCGATGGCATTGGCGCGGATCTTCCTCATGGTGGGCGAGTGCGCGGGCGCCCCGGGTGGGGGCCGGGGCCGGCGTGCTCTCGGGGCCGGGGCGGGGGCGCTCGCAGCCCCAGCTGTTTGTTTTCGCC
>NW_004443946.1:21556784-21605173 GCF_000243295.1 Trichechus manatus latirostris | reverse complement strand
GAGACAAGAGTGCGGAGCGATCCTCACGGTCCTAATGCCCTTCAGTTCTAAGCGCGCTCGTCCCCCGAGAGTCCATTCATTCGCTCGCAGAGCCGGCCCGGCGCTCCAGCATCCGCGTGCCCCCGGGGCCACTGAGTAGCGGGAGAGAAGCGCGGCCGCTGAGAAGCGGCGCGGGCCTTCATTCAGCTCCCGGGGACCCGGCGAGACAGACGCCCGCGGCGGAATGGCGACGGGCCAGAGCCAGCCTCGGTTCCCACTGCCCGGAGACGGAGCGCCAGGCGGCTGCCCCCGCGCGGCCCCAGTCGGTCCCGCCTACCGCATTCACCCCCCGACCGAGCAGTACTGAGTCACCGGCTAGAGACGCGCGACTCCGGGTCCGTGCCCGCGCTGCAGAGCTGCAGTTCGGGGCTCCGCTCTGGCTCGGGGTTCAAGGTGTTTTCGGCGAGTCCTTGGGAAGGGGAGGCTGGGCGGGGAGGGGAATCCTGAGTTTGCACGGGAATCCTACGCAGTCCAGGATTCTGAGCCGCCGAAGGGCCCGCCTGGAGGAGGGACTGGAAGCTGGTGCACTTGACATCGGGTAACCAAAGGAAGGGACGCTGCCTCACAGCCGGTGAAAGAACAGAACAACCACCTCCCATCTTCCACTAGCCTGGGGCTCCCAGCGTTCAGGATGCTTTCCTCCACTCCGCCTCACTGTCCCCTGACAACCGTGAGGTATCATCTTCAGCATTTCATCAGAAAAAAAGGAGGCCAGAGATGCCGGATGATTCGCCTGAGGCCACATGGCTAATTGGTGGGTAGAGCCAAGTCTGGAAGCTCTCTCTCCCGACACTTTTCGACAAAGTGCAAAACACAGTTGTGAGAGACGAGGACACAAGAGATCATTGGGAGTCTGCCCCAGCCCTGCAGCCTTTGGGAATCGGAAGAGAGCTGCGAGCTGCCAGCAGCAGAAGGCAATGTGGTTAAATGAGGTCTAGGAGACCAGCACAGGGTCGAGCACAGAGCAGACACTTAACGAACAGATGTTAAATAAACAAACGAAGTAGGGATCACAGAGGAAGAAATACTTTATTGCAAGGTGGTCTTAGGGAAGGCTTCTCAGAGAAGGTGGCCTTTGAATCAATCCTTAACAGGCAGAGAAGGGGGAGGGGAGGGCAGGGTATCAGCTGCATAAATAGCCCAAGCAAAGGTCCAGAGGATGGGAGTACTAGGAGTGTTGAGGGAAGAGAGCCTCCTGGAATGGCTGAGGCCCAGGATGGTGGGAAGTGTTTGGTAGGAATTGAAGTTGGCCAGGCTGGGCAAGTGTGGACTCTGGAGGTCCTTGAATGCTACGGGGCAGAGTTGGTGATGAGTTTGCTTCCAGCTGGACCCTGTGGCTCATCTCAAGACCCGCCTAGGGTCAGGACCTCCAAATGATGCTGCCTCAGGAATCAGGCAGAGTGAGGTCAAAGTATCAAGCCCACCTCCCACTACCCCATCAGGACCCTGAGACACAGAGGTGAAATAAGGTGGTGTTTCCCAGTTTCTCTAGCACTCAGGACTGATTTCTCCAGAAGGGAAGAAAACCCTGCTGGCTGCAGTTGTGATGCCCTCACTCAGGATACTAACCACGAGGATACCTAGGTAAGTCCAAAAATGGCCCTCCCAAGAACGTGACCCTTGAATGTTGAGAATACACAAAAGAGGGCCGCACAAAGGCTCTGTAAAAATAGCAGAGTCTGAGGCATGAGAAGGAACCCTGGTGGTGGTGTGATTAAGTACTCGGCTGCTAACAGAAAGGTCGGCGGTTTGAACCCACCAGCCACTCTGTGCGAGAAAGATGTGTCAATCTGCTTGCCTAAAGATCACAGCCTTGGAAACCCCATGGGGCAGTTCTATTCTGTCCTACAGGGTCAATATGAGTTGGAATTGACAGCAACAAGTTTGGTTTTGGTTCAGAGGCAAGAGCTGGGTATGGTGGTCACAACAGAGGCATGGGTGTGAAGATGCTGCTGGCCTTGGCCAGGACTTGGCATTTGGACACCACCCCAGGAACAGCGCCTTGAGCACCCAGGTCTCTCTTGCTGGGGAGTTTAATTAGACTGCACTAGCAGCTGAGGTTATTTGCTGGTCTAGTGGTTGTACCATCTGTGGGAGTCCAGGAAAGGCCTTGCTCCTTAGGATTCAGGCCTTACAGGCATCACCAGTCAAGCAATAAAATGTAAGGGAACTGCCCACCTGGTGCCCCATTTCCACAAAAGCTCTCCAGAAGTCAGCCAAATGGGAAGACTTGGGGAATAGCCCTCTGTTGCCATAGGATGCTCCCCTCAACCCAGCCTGGTCTGTGCAGGTCTACTTGCCTTTGGTCTTGGAGAAGCAGGTGAGAGGATATAGGTGAATCCAAAGACATCATATCAACCCCTGGTGAGATGCTGGTATAAGGGATGAAGCTGGACCAAGCCAAAATGAAATCAGGCCGGTGGAGTTTCTGATGTCTCTAGGAAGGCTCCTATGAGGGGACGGAGGCAGGAACTGGATTTTGGCAGGGTTTCTGCAAGTCTCACCACTCACTCCCAGGGGCTCAGTGGTGAGGATGCTACAAATCTGCACCAAATTGTCACTCCCTGGTAGGTCTGTTACAAGAAGCAGGCTTCCCCACCCCTCACCACCAGAAAAACAGAGGTGTAGCCTCTGTAGATGTGTTAGACTTCACAACCAGCCCTTCCTTAGGTGGTAGGGGGGTGGGTAGGTAAGGCGGCAGGTAATTACCATTCTCATTTGATCCAGAAATTTGACACAGAGGTTGAATGATGTGTCTCAAGCCACAGGCTAGTTACTAGCAGAGGAGAACAAGGAGCTGCCACCTCAGCTGCAGCCCATGGTCTTTCTTCCAGATTCTAACCCCGGATGAGCACAAAGCTGAGCCTGGACCCTCCTTGAGATGGGCTTCCGTGTTCAGAGATGGCAGTGAGTAACGTCTCCTCCCTGGTCCTAGGAATGGATTCCATCTGGACCACAGAATCAAAGCAACACCTAAGAGACTTATTGTTGCCTGACATCAGTCCAACTTGGAAAACAAAGGTAATAACAATAGTTGTTTATTTGAATGCCAACCAAGAGCCAGCCACTGTGCCAGCATTCCACATACATTATCTCCAAAGCTCCCACAACCCTGTGAGTTAGGGACCTGCAGTGTCCCCACCTGCAGATTAGGACAGTAAGGCTCAGTGGCTTGCCCGGAGTCCCACAGTGGTTAAGTGAGCTGGGTTTCAGTCCTGTGCCATTGGCACTGCCTGTCTCTGGGCACCAGTACAGGGCTGCTGAGGCCACTGGGCAGCCTGCATGGTGGTCAGATGTCTGCACACAGGGACCTCACTTCTTCCTCTGGACCTCCGTATTCTTCTCTGTAAAAGGAGGGATGCGGAGAGATGACTTCTGGGGTCCCTTCCTCTGTGCTATCTTGGACTCCTAGTTCCTTGGGCATATTCTCCCTATGGCATGGCTCTCTGGCTGTCCAAGCCAGTACTCAGGTGGGCTAGGAAAAGTACATGCATCCCTCGTGCTCGTGGAAGCCCCAGGGAGCCCTCTGGTCCCTGTGCATTTTGGTGTGGGGGTTGGGAGGGCAACACAGGGGAGAAAGGGTACAGCTCAGTGTAAGACCTTGGCTCTGGAGTCAGACAACCTGAATCAATGTTCATCTTGCCACATACTAGGAGAGTGGCTTGCGCAAATTCTAAGCCTCAATTTTCTTAAATGTAAAATACTGGTGTTGACAGCCCCTAACTTGCAGCGATGTTGGGAAGGGTTGAATAAAATAAAAGCAAAATCCAGTGCCTTGTAACCACCTCAGTCCCTGGAGGACTACTACCACAGGCATTGCTGTGGGATGCTGGGGTGGAAGGGGGCTCATGCAGGGGATTATCGCCACTGCTCACCTCTCCCCAGCCAGGCCCCAAGGTCCAACAGGGATGGGCTGTCTCACCCCACGGAAGACTGCCAACTCCAGAGCCTCTGCCTAGGAGGGGGAGAGGCTGCAGGGCAGGGCCCAGCTTCTGCGGAGTATTCGTTCTTGACAGTATACCCATTACCCCTCGAGACTCTGGGCCAGCTCAGAAGCCTCTTACTCTGTCTACAGCTGCAGCAGGGATCCAAAAGGTGGGTGAAGGGACCTAACTGGACACCTCCTCTCCTCCCCCCCGTATTTTCTCTACGCAGGAAAGGAGGCAGGAATGGTGAACAGAACATGTTACCTCACAGCAGGCACAGTGTCAAGTGTTTTAATACATGATCTCAGCATAGTGACAACGACCCTATGAGGATAGCTCAATCCTCTCCATTTCACAGATGAAGACACTGATGCCTGCAGAGGTCACCCAGCCATTGAGTGGAGCATATGCCATCCACTGCCAGCTGACCATACTTAATGCATTAGTGTCTCTAAGGAAAATTTACTTATAAGCTAAGTTTCTGTAAAGTGAGTAGTATTATCAGTGGAGGGGACCTGGCTCTTTAAGAGGAACTCCCAGAGTCTCCTTATTACCAACTGATACCTCCTATTTACCTAATAACCTTGGATTTTTATCTATGTTTCTTGCCACTAGAATGTAAGCTCCAGGAAGGCAAGGGTTCTTGTATGTTTTGTTCACCACTTTTTCCTCAGTGTTTGGTACATAGTAGTGACACATAGTACATGGTCATTAAAGATTTGTGGGAGGAAGGAGACAGGAAACAAGGCCGGGTAGCTCTGTGAAATAAGCATCTTTCTCTTAAGTCAAGAACTTTGACAGATGGGTGCAGAACCTGAACCCAGAGGAAGGGGGCAACTTGTCTAGGGTCACGGACCAGTGTAGGGAGTAACCCAGGTCCCCTAACAGCTAGTCCTGTGCTTCCTTGGGAGCAGCTAACTCTCTCTGTGAGATATGAGCGTCCTTTGTCCTGGGTTCTCTGTGGTCCCATCAGAAGTTAGGGATGGGTAACTGCAGGAAGTACAAATATCATTAAAAAAAAAAAAATTGCCAGCAAGTCAAGTCAATTCCGACTCATAGCGACCCTACAGGACGGAGTAGAACTACTCCATAGGGTTTCTAAGGTTGTGTACTGAGCCAGGTACTGACGTACTGAAGCAGACTGCCACATCTTCCTCCCATGGAGCAGCTGGTGGGTTTGAATGGCTGACCCTTTCAGTTCGCAGCTGAGTGCTTAACTGCCACGCCACCATCGCTCCTTTTACCAATGTTATTACTGATCACAAAATGATCCAGCTGTTGCATTTGGAAATAGGATCAGCTGAGGGCTAACAAGAAATGTGTCAAATGCTCTTATTAACAGCAGGGAATTCATACAAAGGAGAAACGCATAAATAAAGCCACTGTTCAGCAGAATTATCCCAGAGGTAGAGCCCTTTCCGAGGCCTTCCCTGACCTTCCCATTTCCACCGCCTTCTCCTTCTTGCTTTCCTTCTCCACAGCCGCTGCAGAGCTGAGTGACAAAGGTCCTCAGACCAGATAGCCCACCAAAATGCCAGTCAGTGACTTGGGCGCTCCTCTGAGCACAGCGTGGCAACCTTCTTTTGTACATCATCAGTATCCAGCACAGTTCTGGGCACTAAGGTCCACACGCAGTAAACATTTGCCCAGTGCATGAAGGAATATCTAGGGTGGCAGGCTGCTGCTTACTACTTACTCTGTCCCATGAAAATGTCAAATAGCCACTCAGATTGTAAAGCCAATGCCTGTTAGCTCATTGAGGTGGTGTCTTCAGTATCTTCCTTCCTTTCTTAAACACCTACCATGCCAGGTACTTCTAGGTGCTGGAGATAAACAAAAATGAACAAAACCTGGTCCCAGCCTCTAAGGAACTCACTAATTGGTAATGGGGAAATATACATAAATCATCACAAGATGATATAATAGAGCTCTATGGAAGCACAAAGGGGGCATCTTCACAAGAAGTCATTTGAGTGCTGAGTCTTAAAGTAAAGGGGGTGGGCAACACCTGGAAGGGCATTCTGGGAAGAGGAGGGGCAAACACAGGACACTGAGATGTGTCAGTGAAAAGGAGCCTAGGAAACGGTAGGTGGTATGGTGTGCATGGGGTGGGGGGTGGTGATGATAATGAGGCTGTAGGGATAGGCATGGACCAGATACCAGACGTTATCCTTTATAAGAAACTTGAACTTACTCTGGTAGGCCATGGAGAACCATCCAAGATTTTTAAACAGAGTGACAGGATCAGTTATGAATTTTAGTGAGGAGGTAAAGCGTGGACTGAGGGAGGCTGGAGACTAGTGGCAGGGGAACCACAGTAATACCGCAATCGTGCAAGCAAGCCATGTTGTGCGTAGTTTAGAGCAATAACACTGAAGTAGGAGAGAAAGGTGGACTTAAAGGATTTGATGATTAGCTGGAGGTGGAGGTGAGAGAGAAAGGATTAGAGAATAACAGGTAAATGGCTTGCTTAGGAGACAAGGTAACCATTAACTGAAATGGGGAACACAGGAGGAGACTCTGGAGGCGTGTTTCATTGAACTTGAGTTCTCTGTGACCCGTCCAGGAAGGCAGCTGTAAATCCAGGTCTTGAGCTCAGGAAGGGAAGTGTATGAGGCCAAACAGGTAGAGGTGAGAACACTAGAAATATGTTGCTGGGTTGCTGCCCAGGTGCTCAGTACCTAGGCATGGGGGAACATCCATGTGCACCAGACATGAGGACTTCAGGTCCCTCGTCTGAAGATGGCGAGACAAAGAACTGTCATTTCTGTTTGCCTCTGTCAGATGCTGACTCAAGGCCCTGGACCTAGGCTCTGAGAAATACTCATTTCCTGGTCAAGGACCTCATCGTCCAGTCCCTAGGCCTAGGGTTTGAACAAAATTTGGCTCAAAATAAAAGAGGTCAGGCGATAAGTCCAGAGAAAATTTGAAGGCAAAAAAAGACACATGGTCCTGATCCTGCGTTCCCTTCAGTCTAACAGTGTCTGTAAAATGATCCCTCCATTTTTCTTGTGAAACTAGGAGTAGAAATTAAGGAAATGTTCCCAGGACTGGTGTGTATTCGAAGCTCTCAGCAAGGCTGAAAATATTCGTTGATATGTTCTGAAGTGTAATTTCCACTCCCTTACCAGCCAAAATAATTGAACAAGAAGAAAAAGCTGTTAATGCAGGAGGCGTGTAGCATCAGATCCACATTGCCTGGAAATTTACCATTTCAGAGTAATCGAGGGTGTTTACAGTCATACACGTCTCCTCTCACTGCAGCCACCCTCTGAAGCCATCAAAAGGCCCATCAATCTGGCTTGGATACTGAAATTGTTCACAGTGTCTGGAGCTGATGCCAGAGCAGAGAATTTTTTAAAATTATTCTGCCGTTTTATCCACATATAAATCTCAGGGCATTTCCTCCTGGTAGGTGGTTGAGTTCAGGCTGTCAGTGCTCATGGAGCCAGCGGTGGCAGGCTTGGCACATCGTCCCCTCTCCTTTGGTATCACTACCCCTGTGTCCATGCACAGGCTGTCCTCTTACTCTAGTCTGGTTGACATTTCTCCCTCCTGCCAACAAGGAAACAGTTGCCTCAGTCTCCAGCCCCAGTGACAGTGGGTCCAAGGGGTGGTGCTGAGCCATCTCTCATGGTCTCTGCCTGGCCCCTAGAGCCCAGCAGAATAGACAAGAGACTTTACCAACTGTCTTCTGCCAGTGCCTTTGGTTGTATATGCGTGGGTGATGTTTCTCAATTGGAATTTGACTTCAGGTTTTTCCTGGAATTACTAATTTCTTTCCCTGTATTTGTGTCCATTTCTAAATCCATGGAAAATATTTCTAAATCCAGGTCCAATCATTTGTCTCTCCTTCCATCTCTGAGTCACTTATCTTTGTACTCTGGAAGAGAATTTATTCCCTAAGGCAATTAAAGGCCACTCCTGAAATTAAATACAAAGTCTACTACCTAAAGACTGAGCATTCAGAATGTGTGAGGAACTGGGAAGATTGGGAGGTGGGAAATCTGGGTTTTAGTGCCATTAGCTAGCCTGGTGACCCCGGAAAAGTCTTTCATCTGAGTCTTTTTCTCATGTCTAAAATGTGGGCTTTGCTACAAACGTACTTGGAAGATCCCTTCTAGTGCTAACATTTAGGATTCTATTTGCTTACTTTATTATTTTAAACCATTCCTTGCCCCAGCAGGAATTATCGGCAATCAACTGGGTTAAAATTTTCTTTATTATCATTTGATCCCACACATACATATTACAAACATACATATACATCCAAACAATTTAAAATATTCTATTTGATCAAGAATTAAAAACTTCTGAATCACAGACCTAATAAGGAGAAACTGGAAGAATGTATAAGAAAATGGTACACCTAGGGGTGCCTCTGAGGAGTGAACTTGAGGACTGGAGATCAGGAGTAGGAGAGAGACTTTTCACTGTATATTGTTTTGCACCTTTTCCATTTTTTGCCACATTTATTTATTACCTCTATAGCTAAAAAAATTTTTTAAGCAAGAAAAAAGTTTTCCTTTCTCTTTCTTCTACTGCAGGCCTCTCTGTGGCTCAGTTCCTAAGGAGAGGAGCCGAGTGATAGAACTAGAGTCACACGCTGGAAGCCACCCATCAGCCCAGCCCTGCCTCCCGCTGGGGTGGCCAACAGCCCTGCTCCCCTGGCTGCCCCACAGCCTGTAGGGGTTCTGTGGGCACATGTCAGCCACTGGCTGCCCTTGCCACTGGCACTCCTGCTGGGCTGTCAAGTTAGTAGAGGGACTCCATTCAGGGTGTTCCAGTAAGAGGCAGGTGCTCATGGCTGCTCGTGGAGCTCATGGCTCCAGGAGCCAGACCAGCAAAGGGGTCTAAGAATTCAGCAAGGGGGTAAGTATCCAGCCTTAAATTCCCCAGACCTTGCTATTTTCTTTAAAAGACTGACTTCTTTTTTGGTTTATTTTATGTACTGCTGCTAATATAACAGGAACATAAAAGAAATAAGAATAAACAGGCCAGAGATGAGTGGGGAGGCAGGGTCTTCACGGCTTCCTTTCTTTTCTTGTTACCCAGCCCCATGCTGCTGGCCTCTGCTAGCAGGGTGGGCCGCAGCATCTCTGGTAGCATCCCATTCCCCTAATGCCAGCTCCTTGTCAGCTTTCCCTCATGGCACCTTCTAGCCTCCACCTGGCCCTCGCTTCCACCTCCTTTTCTGCTTGTAACCTTGGATGGATGCTGGCCCATTACTTCTGTGTCCCCTACTCCCCTCCACCCTTTCTCTGATTCCTCCTCCACTGGCTTTCCTACCTACTGCACTGCTACACTGCCAAGAAGCGGCTGCCATCGGTGAGGTCCATGTCCCAGTCTGGAGCTGTCACCTGCCTCACAACTGAGACTGCACAAGGTAGATTCTCTGACCCTTCATTTACACTGCCTGATCCATAGATCTTTCCAGGATTCACAAAGTCAATCTCCCATTAGTAATTAATTATTACTTCCTTTCCTTCACATTCTCTTTTGCTAAAATCCAGAGAGCAAAGTTAAAATGTTCTTAGATTACTCTTAGGTCTTTTAAGTGGTCTCTGTGGCTAGGGTGAAGGAGGGCACGTTGGTCCTCTGAAGTCCCAAGGCTTTGTCTGCTAGAAAGAATCCTTCTAAACACGGCTCTGCATGTGGCCAGGCTCAATCGGGGACACCCTGGCTGTGCTGGAGCAGGACTGACCTCAGATCACTGCCCCCAGGGTCCAGTATGGCATTGAGCAGCTTCTCTTGCCTCCCTAACTGCACACAAGCCCTGAGGGGGGCAGATCATCTCCCAGCAGGCCTTGGGAAGGAGGGCAATCAAGAAGCCAAGGCAGAGTCAGACAAGAAGCAGCAGATGGATATGTGCACTTGGTCAAGTAGGTACAAATAGACTCCAAGAGATGAAAAGATACAGAGGGTGAGGAAAAACAGCTTCAGGGAAAGAAAAGGCAGAGAGTGAAAACCAATAAAAGTGTAATAAATATTAAAGCCAGAAAGGCCTGAAAAGAAACCATCCAGAGAGCAGCAAGAGGAAGATTAACATAACTGGAGTTAGGTCAGAGAGCAGAAGACCAGAAGGGGCTGGCATGGTCAGTACTCATGGTGCTGGAGGCAGGAACAAGGTGCAACATAAATCTCCCAGGTAGGGTCACACACCTTCCAAGCTGTTGGGTTTATTGGCTGCGGCAAGCAGAATCTATTTAAAACACACCAGGCGCTTTGTCTTGTTCTGTTTCCCTGCCCAGAAAAGGATAGAAGCAAAGGCTGAGGGAACCACTCCAGCACTGGGACCCTGCAGCGACCACAGGATTGCTACAGTGAAGATCCCTGCCCATCTTGGAATGACCACTCCCCCACCCCAACCTGCTAGGCAGTGAAGCTCACAGCATATTGAACACAGCCCTGAAGCCTGCATGTGTTACCTACTTCCACTGGGAAAGACTCAATGACTCCTTCATCCTGTCTTCAAGCTTGTCAGAAAGCAGATGCTGCTCAAATGTGACAGCTGCTCTAAGTGGATGCTCAAAGGGAGCTCCCTGACCAGTAGGAATATTCTTAATGATGACTGGAGAGGTCTTGGGTGATTAGATTACAGCAAGACAAAGGAGCGAGCAGGACAGAGCACCAAGGATAAAATGGCCTGAGGGAAAGCATATGGGACCTGAACTGGAAAACACCAAGGGCCTTACTCCTCCCTCTGGCCTGTGTATCTTTGGGAAGCTCTAATCTGTAGAAGACTTGACTCCTTATCCACCTGCCACAGAGAAAGTATAAAATAAGGCTGAGAGCTGGGGGAAGCAAAGTGAAGGCATCCATTCAAGTTTTGCTTCTTCTCCCTACCAAGAGGGTTGGGGATGAGAGAGCTTTCTTTCCCTGGCTCTTGAGCCCTTAAGATGTTCAACAAAGCTGAATATGAGTCCTCTGCTCTGCATGAGATTCATATTCTTGAAAAACTTAGTGTACAAATCAAATCAAATCAAATTTTGCCTGCCAGAGAAGTTGGCTTTTCAAGATAAATCATCATCCCAGTTCATGGTTGTAAATTTGGAATTCTGAATGTCTGACTTGGAGAGAGGAAGGTTGTCTAGAGATTCACCTACAGTTTGCTTTTAGGTAGCAATTAAGCACTACTTTAAAACAAAAAAACTTAAGCAGAAAATTGTACTCCAGGGGCTACTGCTAGAGAAATAAGAGTTTAAAAAAAATTGGAAAATTCAAATATGGAAAAAAGTAGAGAGTCAAATACAACAAACCTAGCTTTGACAATTATCAACTCATGGCCAATCCTGTGCAAAACGTGGGCTTTTGAGCTAGCTGACAGATGGACAGTGTGAACTTTATGATACGGGACAAACAGATTAGTCCTACTGAGGCTGCAGGATTCACAAAGTTTCTGCGTAAATACCCTAAACTAAAACCTAGAGTATGAGGAGAAAGGTTGAATAAACATATTCTTGGGTAACAACCAAAGAAGAAATTTGGGACTAAAAAAAAAAAACAAAAAACAAAAAACCCAAAGCCATGAGGCAGACACACACACACACACACACACACACACACACACAATGTCTCTGAAGGATGCACAGGTAAATAGTAACAGTGGTTACCTCCAAAGAGAGGAACGAGGTGGACTGTGGGAAAGGAGTAGGGAGAAGATTTCCTTTTCACTATGCATTTTTTATTCCTTGTACAATGTGCACTTATTGCCTATTTTAAAAAATTAAGTTGTTAAAAACAATATCATAAAGCTTTTCAGTAACCAACTCCACAAGATGTGACAAAAGTGCAAACTGCTTGGCATCAGACCACCAAACCTTCATCCCATTTTGACCTGGATGTCCTGTCTTAGGTTGTTGTTGTTGTTAGGTGCTGTTGAGTCGGTTCTGACTCGTAGCGACCCTGCTATTACTGTCGTATAGTAATACACAACCTTCTACCTCAAGCTGTGCACTATCAGGATAGGTGTTTCATGTAGTCTTAAAAACCTCAGCCTCTGCATACAGGTAAGCCATAGATCACTATTTGGGGGTTTGTCAGGTTGGTGGTTCAGAGAAAGCTGTTGTTTTGAGAAAACAACACTATATGGACTTCTTGCAAAAACTTGCTCTTTGGAAACCACCACTACAGCATGTGCTTTTGGTTAAACATTCCATGGCTGAAAAGCAACTCTATGCTGAAATGCCGAGAGGATGAGGCAAAATCTTGGCCAAGGTCAAGCTCTGCTGATGGTTTGAGAGGGGGATGGCGGCCAACTGCACTGCACTTGCAGAACATTTGAAAAAGAAAAACTAACCCCAAGTCATATTCTGTTCCTTTCCTGAGCCAACTTTAGTCCCGCTCATTGTATCCAAGAACTCAGAGGAAGCCATATGTGCTACAGCGCAGGCCTTCCAAACCTCCAGGGCCAAACATACGTATGTTAATGAAGAAACTAAGCCAGCCCACAGGGGCTCTAGTTGGCTCTATGGGATATGGCAAAAGATTTCAGAATTTTAGAAAGTCAGGGTCCATCTAGGAAAGAGTAGAGAAACGTACTTTAGCCTCCTTTCTGGTTGTCTGGTCACTTTTTCCGGAAAAAAAAAAAAAAAAAAAGACCCCAATTTGGTAGAAAATTGGGCCTCATGCCTACATCTAGGTGTTTATTGTGAAAAGAGCTTCAAGTTTACCATACATAGTACAAATCTGCGTTACACAAAGAAAAGCCAACATACTGTCTTTAGGACTGAAACTCTAAGCACGAAGATAGACCAGAAAATGTATTTTCTGCCAGGTCACAGGGAATACATATATACAGAGAAATGTCTTTCAGCAGCTTATAAAATGCAAACTTTACTTTTTTGCACGTTTGTCTAGCTGATGGCCAAACGTAAAGGTGAGCAGGACAAAGTCCAAGGCAAGTCAGGGCCACACAAGACACAGGCCACAGAGACTCTTCCCAGTCTCCCTGTGAGTCAGCCAGGCCTCAGGACTCATGATGGATAGCAATGTAGAAATGTGTTAACACTGCAGACCCCTGAATTTTCTCAGGCAGTCACAACAACATAACAAAAGAGAGAGAATATCTGTAACTTATTGGTTTAATGTTTTCCTTTTAAAATGCCCAATTCTATTCCATTGTCTCTATGATGTATATCCTCAATTTCTCCTCACCTTAAAATGAGAAGTTGTCCCCTTTTTTTCCTCAATATTCTCCCACCTACAAAACTTGGAAGACTTGCCTCATTTCCATTTCATAACTTATGTCTTATTGAACCTTACAGCACTGGCAATGTGGTTAAAGATAAGGATTTCTCTTCTCTCTTTATGGTTAAATAGTGGGCAGAGTAGGAATGCGAGTTCCAGAGGGCCACACACAGCACTGCTCAGGTGAGAAGAGTGTTCTGACCCCAGGTGGAGCACCAGATGGAGGGAGCAGGCTTCTCCCCAGTCAATGAGGTCAGGAAGACATGGTGTGACATTCTGTTTCCCTCATTCCTCTTCTTTCATGCACAGTCTCCACTCCCAGGGCTGGGGGTGGGATGAGAGCGTGCACTGAAGCAGAAGGTACATAGTATACCCAAGGGAAACTGCCGCATAAAGAAACAGTGGGATGTATTACAGCATGCTACAGCTGGGAGGGCCTTTAGAGCACATTGGATTCAAACCTCTAATTTTATAGGTGCAGAAAGGAGCCCAGAAAAGTTAAGTGATTGGTACAAAGATATGCAGCTGGTGGCTGGAACTAGAAACCCAGGTCACCAGCCCACTCTTCTGTTTCTCCAACATGTCAGAACCGGGTATAGAAAAAAGCAAAATATTAAGTCAAGGCCCCGATCAAATACATGCAGCTCCTTTAAAACTACTCATGTCTCAATCTCCCGTTTCTTTCAGCCCCTTCAGCCTACTAAGCTCGTTTCTGATTCTTATCCAGGACTTAATAGATACCCTGGTGGCCTGAGTAGTCAGAATCCAACTCTGCCCCAGCACGTTACAGCCCGAGAAGGAAAATCTTTGGGAAGCCGGAGTAGAGTGTAAGTAAGTAGCCTTTCCAGCTCAGGAATATTCTGGACCCACACATCATGCTTATGATAATGCTGACTCTAACTCAGCAGCTTTTGAAGCTTATGCTGACAGAAAGGCAACAGGCTACCCCATCCAGCAAGAGAGAAAAATTCAAGAATTAATAACCAATAAGGAAGCTGGAAGGAAGGTGAATGCTTTGAGTTCAGTCTGGAGGGTAGGAAATTAACTATCTCTGCTCAATCAGGGCAGGGAATGATCTTCTCAGGCAGCGCGTGCCATATGAGAAGAGGGTACAACCAAGGCTACATGAACTAGGTCCTCTGAAGGAAGTCAGTTTTTTATTATCCCCCAAATGATTATCCATTTGGGCCAGTTACCCACAGTACCTAGGGGCCTCCAACCAAGGACTGCCACAGACAAAGCTGGTTAGAAGGAAACAATGGTCTAATGTACTTCCCACCTTCCCAAATAACATGCTGACATTTACACAAGGGCCTTGGGGCCTCAAGCTAAGGGAATGACTAATTCATCTCTTAGCAGGCTGGTAGAATAGGTACTTTTGAATAAGTGAGCCATTTGGCTGCAATTCAATCAACCCTGCTCCATTACCTGATGCAAACCTGCCCAGGACTGGGGAAAGACAGAAGTTACTGGGCTCCAGCATGAGAGGGCCACTTAGCGAATGCCTGAAAACCACAGTGTTCCAAAATAAAAGTATTTCAGGGATTATATATTAATTTTATGTTATTCAGATCAAGAGCTAATTGTAACAGGAATCATTCTCACACCCTCTGTCAGCTTATCTCACCCAAGAAAAACAAATTCTGCTATTCATTGATTTTCACTGTTTTCCTGGGGGAAGTAGGTACTCTAAAAATGACCATTTTATATTAGAAAAGACAAAAGACCAGAAAGAACAATTGATGTAACATACATAATAATTAGTAAGCTAGCAGACTAAGAAAGTATCTCCTTTAGACGGAGGAAGCGATACCCCTCGTGAGGATGAGATATAATGAAGGGGAAAGAGAAGATGAATGAATGAATGAAAAACTCAGAGAGGTAGGGTAAAAGTCAGAAAGAGAGGTAAGAATTTAAATTATAGTCAAATGTTAGTGCCCCAAACTAACTTGCAGACTAGGAAGCTGAACAAAAGCTTCTTCTGCCTGCCGGGGTCCTAAGAGTCTTAAATGAGGGATTAAAATGGTTTTATTTCAACAGAACACATTTCGTCATCCAATCTCTATCCGAAACACGGATTAGAATAAGTAACCTATGGCTGCACTCTTAAGCAGCAACAAATTCCTGAATATTGTGCCTGGTTCACCTCATGATGGCAAATCACTAATTGCTTGTCTATCAAAAAAAAATCTGTCTGTAACCTTTATTTTAAAATTAAAAAATTAGTTATAATTAAAGTTGTTTATTTTTACATTTTTATTGTGAAATAAACACTAACAGTGTTTCCAAAACACACTGACTACAAGGGGGAAATGAGGCAAGAAAGGAGGGGAGGCAGACGGAGTAGAGAAGAGACTCCAAACATCAGGAGCATTCTGAGAGGCCTTTGTCAGACATCCCCTACCCCCTTAATCATCCAAGCTCAGCAAATGCATGGAACACTGGAGCTCCAGGGTCAAGAAAAGCATTCCCTTAATACAAACTGCCCACTTCCTAAAAGGTAATATCAACTTGTACTCACTCTAGCAACGTGAGTGAGTTCCCCTCATCACAATCCAATTTTTAGGATTCTATCCTAAAGAAGCCAAAGATGCAGACCAAGATTTATATGCAAGAATATTCATCACAGCATTATTGATAACGGCAAAGGATCTAAAACAACTAAAATCTTCAACAGTGTGAGAATGGATAACTAAAGTAAGGTAGAGCCACTAGAAATTTACTTTCAAAGACTTAAGGACACAGGAAATTCCTTGTTAAATGGGAGGAAAAAATTACGATATCAAGCTGTATGTATGTATGACCCTAATTTTGTTTAAATATTATACATATGATATGCATTTTTAAATAATGAAAGAAAATTAAGAAACACATCAGTAAAGGCTAGCTCTGCTCTAGATGGAGGGAAGAGATGATTTTTATTCCTTCTGTAGACTCATTAGAGAATAAGCATATGTTACTTTTATATCAGAAAAAACAATAAATCTTTAAGTATGTCTACCCTAAAATCTCTCCATTGAGGTGGCAATTGTCACCCTTAGGAAAATACTGCTAAAGTTCAAGGCAAACTCAGAGAACAAAGAGATTCAGATCTATACGGTAACCGCTTTTAAAAAGGTAAGACCTCTAGTGACACAGTCTAGCTTTTCCTCTACTTTGGCTGCTGCATCTACTTTACTGCACTTTGCAAGAAACCCTACTGGAGAACTTCAGTGAACCCATTCTCTCTTCCACCAGCAACCACTGTGCCTTAAACAACCTCTTATGTGTTTCTCACCTCTTAGCATGAGGATCACGGAGCCCTATTAGTGCAACGGCTACCGTAAGCACTCAGCTGCTAACCAAAAGGTTGGCAGTTTGAACCTACCCAGAGGCTCTGCAGGAGAAAAGACCTGGCGATCTGCTTCCATAAAGCCAAGAAAATCCAATGGGGCTGTTCTACTCTGTTATTGGGGTTACTGTGAGTTGAAAACGACTCCACGGCACCCACTAACAACAGCATGAGAATCATAGGGGAAGAGAAAGAAAGAGCCCTACTCCCTTCTTTCAGAGGAAGAATTTTTCTTGTAGAGCTATCAAAATGACTCAAAGTCAGCTATGTAGATTTTGAAACATAAATCATGAGTAATGTTCAGTAACCGAGTATAAAAGTCACTTACTTCTCATCAAGACTGAATATAAAAACAAAATCTATGACTGCCACCTTGTGGCAAGCCTACTACCACAACCAAGTAATGAGCTGTCTTCCACCCATCCTTCTCCAAGGTTCTTCACCCCTGCACTCCATGAAGCACAGCCACTGAGGCATACATCCCATAGTAACCTACTACATTGAACACACGTTTCCCAAAGTGGCTGCTACTACTCGTTTTCAAAGATTTCTAGTTTAGATCCCAGAAATGCCTGTTTGAGGACCAGAGAAAAAAATGCAGGATGAGTGCATGTGCTTGTGAGCTGCTGCTGCTGGGCCACTTGGTGCACTGTTTCTGAGGTACAGCCAGTGCACACATACCATGTACTGTCCTGAGGCAGGAACATAGGATAAATACCTTCTCCCCCAAGAATATTTACCGACCTTACAAAATTATGAAGAAAGTTTTCTGTTTACAAGCAGTGAGCTTTGTGCTTAGAAATTTTATTTATCAATGTTAGAACAACCATCACCAACTTGGGCACAATTCCAAAATAGAGCTCTTGTTGGATTCTGGTCATAAAATCTTTTTTTAAGCTTGTTAAAGATCTTTTAAGATAAGAAAGTTTTCTTAATACTTTAGAAAAAGTAATAATCACTAATAAAATGGTTTCATACTCAAAGTGAGAGCCTACTATTTTGAAATATGAAACACCACTATTTTGAACATCTAAACATGTTAATTAGCATCAAATGGCTTTGGATGTTGGCATCTCAGGCTTCAAAGGCAATAGAGAAGTCCTCATGTTGCAACCTGACCAAATGACTCTGGGGGTGAATTAAGTGGTTAAAAGAGGTCAGTATCACAAATCTGATGGAAACAGAACACTGAAGGGACCCGATACTGATTCTAAAAAAAAGATAATCTTCCTCTCAGAAGGGGTTAAGCTAAAAACCTTGTGGGCAGGGGGGCTGAAACAAGCAGACAATGAAAACCATGACGAGAAAAGCAAAGCAAATGATCAAAGTTCTACTGGAAAATGGTGCTTCTCTCTGTCCCACCCAGGTTGAAGACTTATTTCAGAAAAGGATTCCCCACAGTATCAGGGTGGAAGCATATGGCAAGAAGCTGCTGCTTTGGTCCTGGACATGTAAAGGAGAGCATTTTTAAGTATGTAAAATGAACTGAAGGGACCCGGAAAGGATGGGTCCCAACCAGCTAAGCTGTGGGAGAGCCATCAGCCAAAGAAATTATGAGGTTAAACTGGGAAAACGAATCTGACCCCTTGTTCACTTCTCTAACCTCTGGAAGAAATTTTCCTCCCCTCCTAACCTGATGAGATTGATCATTTATACATGACAGTCCCTGCAAAAGATAAACCAACATGCTAGGCAAGGAAAAAATGTATTAACAACCTGAGGCTCTTGACAAGTCCCTTCAGGGAGAATCTTTCACTTTCCTTCTGCTCAGGGAAAGCAAAAGAGGGAGAGCAAACATAAAGGCCAAAGCCTTCCTTGTCCACAAAAATAAGAGGGAGGAAAAAGAAAACTGACCCTGCCCAATTAAAATTCAAAATCATAAGTTCCTCTTAAAAGAAAGCCTTGCTCCACCAGGAGCATCTTGGGGCTTTTATGGGTTAATTCTGAGTTGTGTCACTGAGGCTTTGACAACTAATGACATATTAAAATGGAAGAGGTAACTTTTCAACCTTGGGTCCAGCTTCCCACCTGTCCTAACCTGGGAGGCAAGCAGCTATCACGACAGCTTGATGAGCAGGTCCTCCCCATATTTCCGGAGCAGCTTCTCATGGTTGTGGTCCACTGACCACTGCTGGGGCAGGTGCCTGGGCTGCATGGTGTCCAGGAAGTGCTGACGCCAGCGGCGCTCCAGCTGCATGAGGGAGCGCAGCCCACCCTCGGAGTGGCACTGCACCACCTTCAGCCCGTGAGGAACGTAGTTGTCATTGGAAATCCTGCCACGACACAAAGCACAAAGGGTCTGAGGAAAACAAATATAGGGCGGTCTCCCAGACAGCTCCAAATGCTGTGGGCCACGGGGCTTCCACAAGGGTATGTGGGAGGTTGTTAGACCCTTAAAGAGCTGGTTACTTTAACGTTTCCAAAACATCCTCTTTCCCATGTCTGTCATTTTTTTTATAGTTTGGTCATACTGCACACAATCTAGCATAATGCACTTGGGGGTTCTGAACTCTCCTTCTGGGAGGGGCCCTACTGTCTGGCTTACGGTGGGTGAGCTCCAGGGTTTTCTGGAGTGGGTAACTCAGTTACCAGCTTACCCTTTTTTTCAGCTATCTATTCTAAACCATACTCAGTATTTACATGAGGCTGTTAAATCAGCCCACATGTTCCCAGTTTTCCATAACACAGTGTAATACCTCAATGTAAACTGCAAGGTGGTACATTTCTGTAGAGCCTTCTTTCTCACAAAAAGAATGCCAAACGACATCCGTGATTTGGTTTGCTAAACACATCCAAGTGTTTCAGTCACAATGAAATGCTACCGTGGTTGTTCAGTTGTGCAGCTGATGCTGTTTAATGCGAGGATGCAGCCCTGCCTCCTTTCCAACTAAGCAGAGGCCTTAAAATCTGCTCTGATACTGTGTGAACGGTGCTTTTACCTCCTGAGAATAAAGATTCCCCTTTCTCAAGGAAGCACCCTGCCTGTGGACTCTGTTCCTCTCTGACATCTACACCCCACTCTCAATCCTCTCTCTCCAAGACCTACTAGTCTAGCAATGTTAGTGCCCTCTGGGTATCTGCAGACATGCTATTATTTATCTCACAAGTTTCCCACTAACTTGCTATCTTTCTTCAAAGAGCTGTTCTCAGTCCTAGACATCCAAGTCCAATATTCATCTATCTAAGTCAGCAAGATGAATTCGTTAAAAATGTCTATGGCTGAGATAAGAAGTTTGGCTGTTTTAGGAAATATATTTGGAAACTGGTCAAGGAGCCAATCTCACTAATTTGTAATATGATCTTGGCAAGTTACTTAACTTTAACCTCAGGATATTTAAACATAAAACTTGGAAAAGAGCATCTATTCTAAAACCTCACAAATTGGCTATGAGGATAAAATTCAGTAATAAATTTTTTTTTAATTGGAAAGTTTTATAAATGCAAGACATAGTATTAGCAGCTACTAGCAAGAAATCTAAATCCTACTTAAGAGGGTTGTTATAAGAAATGATTAAGGCAATTTATACAAAGCTTATTCGTTTAGTGCTACAAGATACAGTAGATCTATAAATATTTATTCAATAAATATTTGCTGCTATAATTAAAGGGTTTTTTTAATTGACAAAAAAACACTATAGGTAACAAGCATCACCATCCAGGTTTGGTGAATTTATCAGTTAAATTATTTCAATCCTCAGTACTGCTGAAAAATGTTACAGTTGGGAAGCAAAACTATACCCAGTAGTCTAGCGTTCTTATCATCTGATCCATGTGCCTGATCATTTCTCAGGGCCACAAACTTCTTATTTAGAAACTTAAGAATTATATCATATGAATTCAACTCTGAACTCACAGAGAAGCAAGGAGAAAGGAACAAAGAAAGAGAAAAGAAATGTAAACGGTAACAGCAAGTCTGCCTAACATTCCACTCAGTGGGTGAACACCCTGGAGTGCGTGGGAGATAGGAAGCATGAATCCACTTGTCTCAGATCCTACAGACCCACATAAGGTCAGAGACACAAAACCACATATACTACTTCATGGGCGATTTCAGAGATATGAGGGTATTTCTTGTCCATTATTTTCATCTTATGTGCTGACTTTAGGATTTACCTCTGCATAGAATGTATAAGATACAACTCCACTGCATTTGAACTCTAATGCTAATCAAGGAAATAAATGACAGGATGTAAGTACATGACCCTAAAGGGTCAAGGCTTGATGCCTCATGAAAGACAAGTCTCTTATGGAAAACAAACATGGTATCAGGCAATGCACTGCACCTAAGCAGTGAACGCCCCCTTCCTGGCAAGCATTTTCACTAAGCAGTCAGAGTTAATGCCAACAGGTTACTCCTCATATCCTTTCTCTGACCACAACTGGAATAAACTATACCTGGTCTCCAGGCTGGCAGCCTCTTGAAGCATCTCATCTGTGACCATGTCTGTGTTATAAAACTCTCTGAGTGCTTGCAGCAGCTCCTCCTTTCGATCAGCAGGCAGGCTCTCTGCATTGAGAAGGGCCCTGGCCCCGGAGCGCACCTGCCGGCGCTCAGGATCTTCCAGCAGGCGCAAGCCCTCCTCAGAGCCAGTGGGGGCCCGGTACTCCTTGGCCAGCTGCTGCTTCAAATGGTTGTCGTAGTAGTTGGAGATGGCATGGCAGGAGGTGCAGAGCAGCAGTACATCATGGGAGTTGTGGTCCTTCATCTCAATGGGGAAGTGCTTCCGGTACTCATGTGGGATCACGTTCTTTCTGGAACAAGCCCACCCCAAAGGTGGTGTTCGTTAATATAAGGCATAGGACAGAAAACACACACACAGCAAATCAAGGAGGTGGGACCCTAGGATTCTAGTCTAGGCCTAAATATGACTGAGAAGCCTTGGGCATCACAACCTGACACAGATTACATAAACGCAGTACTATCTACTCCACGCTCAGCCCACCTACCTACCAGTGCTTTAGGCTCCTCTCTCCTTGAAATAAGTGCAGACCACCTGCTGTCAGGCTTCAAATGGGGGACCATGAGTGGGGAGAGGTCAATAACCTTCAAGAAGTTGGCTGTACCCCGAGAAGGAGAAGTATCATAGAAACGAAAAGATATTCTAATGGCCTTTTCTAGAAACTAACTCTCTCAAAGCATGTAGTGGGTAACCTCTACTCCTGAAAGTTTGGACCTTCATCTGAGGAATCCCCTGGTTCACCAAGGTCCATCATTATTTTCTAAGGAGAACCAAGCTTTCAGGAAAAACTTTTGCAGATATAACTGTCTCACTTTGCAGGGGGAGAGGAGGCAAGTGAATTATCCACAGAAGCCAAGAAGAAAGTACAAGTCTCTGGCCCAGAGGGAATCCTCACCTTGCAGGGAAGGGACCTGTCATGGATTGAATTGTGTCCCCCAAAAAATGTGTGTAGCGACTTGGCTGGGTCATGATTCCCAGTATTGTATGATTGTGTTATCTGATGTGATTTCCCTATGTGTTGTAAACTCTACCACTATGATGAGATTATATGTGATCTTCTCATGTGTTGTAAATTCTATCACTGTGATGAGCTTATACTGATGAGGTTGACAAGATCAGTGTCTTAATGCAATCTCTTTTGAGATATAAAAGAGAGAAGTGAGCAGAGACACATGGGAACCTCATACCACCAAGAAAGCAGTGCTGGGAGCAGAGCGTGTCCTTTGGCCCTGAGATTCCTGTGCAGAGAAGCTCCCAGACCAAGGGAAGACTGATGACACGGACTTTCCTGCAGAGCCAACAGAGAAAGTGTTTCCCTGGAGCTGACACCCTGAATTTGGACTTGTATCCTACTGGACTGTGAAGAAATAAACTTCTGTTTGTTAAAGCCATCCACTTGTGGTATTCCTGTTAGAGCAGCACCAGGTGACTGAGACAGAACCCTAATATTAAATAGTGTTCCTACCCAATGCCTTCAGGTCATCTAGATACTCTAAGGATGGTACCAAGGCTCAGAAAGCGTGCTGAGTCACTCAAAGGAGGATTGTCCAAGGACACAGAGGACAAAACTTCTGAAGGAACTGGTCTCTGGCCCTTCATGAGCAAAAGGGGACCACCCTCTCCATAGCAGACTGTTACTAAGAATAGTATTGCATTCTAGAAACTACGAATTGTGCTCTGGAGGAGCAGGGGCTTCTATCGCAAGGCCAGGCCGACTGTCTGAGGAATCAGGGAGACCGAGATGCCATCTAGGGATAAGCCTCTCAGCCAAAGTGAGCAAACTCAGCCAAGGCCCCTGAGGGCCCCGCATGTGGCTGCAAGAGTACTTTCCAACACCACACTCACCGGATGTAGGAGTCTCTCTTCCCACACACCACACACAGGTTCTCTTTAACCATCAAGTAATAGTCTCCTGGGGATTCAGGTCTTCCTGCAGGTTCAAACTGAAGCTTGACCACAAAAGGCTCTTCACTCACCAGCTCTTAGAGAAAAGAAGAAGCTTTCGCGTTTGACTGCCCACCTCTCCACCAGGTAAGTAAAACCTTAATTGTGCTCTGCTCCAGACTGTATCCTGGCAGAGATCACTATTTCTGAGTTTGGAATAACCCAGCCCCATGTGCCTCAAGGTCTCTCTGCCTTCTGTCCACCGTCTCCCTTATCTCACTCTCCAGCCCTGCCAGTACCCACATGCACCTAACTATAGATGATATATGACAGCTGAATCTCAAACCTCCAATGCCTTTGTCCAGGTACCACTGAGCTTTTCTTCGATCACAAGTGCACAGGGGCTGTCCGTCAGGAGCATGGAGAAAGCAGTTATCATAGAGGGGTGATTTTCTGCAGGGAAAGGAAAGATAAATCTCAAACTGAAAACTGTTAGTTAAGGTATCAACTGCCTTCCCATGCTCTCTTCTGAGTAACTCAAGCTATTCTCTATACTAAGGCCAAACGTACAAATTATCGGGGGGAAAAAATAGGGCAAGAAACCACGTCTATTCCTCCATCTGCACTGGGCTAGGAAACAGAACTAAAAATCAGTCAGATAGTTTATGCCTCTAGCTTTTTGTATTTATGGATTGGGATATTAGGAGTGAGTTGAGTGGTATTTACATAGTTCTGCTGAGAAAGAAAACAGGAAGAAAGCAACAAGAAAACTGTCCTATAATCATCAGATTAAAAAAGGAAACTAAAATTAAAGAAGTTCAAACTAAAGTACTGTGTTTTTATGCAAATAATGCACGCCTTCTACATTTATTTGCCAATTGCTCCCTGTTGCAGTAAAAAAATAAATAAATTAGCACAGCGCACTTAAGAAAATACCTCATGGGAGAGGGGGAGAAGCGGTTGACAAACAAAAGTAGAAGGTACACGTTATTTGCGAAAAACAGGGTAATGAGGGCCATGTGGATTTACTTCTGGCTCATAGGCAATACTTGCTTTGATTTAATCATCCAATTCCTAAAGGCACTTTGCTACAGGGACCAAACTTCCACTTGAAAGTACTGATTAGTCATCTTTCTGTTGTGCAGATAAGTTGTGCAGGAAAATTCTCACTGGTTAGTGAATAACATTGGCTTAGTACTGGATATCACTCTAAATTATCAAATATCAAATGGACAAGGAATCAGATGATGTGTTTCTCCTGAAAAGTATGAGGCACCTCATGCTACTCCTTTTCACAGTTATCCTGAACAAACAAGGAATAATTACTATCCCCTCATTTATAGTTAGAGAAGTTACAGATCGAAGATCACATCAGGTCAGTGACAAAGCTGCGATAAAGTTCTCATTTCCACTTCCAACTGTGCAAAAAAAAAAAAAAGAAAAGAAAGGGAAAAGGATAAAAATACCAAAGGGAAAAAAAAAAAAAACAAAACTACAAATATCACTGAAGGAAAGGAAACGTAAAATGAAACCCTGGAGACCTAAGGTGAGGTATCACACCTTTTGCTGGAGTGACTTCTCACTAGACAGGGAACAACTTGGTTACCTGGCAGAATAACCCACTCCCAAGGGCTTTCTTTTATGTTTTCTGGGGTCTCTCCCTTGCTGGCTGCCTGGCACCATTGCATCCATCTTAGACTTCTTATTTCTTGATTTCTGGTGAGATTCTGTTGCTTCCCCATTAATGTCTTCTCCCAGTCTGATAATTCCTTTGCTTCTGAATGGGATGTCTACCACATCCTGACATTTCTCCAAGACTTCCCTCCAGCCAGTGCAGCCACTGTTTTCTTCTAGAGTTGAATTCCTAGAGAAAGGGTATCCAAGAAGATGGAGAAAGAGAGCCACTGAAATCTGGGCATCCCTGGCAGCATAAATTACCTGAAGAGAAAAGTCAGAGATCAGTGGAATCTGGGAAGCAAACCAGAGAGAACAGCATCAAAGTCAATCATAAAGACGTAGAGAACTTTCAGGATCCTAATTCAAAATGCACGATAACCAAGGCACCATGTACTTTAAAAAACTTTTTATTAAGAAAAATTCCAAACTATTGAAAAGTAATTATTTTTTAATATATTCTAGAATAGTATAATGAACTCTCATGTTCCCTGTGTATGTTTTTAACTAAAATAGTTAAAATGTCTTATTGAAATGCTCAAAGACCCTAATGTATATAAAACCAGTGACGTTTCTTTCGGTTTGTTACCAATCCCGTAGAACAGATTTTTCTCAAGTTTTTTTTGGGGGGATGGGGGTGGGGGTTGGTTAACAAAGATCTGACAGTGAGTACATGAAATTCACTTTGGGGGCAGCCGTCCCCTAGAGTAGCTGAAACCATGATTCATTAACAGGCCCATGTGACTGTCAATCAGAAATGACCTGCCATACATGTTGAAAACAGGTTTCAAATATGGGCCTCAAATCAAAAGTCACATAGGTCCATTCTTGGACTTTATTTATTTATTAATGGTAAGTCCTTCTCCAAAGCAACTAGGAATGGGCAGCTGGTCATAAATAAAAGTAGTCAAAACTAAAATCAATAGCTCTTCCTAATAAAGGGCTTAAGGACTTCAGAATTCCTTTTGTTTTCCTTTGATAACCAAGTTTGGTAAATAATTCTATTAGTAAGGATTTTTTGTGCTTTTAATACTACATCATCATCATGATCATATTCATTATTATATAATGCAGGTGTTGGGTTTTTTTTTCTTTTTAAAAACCAAAAGCGACAGAATAAAACAAGTTAGGATAACATTTTCCACCTAGATCCAGCAATCCACATATACGTCAGAAAATTGTCTTCCACAGGAAAAAGAGTGTGCTTGAATGTGAAGAGTTCAAAGTGCTTTTTAACATACTGTTTTCCAATGATAAAGAGACCAAGGCACTTACAACAAATGGTACTGGGACAACTGGTTGTTTACATGCAAAAGAATAAAGCTGAACCCTTACCTCATACTATACATAAAAATTAGCTCAAAATGGATCATAGACCTAAGTGTACAAGCTAAAACCATAGTACTTAGAAGAAAACACAGGAGTAAATATCCATGACTTTGGATTAGGCAATGATTTCTTGGATATGACACCAAAAGCATAAGTGATAAAAGGAAAAACAATTGACTTTGCCAAAATTAAAAACTTTCGTGCTTCAAACCATCAAGAAAGTGAAAAGAGAACATACAGAATGGGAGAAAATATTATAAATCATATATCTGAAAAGGAACTTGCATCCAGAATATATAAAAAACTTCTACAACAGTAAAAAGACAACTCAATTTTAAAAAGGACAAAGGATATGAATAGACATTTCTCCAAAGAAGATATACAAATGGCCAATAAGCACAAGAACAACATTATTAGTCCTCAGGGAAATGCAAATCAAAACCACAATGAAGGAAGGAGATTTGCCATGAGATCAGAAGAAATGAATGGTACCTGGCTACCATTACTGAATGTTTTGATCAAGCATCCAATGGGTGGATACTGATAAAAAGGAGGAGAAATGTAGAAGAGAACTTCAAATTCTTAAGGAAACTAGACTTACTGGATCCACTGAAACTGAGGGAACCCCCTAATCTATTGCCTGGAAATAATCTTTAAACCTTGAACCGAAATTATCCCATGAAGTCCTCTTTAAACTAAACAATAATGTAGCTCAAATAATAAAGAACGTTTGCCTTGAGCATTGCACTCTTTTAAAGAATCATCTATATAAGATCAAATTGACAACAGTAACTCTAAAGCAAAAATGAGAGCTTTAAGGAGCAGGGAGTCTAGGTTAATGGTGGGAAAACAATAATGCATAGAGACAGTGAGAATAGTGAGACAATGTGAAGTATGTAACCCATGTCATTGAACTGTACATGCAGAAATTGTTTAGTGGGTTATGTTCTGTTGTGTATATTTTCACCAAAAATTTAAAAAAAAAAAAAGGAGGAAAGGAGATCAAATAACTTTCCAGACAGGCAGGGTGTCAAAAATTTACTTCCCATGCTCTTTTTCTCAGGAAGCTATTATGAAAGTACCTCACCAAAACAAGAAAGGAAAAACACATGGAAACCAGAAAACAGAGGACATAATATATGAGAGCCATGAGTCAAAACCACCTCGATGGTAACTGGTAAGGGAATCGCAGGTCCATGGTAAATAAAAGTTCCAGGATGAGAGCTGCCTAGAGTGCAATTAGTCCTCAGAGGAGCAGGATGACAGAGGGTTTGAGTAAGGGTGGCTCCAAGGGAAAATGCAACTAGTAGGTTACCTGATGTGTCTGAATGAGAGCAGATCTACAGTTCTGTTCAAGAGTCTGGGGTTAAAACAGTTAACATGTATACAAAAAACTACGCAAACAAAAATACACATTATTACACCTGGGAAAAGAAAAAGTTGTACAAGAAAAAACTTGATTAGAAACCCTGGTAGTGTAGTAGTTAAGAGTTCAGCTGCTGTAACAGCAGTTCAAATCCACCAGGCACTCCTTGGAAACCCTATGAGGCAGTTCTACTCTGTCCTATAGGGTCGCTAAGAGTCGGAATCGACTCAACGGCAATGAGTTTGGTTTTGGTTTTTTTGGATGTGGCTCAGTTATAAATAACAATGTAAATACTAGATGTTGATCTAATAGAAAAAATTGTTTGGAGGTGGGGAAACTGCAAGAGCACGATCTCCCATACTAAGAAGTCAGAAGGTAACATCTACAAATGACAACAAAAGAGTAATATATGCCTATAATTTAGGTTTATAATGGTAATTACTAGAAGAAAGAAATGGTAATTACCAGAAAGAAACAAAAGTGGTTGCCTTGGGGAAGATGGAAGAGGAACTAGGAATGAAAAGAGGTAAAACAGGGAATTACTGTTTGTTATTATAAGTCCTCATGTGGAACATGTACATGGACCAAGAGGCAACTGTTCAAAGAGAACAAGTGGATACTGTGTGGTTTAAAATCAGGAAAGGTGTACGTCAGGGCTGTATCTTTCACCATACATGTTCAATCCGTATGCTGAGCAAATAATCCAAGAAGCTGGACCATATGAAGAAGAACGCAGCATCAGGACTGGAGAAGACTCATTAACAACATGCGATATGCAGATGACACAACCTTGCCTGCTGAAAGTAAAGAGGACTTGAAGCACTTACTGATGAAGATCAAAGACTACGGCCTTCGGTATGGATTACGCCTCAACATAAAGAAAACAAAAATCCTCACAAATGGATCAATAAGCAATATCTTGATAAACAGAGAAACTACTGAAGTTGTCAAAGATTTCATTTTTCTTGGATTCACAATCAATGCCCATGGAAGCAGCAGTCAAGAAATCAAATGTACTGCACTGGGCAAATCTGCTGCAAAAGACTTCTTTAAAGTGTTAAAAAGCAAAGATGTCATCTTGAGGACTAAGGTGCACCTGACCCAATCCATGGTATTTTCAATAGCCTCATATACATGTGAAAGCTGGACAGTGAATAAAGAAGATCGAAGAAGAATTGATGCCTTTGAATTATGGTGTTGGTGAAGAACACTGAAGACACCACAGACGTCCAGAAGAACGAACAAATCTGTCTTGGAAGAAGTACAGCCAGAATGCTCCTTAGAAGCGACGCTGGTGAGTCTTTGTCACATGTACTTTGGACATGTTATCAGGAGGGACGAGTTCCCGGAGAAGGACATCATGCTTGGTAGAGTAGAGGGTCAGCAAAAAAGAGGAAGACCCTCAACAAGATGGACTGACACAGCGGCTGCAATGATGGGCTCAAGCACAGCAATGATTGTGAGGATAGTGCAGGACTGTGCAGTGTTTCGTTCTGTTGTACATTGGGTCCCTATGAGTTAAAACTGACTCAACAGCATCTAACAACAAACAACAACATAGGAAGTCTTATAACATTATGGATTTTTAAATTATGCATTTGTATTAATGATTAAAAAAATACATTGTCTATACCAATGTTCACTGTAGCATTATTCCCAACAGCCAAGAGGTAGAAACCACCTAAGAAAGTGTCCATCAACAGATGAAGGAATAAACAAAATGTATCATACTATGGAATATTATTCAGCCATAAAGAGAAATGAAGTTCTGGTACATGCTATCAATGGCACAGATGAACTTTGAAAACATTCTGCTAAGTAAGCCAGACACAAAAAAACAAATATTATGTGATCCCATTTATGAAACAGAGTAGACGAATACATACAGACAGAAAGTAGATTAGTTGTTACCAGGGACTGAGAGGAGGGATGGGTGAGGAGTTATTGCTTAATGGGTACAGAGTTTACATTTGGGATGATAAAAAGTTTTGGAAAAAACAGTAGTGATGGTTGCACAACATTGTGTGATTAATGCCACTGAACTGTTCACTTGAAAATAGCTCAAATGGCAAGTTTTATGTTGTGTATATTTTACCACAATTAAAAAACAGAGGCAATCAAGGCTGAACAACAACAACAAAACCAGAACAGTACTCCCTTGTTGTATAATAGCATAAAGTGAGTGAATATAATTAATTCAACTCTGCATCCAAAGCTTAAAGAAAAAGACATGTCCTCAGCAAATGAGGGCTAGTTAACGCATGGTAAGGGCAACCACACTCTCTTGGCAACCCTGAACCCACTATTCAGAAAGACTACACTGGCTAGAACACCAGCCTTACTCAGCATGGTGTCTGTTTGCTTTGTAAGGGAGAACCATAAGCACCTACTTTGTGCTAAGGACTGAATGAGTGATGGTAGATTTATTTAACCCCACAACCTGTGAGATAATAAACACCTTCATTTTATAGATTTAAAACACAGAGTCATTTATCCAAAGTTACAAAAGCAGCACAGTAGATTTGAACTTCATATTTAGCTTTATTTCCAATGTATCACTGCTTTCCCCTAAGCAACCTAAACTATGAATCTCTTCAGAGATTTAATCCTAAGGTAATCTTTCTTTCCAAAATAAGATCTAAACATTTCACACTTATTTTTTCCTAGACTATTCAAGAGAAGGCAGCAGTGGAATTGAGTCTATATGCACAGCACCATCATTCTTTATATGTAAACATTTAGAAATGAAGATATTTTATAGAAAACAAAAAATTACATTTTTTGAAATGCCTGTCATATAATAAGTGTTCAGATATATAAAGATATGTATACATATATATCTGTGTGTATATGTGTGTGTGTGTGTGTGTGTATATATATATATATAAACTAAAGATTTTGACTCTTTTATTTAAGTGGCATCTACACTATTACTGACCACTTATCTTGAGTATCACCACACAATGAGCATATTTTAAGGCATCTCAGCCCAATACTTATATTTGGAGATAAGAATTATGAAAACAATTATACTTCAGAAGCAATGACTCTTCCATTTTTTAGCTACTCTGATAAGAAGTACCTGGTCTTCAGTAAGATTCTCAGCATCCCAGTTGCTGCAGCGAAGTAGAAGGGACTTGTCAAGCGGAAAGTTCAAAACGGTCTCAGCAAGTGATTTCAGGCTAAGCCCATTACAGAGCAAATTGTTTCTATAAGAAATGAATAAAATTTTGTATAAAAAATGGGCAAAAGACATGAACAGGCAATTCAGAAAAAGGCATAAAAATGGCCAATAACTGATAAAAAGCTATTCAATTTCACTAGAAATCAAAGAAAATAAAATAAAAATGATATACAATTTTTCATCTATCAGATTACAAACATTGTTTAAAATAACCATATCTAGTATTAGTGGAGCATGAAGAATAAAGCATTCTCATCTAAAATTCACAGATTATCAATTTTTACAACGTTTACAGAAAACATTTAACAATAAAGTTATCAAAATTTTAAACATGAGAATTCTCTGATCCAGCAATTCCATTTCTAGGAATTTACCCTAAGGATGAATGTACATAAAAGGATCTTCATTGCAGCACTATTTATAGTAGCAAAGAATTGGAAAAAAACTAAATGCCCATCAACAGAAGACTGGTTACATATCCATGCAATGTGATTCCATACAGCTATTTAAGAGAGAGAGCCCTGGTGGTGCAGCAGTTAAGAGCTCGGCTGCTATAACAAAAGGTCGGCAGTTCAAATTCACCAGTTGCTCCTTGGAAACCCTATAGGGCAGTTCTACTCTGCCCTATAGGGTCTCTAGGAGTCAGAATCAACTTGACGGATAGGGATGTGAATCTATATTTATTGATGTTAAAGATGTCCATGACATATTAAGTAAAAAAGATTGTGAAAGGAAATGTATACTATGGTACTGTTTACATTAAATACATGTACTACATGTTAAGTATATGTACACGATTCTAGGTGTGTGAGAGAGGAAGCTTAAAGAGATAATAGGAAGATACTAATCAAATGTCAACAGTGATACTACCTCTGAGTGTAGGATTTTTGGTGATTTTATATGTTCTTATGGATTGAACTGTGCCCTCCCAAAAATATGTGTTGTAAATTCTAACCTCTATGCCCGTGGTTATAATTCCATCTGGGAATGGGTTGTCTTTGATATGTTAATGAGGCCGCATCAGTGTAGGGTATGTCTTAAATCAATCTCTTTTGAAATATAAAAGACTGAACAAGCAAGCTAGGAAGGAGAGATGGGGTAAGATCAGTGACAAGACACTTGGAGCTAGCTCTTCAAGGAACCAGGAAGCAGAAGCTGGAGAGACAAGGATCTCCCTCCAGAGCCGACAGAGAGAGAAAGACTTCTCCTTGAGCTAGTGCTCTGAATTTGGACTTCTAGCCTCCTGAGTTGTGAGAAAAAAAATAAATTTCTGTTTGTTAAAGCCATCCACTTGTGGTATTTCTGTTACAGCAGTACTGGATAACTAAGACAGAATTTGGTACTCGAAGAGTGGGGTGCTGCTCTAACAGATACCTAAAATGTGGAAGCGGTTTTGGCATTGGGTAATGGGTAGGAGCTGGAAGAGTTTCAAGGTGCCTAACAGTAAAAGCTTAAATTGCTTGATGAGACTGTTGGTAGAATTATGGACATCAAAGGTAATTCCAGTGAGGGCTCAGAAGAAGTGAGGAGAGCAATAGAGAAGGTCTCTATTGTCTTAGAGAATACCCATGGCACCACCAATAGAATGTTACTAGAAATGTGAATATTAAATGTGCTTCTGGTGAAGCTTTGAAAGAAAATGATGAACATGTGATTGGACAATGGAGGAAGGGCGACGCTTTTTTATGCAATGGCAAAGAACTTGTCTGAATTATGTTCAAATGTTTGGTGGAAGGCAGAACTTGGAAGTGATAAACTTGGATATCTGAATGAGGAGATTTCAAAGCAAGAGGGCTGCATGGTTTCTCCTTGCTGCTTAGAGTAAAATGTGAAAGGAAAGAGATGGACTTAAAGATCAACCGTGCAAAATAAAAACAGAACTTAAAGATTTGGAAAATTTTGTTGTACAAACTAAGGACATGTGTTCTAGAATGTTCACCAAGGCTACACAATCTTTTGTTAAAGAGATTAAGCCTATGACTGATGGATCTAGCCAACTACCACAGCAGAAAACCCATCAGCTTAGACTGAAGTGGACAGAGAAAGAATGAAAGGAAAGAACACTGTCTGCCTCTTGGAATTCTACAGGCAGGAAACAGGCCAAAGGGGCTACATCTGCTATCCTTCGAGAAAAGGACCATCCTTGGAGCAGCTCGGAGATTAGCAGATCTGTTGGAAGCAGTACAGGAAGCAGGGCCTTCATGGTTTCAAAGGGTGGGACCACGGTCTCCTGGATCCTAAAGGGTTAGGCCACAGCCTCCTAGGTTTCAAAGAGCTGGATCTTCGTCAACTGGGTTCTGTAGTGTGGAGCTGCTGTTAAGGAGTGCCGGGGGATGGGGCTGCTTTCCAAAGCCGAGGGGGTGAGGCTGCCATGCCCAACAGGCAGAAGAACAGGGCCTGCCAGGGCCGAGCGAGGAGGGTTGCCACTCAGATAGACTAGGAAAATGGGGTCACCCAAAGCCAAGGGAGCAGAGTTGCCATCCCAGTAGGCCTGGACAGTGGAGCTGAAGTCCAACCGAAGGGTCTCCACCCAGAATCCAGACAGTGCGGCCAACACCCAGAATCTGGAGGGTGGGGCCATTGCTCAGATAGTCTCAGAGAAGAGAGGATTATTTTCAAGACTTGAGAACTAAGGTAAACTGTTCTGCTGGGTTTTGGACTTGTTTGGTACCTGTTATCCCTTCTTTCCCTCCAATTTCTCCCATTTGTAATAGAAACGTCTACCTTGTGCCTGTTTCACCATTGTACTTTGGAACAGATAACTTGTATTCTAGATTTCATAGGTTTACAGATGAAGAGGAATTTTGCCCCAGGATGGACTACACCTAAAGTCTCACCCATATTTGATTTAGATGCTTCAGAAGATGAGATTTTAGACTTGGAGTTGATTTAAGACTTTTGGGATCATGTGATTGGGTGAATGTGTTTTGCACGTGGCAAAGACATGAATTTTGGGGGGGGCCAAAGGATGGAATGTTATGGCTTAAACTGTGTCCTCCCAAAATATGTGTTGTAAATCCTAACATCTATGCCTGTGGTTATAATCCCATTTGGGAATGGACTGTCTTTGTTATGTTAATGAGGCAGGATTAGTATAGGGTATGTTTTGAGTTAATCTCCTTTGAGATATAAAAGAGATTACACAAGCAAGATAGGAAGGAGAGATGGGGTAAGATCAATGACAAGACACATGGAGCTAGCTCTCCGAGGAACCAGGAAGCAGAAGCTGAAGGAACAAGGACCTTCCTCCAGAGCCAACAGAGAAAGCCTTTCCCTTAAGCTAGTGCTCTGAATTCAGACTTCTAACCTCTTAAACTGTGAAAGAATAAATTTCTGTTTGTTAAAGCCATCCACTTGTGGTATTTCTGTTATAGCAGCACTAGATAACTAAGACTTATATTCTTCATATTTTTCTATATCTGAATCTGCTAATGTTCACATATTACTTTCCAAATTTGGAAAAGTGATAAGGTTATTTTCATTAAGGGGTGAAGGCACAGTAAAACCAAATAATAACCTATTCTTTCTGTTCTTCGAGAGTTCCTGGGTGGTGTTAACGGTTAATGTGCTTGGTTGCTAGCCAAAAGGTTAGAAGTTCAAGTCCACCCAGAGGGGCCTCAGTAGAAAGGCCTGGTGATCTACTTCTGAAAAATCAGCCATTGAAAACCATATGAATCATATTTCTACTCTGACACACATAGGGTCACCATGAGTCGGAACTGACTCAACGGCAACTGGCAGGTTGGTTGGTATGCTCTTCAAAAACTTTCTGATTAAAATAGCTTCAGGGTGGTGAAAAAAAAATTCATTAATCCAAGGATCAGAGACTCCTACCAGGAGACAAATGTGCAATTAAGAACACATCAGTCTTCAAAAGTGAAGCTGCGTTCTTGGTTACCAAGTGAGACACTAGCAGTTTTGGAGCAGGAGGCTTGGAGTTGGAGGTTCACACCAGTGTTATAAAATGCAGTATTCCCTTAGGTTCTGTAGGGAATGAAATCATTATAACAATGAAGAAAAGGAAGTCTTTCCTTACAAAGCAAGCAGTAAACCAATAGATGTCATCACCTTCAAAAGGCAGCAGTCACTAAAAAGTACAAAAAGGTCCAGACAAACTTAGGTAAAATATATAACCCACTGCTGTCGAGCTGATTCTGACTCATAGCAATCTTACAGGACAGAGTAGAACTGGGGTTTCCAAGGCTGTAATCTTTTTCTTGTTTTTTTAATGCTCAACAAGCAACTTTGTTTGTGTGGTATTCTTCCGAGGAGACCTTCTCAGAGGGGGCTGGGCCTCTGTGCAGGTTGGAACCTCTGAGCGAGGGCTCTGGTCTGGTCCCGGCACCTGTGGTCCAAGAGGCCACGTGGGCTTGTTCCCCAGCCTCGTGCTATGGAGGCTCTCTGCCTCTGCAACCAGGGAGAGACATGCTGGTGTCATGTCCAAGAGCCCTGGCCTTCCTCTCAAAAGGCCCCGGACCCTCCCACCTGCATTTCTTTCTTGCTTCCCCTTTCATCCAAGGCTATAATCTTTACGGAAGCAGACTGCCACATCTTTCTCCAGCGGACTGTCCCTTTGGTTGGCAGCGAGTGCTTAATCATTGTGCCACCAGGGCTCTGAAATATATGAAGTCCTATACAAATGGAAATTAAGTTTTGGGGGGGCACTTAAAACTTTCTTTTATTAAAAATTAGAAAAATAATGAATGTGCTATTAAAATTTTAAACAATAGAGAGGCATAATGGGTGAAAAATGAAAGTCCTCTGCCCCACACTTCCATTTCTTGGGATTAACTACTCTTAACAGTATGTGTGGCCCTTCCAGACTTTTTCTATGCACAACTAAATAAACAGATGGTTAGATGGAGGAGTAGATGTAATTTTTTGGTATTTTATTGTTGTTCTGCAACTTGCTTTATTCACTTAATGTATCAAGGACCTCATTTCATGACAGTAAATACAAATGCACTTACTTCATTCTTTGTAATAGCTGTGTAGTTTTCTAAGCCTGGATATAACATAATTCTTCATCACTCCCTCCACAGAAAAACAGTATTTAATTTCTAGTTATTTAATTCCATTTAGGTCATTAGTCTTTTTATTTTTAGTGTCCTATTTGGGAAGGTTTCACATCTCTTGAGGACGAATTAAAAGAAAATGCCAGCTTTGTCACTTCAAAGTTTCACTAGGAAAAATTCCAAAATCATGTACAACAATCTCTATAATAAATAATGTTTGATTAACAGACAATAAAAAATGCAAACCAAACAAACTAAATTTTCACATTATACTAAATTTTTTCCTTTGTTTTTTTAAATTTTGTATTTTTAAATTTTTTTAGTATAAAGAGAAATTTTAGTTTGTTAGTTTGGTTTGTATGTAAATAAAATGCTTAGAAATTAAGTATAATTTTTTTTCAAGTAATACATTAAAATATTGCTGTTAAGAAAAAAATTGTAGGAGCCCTAGTGGCATAGTGGTTAAGAGCTCAGCTGCTAACCAAAAGGTCAGCAGTTCAAATCCACCAGCCACTCCCTGGAAACCCTATGGGGGAGTTCTACTCTGTCCTATAGGGTCACCATGAGTCGGAACCCACTTGACAGCACCTAAGAACAACAACTAAAAAAATTATGACAAGCACAATTTTCATCAGGACTTCTCTTAGTTTATCAAATTCTACCTCCAACCTTTTAATGTCAGTGTTACTTGGAGCATGGAGAGAGGCTGTTTTGGTCCATGTTATTATAAACAAGTACTGATATAACCAGCTAATTACTGTCCTCTAGAACTATGGACCCAATGTAGTTAGATTATCTAATTTTTCAAGAAAAGTCAGAAATACAGATTTTACATTAAACATACTGGATTTAAAATAAAAATTTTAAGGACGCATCATCTAGACCAAAAAACCCCATCTGCAGCCCCTATTCAGCCTGTTTATAACTGACAGCCTACAGAGATACCTTATTAATATTCCATCTAAAAAGATCAGATCTAGATAAACTAAAGTTTTCTCAGAAGTTGGAATATTTCCTTACAAAGTCAGTATCCATCTCAGAAACCTCTAGGCTTCCAAATAACTTCAGATATTTCATTAACGATTCCCAGCAATCTACAAATCTTGCTAAACTATTTGCCCCATAGCTACAGATATCTCAGCATGCATACACACCATACCTCTGCCTCACGGCTAGGTATCGGAGGTCCAGATATCCCTTAACAACGAGGCCATAATCCTGTAGGAGCTTGCTGGCATCTTCTGAACATCCCACTCCAACTTTTAAAATGGTGCCATCTGCCAAAATGTCCAGTAATGTTCTTGGTAGTGTTTTTCCTCCATGGATTAGCTTGGGCAAGCGAACCAGGACACAGAGGCCACTTGGCGAGGCCATCTGTAGGAGTGACAGAGGACTGATTCTGCCTTCTAAATTCACCTGCAACAGAGGACAGCCACAGTTCACATCTAGCACAGTACCGAGTGTCTAAAAGGCATATCCTTATCTTCCCAAAGGGATAATATGACCAAACTTTGTGTTCAAATCTAGGGATAAACCTATGCTAACAAATGCAATGGACTCTGTGAAGCAGCAGCCTAGGCAAAGGCTACCTAGGGCCCAAGCTCCACAGACTGAAATGTGAGCCATCCATAAATAGTGACCAGCTGACACAGAGTGGCTCCGGGACACACAGTTGCAGTCATACTAAACATACTGATAATAAAAGGCTAAGGGGAAAAAACAGGATAAGAAGAAGTATGCCAAATGATAAACTTTTTTTTTTTAATTATCAAGACTCATATCCTAGTCAACCAACTCATTCACCTAATTATCACTGCTTCTAAGATCTAGATTTTTTTAAAAACTTTATTGTGGTAAAATATATGTAACATAAAATTTGCCGCTGTAACTACTTTTAAGTGTACAATTCCATGCCATTAATTATATGCACAATGTTGTACCACCTTCACCACTATGTGTTTCCAAAACCTTTTCATCACCCCATACAGAAACTCTGTACCCATTAAGCAATCACTCTCCATTCCCCCTGCCCCCATCCCTGGTAAACTCTAATCTACTTTGTGTCTCTATACTTTTGCCTATTCCAGATATTTGATAGAAGTGGAATCATACAATATTTGTCCTTTTCTGTCTGGCTTATTTGACTTAGCACAGTGTTTTCAAAGTTCAAGATCTGGATTTTTAAAAAGAGGTAGAAAATACAGTGCTGTAAATAAATTGTTGTTAGTCGCCATCAAGCCAATTCCGATTCATGGCAACCCCATGTGTGCAGAGTAGAACTGCTCCATAGGGTTTTCAAGGCTGTGACCTTTTGGAAGCAGATCACCAGGCCTGAGGTAGTACCTACCAATGTAATAAATCCTGGTAGCACAAAGTGCTTTCTCAGCATTTTCTATGGACAAATGTTGCTTGTAAAAGAAAAAATGTTTAAGCAAGTATCCTTATATTTTAAGAGATGAAAGTAACTTTATATATTAACTGATCTAGGTTTAATCTCTTTGGGAGCATAGATAAGTTAGAGAAAATACTAAAAGTTAAGGAAGTTCTCCCCAGAGAAACATACATATAAAATTCACATATAATTTCAAGGGATTAAAGATTCCCTAAAGCCATCCATGCAACCCAGATTTAGAACCCGGTAACTTCCAGTCCTTCTCATTTCCCAGAAGAGGAAGCTTTAGGCCTACAGGCGAAAGCAGATTGTCCAAACATGCAAGATAACAGCAAAGCCGTGACTAGAACCCAAACTGCCTAATCTCTAGAACAGTAGTTCTCACTCAGAGGTGATTTTGCACCCCAGGGGATATTTGGCAATGTCTGGAGAAGTTTTTGGCTGTCACAACATGAGGGTGGCAGTTGAGAAACCCTGCTCCAGGGCGATGGCTGTTCTCTCACTACCATACTACCTGTGGTAGGCACTGCACCACGTACCACTGTGGATAGATACAAGGTTATGTAAAACATGGTCCCTGCCTTAAGAACTTACAGCCTTTTAGGTGGAGTACGATACACACAAATTCACATACACACACAGAAAATGACATGATAGACCAAAGGAATGGTTCCAATAGAGTGCTACAAGTAATCAGAGGAGGCATATTTCATAACATCACAAAGAGGTGCAAGAGTCCAAAGAGCCCTGGTCCTCAGCTTTGACCTCGATGCTGAGCAAAACCATGGTTTAACTCGAAAAATGACTTCCCTTCTCAGGCACTGAGCTATTTCCACAAACCTCAAATGAATGCATGTCAGTTTGATCTCTATTTTGGAAGGCTCAGCTAGAGTCAAACAGGTCTATAAGAAACCTGACTACTGGTTCTTGTTGCATAAAAACTCATCTAGATGTGGCCAAATCTGTTTTTTTATGAATGAATAATTCTCTCCCTCTGTAATACCTGCCTCTCCATGAAAAAGCTACAGATCTGTACTTCTAATACATAGCACTACCAATCTGACATAAAATTGGACTGCAAATTCCAATGGCTGGATCTTTCTACATCTTTTACAGTCAGGTCCCATTGCCTAAAATATACTAAATCAATAACACAGACAGATAGCTAGACAGATAAGCTGAGTTTTCATTTTAATAATGGTATAGTTTCTGGATTGTGCTTAAGATCCAATGTATTATAATCAATGTTTTCCCACTAAGAATCCAAGTGTTTGTAATACCAATAGGTGCCCAATTAATTTATATTGAATGCATAATGAGAAGGACAATGCTTCTAGCAGAGTCAGTTTAGCCTAAAGAATAAGGTATCTATAGCCTTTGTTGCTCGTATTTCACCCTTTTGCTTTCTAATATCTTCCTCCCTGACATCATTTACCACTCATGAAAACAATGGAATCCTTAGCTTACCAATGTTATATTTATTAAGAAAAAAGGGAACACTTTCATTTCATTAGCATTGTTTAATCCAGTGGTCTCTATTTTTTTTTTTTTTTTTTGGACCTTTGAAATTCAGATAACTATGTAAATTGAAAACATTCTTAAAACTGTATTTAGAGTTAAGACTCTTGTTATGAAAAGCTAGGTACTTCTAGGTAAGGTAGAAGTATTTCTAGGTAAACCAGAGCAGATTTGACTTTGTACTTTATTCTTTAAACAAATTTTAAAGAGTGGAGAAAAAATAGGTTATTTACAGAAAACAGTATCTACATATGCACTCAGAGGTCAAGTTTGGTGACAGAAAGACTTAAGTACATGCTGGCATCTCAGAAGCAGTTCTCAAAGAGCTTTGTTTTATGTTCTTGGATTTTGTGTGTTGCCTAAGATCGTTCTTCATCCTCAATCCTGGGAGCCAAATAGTAGTTTAAATATCCCGTTATCAGCAATTTCACACTCTACAAAAAGGGGTACATCTGAAGACATATTGAGCATTACTGCAGGAAAGAGTGGAGTGGTTTTTGTAAAGAAGTTCAGGTACCTAAGTGCAAAAGTTGGCTGAACTGGTTCATTCATCTCTATGGTAACAGCCTCCTCTCCTTTACAGACATACTTGTTTGTGACAATTTAGTATCTTCATTTCCAAGATTTCCACTTGCAGAAAATTTCACTCCAATTTTTGCACAGGAAATGACAAAAGCATCTCCAATATGATTGAGATCTTGGCATATACAGGCAAATTCACTAGAAAGCATTTTTACTACAATGCTATACTCTTGTTCTGGAATTCCAAGTTTTTCAACATCTAAATCCATTAACTTCATTTCATAGTCTGAACTTTTTCTTGGTTTGGTGACTGAAATACTAGTGCCAAGGTATCCACATTATCTTCAGCCCTTAGTGTAATGATGTCTTCACTGCCAGCACATTTTCGTATCTTGGACATGCTAGTGAGGTTCACGCCCATGGCCAGGTTGCTTAATTTTTTTTTTTTATTAGTCAACCAATATAAAATATGTTTGGGACATACATAGTGTAAAAGTATATTTATTTATAAATTACATACATGTAGTACTGTACTAATATACTATATACATTATTGTACACAAAAGTAGAAATTTAAAATGAATGAAGCCATCATTATAGATAAAATTTCTAACACTTTTTTCTGTATTTCAGTGATTGATTTAGAGAGAACTGATTTAGAGATCCTCCTTCCTGAGGGCCAACAGATAATCTATTTAGCCTCAGGAGCTGATAAACTTTCTGAAAAGGGCTGTGATTCTTCAAATGACCCTGTGAGGGCAGCAACGAGTAACGAATGATCTGAGACCATCCGGGATGGAGCAGGCTAAACACTAAGCATCCCTAGTCTTTGTAGTATATGTATCAGTTAAATTTAGACCATGGCTTTGAAACAGGAAAGAGCTTGCCCTGTTCAAACAACAATGAAGACCCAATGTGGCTGGAGAGTAGTTAAGAGGAGGATGGGAAGAGAGTGGAGGAGACAAAATCAGAGAAGTCGAGAGATGCCAGAGCATTTAAGTCCTTATATTTAAGACAACTGCACTGTATTCTAAGCAATGGAAGGGTTTTAAGCAGAGGAGTGACATAATCTGATCTGCACTTTTAAAAGACCACTTTGCCTACTGTATGGAAAAGAGATTATAGGGGCACACAATGAAAGCAGGAGGATGGTTAGAAGGCTACTGCAATAGTCCAGACGAAAGATACCTTAGGCTTGGACTAGGGAGTAAGTAGAGGAGATGTAGAGAAATAGGTGGATTAAAAATGTACCTTGGAGATAAAACCAATAATACTCCTAAATACAAACCAAAAAGAAACTAAACCCATTGCAGTCAAATAGACTCCAACTCACAGTGACCCTATAGGACAGAGTAGAACTGCCCCATAGGGTTTCCTAGGCTGTAATCTTTATGGAAGCAGACTGCCACATCTTTCTCCCATGGAGCAGCTGGTGGGTTCAAACCACCGACCCTTCAGTTAACAGCTGAGTGCTTAACCACTGCACCACCGGGGCTCCTTCCTAAATAGGAAGGGAAGGATTAATAGTAAGGAAAAGGGAGTGGACCTCACGCAAGGATGGCTTGGGAAGGATGTTCTTGGGAAAATGACCTTCACTTCACACAATCTTCATTGCACCAGTTATTTGCACCTGTTAAGCAAGGGCATAAGAAGCCAGAGTTTCCAGAAGAGAGCAGGCAGGAGTCAGAGGGCTAGAAAGGTATATTAACATCTCCACTCCCACCTCCCCAGGAGAAAGGCAACAACAGCTTCTAAAACATGGCGAATCCTCACTTGGTACTGGTGATTTATCCAGAGTTGCACATCACCAGGGTAACTCAGGGGGATCTGGACAAGTTTCTCTCTATCTGGTAGCATGTTGTGTTACTTCCTGCTTTATGTAACCATTACTTTGAATTCCATATATTTTACCATTTAAGTAATTTAATATGCTATAACTGCCTGCATGCATCTTACTTTCAATCATATCACCATCCTGTTGGACAACTATTTAGGGAGGAATCAAAGATGCCTCCCTGTTTTACTCTTAAACGTGGGGAAGACTGGTGATAACACAGGTTTGGGAATTAAAATCAAGAGTTCTGTTAGGAGCATATGACATTTGAGAAGACTGTTAAACATTCAAGGGGAGATGTCAAGAAGGCAGGTAGATATGAGGCTAGAGCTCTAATTTTGAGAGTTATAAATGTAACAATGATATCTCAGGCCATAAAATCAGATGAGATCACTTAGGAAAGGAATGTAGATCAGAGGACATAAATTAGCAGCCAATGACTCATCTGCTGGCACACAGACACATTTATTATTTTTTTAGTCTCTACATATTTAAAGGAGCCCTGGTGATATAGTAGTTAAGAGCTTGCCTGCTAACCAAAAAGTCAGCAGTTCAAATCCACCACCCGCTCCTTGGAAATGCTACAGGGCAGTTCTACTCTGTCCTACAGGGTCTCTATGAGTTGGAATCAACTCGACGGCATCGGGTTTGCTTTTTGGTTACAAATTTAAAAATCTGTGCCAGACTTTTAAAATTAGTAAAATTCACATTAAAAAAAAAAATCCTTATTTGTCTTAGTTAGCTAGTGCTGCTATAACAGAAATACCACAAATGGGTGGCTTTAACAAACAAATTTATTTTCTCACAGTGTAGGAAGCCCAAAGTCTGAATTCAGGGTGCTGGCTCTAGGAGAAGGCTTTCTCTCACTGCTGGCTCTGGAGAAAGGTCCTTGTCTCTTAGCTTCTGCTGCTGGATGATCTTCATGTGGCTTGTTATCTCTCTTTCCGCATCTCTGCTTCCTAGCTTCCCTGTTTAATCCCTTTTATATCTCAAAAGAGACTGATTTAAGACACACCCTACACTAATCCTGTATCATTAACATGACAAAGACAACTCATTCCCAAATTCAATTATAACCATAGGCATAGAGATTAGGATTTACAACACATACTTTTGGGGGACACAATTCAATCCATAACATTCTACCCTTTGGCTCCCCAAAATTCATGGCCTTCCCACATGCAAAACACATTCACCCCATCACATCGTTCCAAAAGTCTTAAATCGACTCCAAGTCCAAAACCTCACATTCTGAATCATCTAAATCAATATGGGTGAGACTTTAGGTCTAGTCTATCCAGGGGCAAAATTCCTCTTCATCTGCGAACATGTGAAATCTAGAACGTAAGTTATTTGTTTCCAAAGCACAATGGTGGAATAGGTACAAGGTAGATATTTCCATTACAAACAGGACAAACTGGAGGGAAAGAAGAGATAATAGGCACCAAGCAAGTCCAAAACCCAACAGAACAATTTACATCAGTTCTCAAGGCTTGAAAATAATCCTCTCTTCTCTGAGACCATCTGGGTAACGGCCCCGCCCTCCAGACTCTGGGTGTTTGCCATGCTCTCTAGATTCTGGGAAGAGGCCTCTCGGCCCTGGGATTAGCGCCACCTTCCATGCCCTCTGGGATGGCAACTCTGCTCCCTTGGCTTTAGAAGGCCCCATTCTCCTAGTCCATCTGAGCAGCAACCTCACCCCCTTGGCCGCAGCAGGCCCTGTTCTTCTGCTCCTTGGGCATGGCAGCACCTCCCCCTCAGCTTTGGGGAGCAGCCCTATCCCTCTGGCACACCTTAATGGCAGTCTCACATTCCAGAATCCAGTTGGTGAAGATCCAACTCTTTGAAACCTAGGAGGCTGTGGCCCCATGCTTTAGGATCCAGGAGACTGTGGCCCCACCCTTTGAAACAGAGAAGGCCCTGCTTCCTGTGCTCCTTCCAACAGTTTTGCTGAACTCCAAGCTGCTCCAGGGATGGTCCTTTTCTTTTCTTGGAGGACAACAGATACAGCCCCTTTGGCCTGTTTCCTGCCTGTAGAATTTCAAGAGATAGACAGTGCTCTTTCCTTTCATTCTTTCTCTGTCTCCGTCAGTCTAAGCTGATAGGTTTTCTACTGTGGTGGTTGGTTAGATTCATCAGTCACAGGCTTAATTTCTTTAACAAAAGACTGTGTAGCCACATCCTTGGTGAACACTCTAGGACACATGTCCTTAGTTTGTACAAAAGACTTCTCCAAATCTTTAAGTTCTGTTTTCATTTTGCACAGTTCATCTTTAAGTCCATCTCTTTCCTTTCACATTTTACTATAAGCAGGAAGGAGAAAGAACATGGACCTATTGCTGTGAAATCTCCTCAGCCAGATATCCAAGTTCATCACTTACAAGCTCTACTTTCCACCAAACATTTGAACATAATTCAGACAAGTTCTTTGCCATTGCATTAAAAACACTGCCCCTCCTCCACTGTCTAATCACGTGTTCATCATTTTCTTTCAAGGCTTCACCAGAAGCTCATTTAACGTCCACATTTCAGCAACACTCTGCTGCTGGTGCCATGTGTATTCTCTAAGACGATAAAGACTTTCTCTATTGCTCTCCTCACTTCCTTCTGATCCCTCACCAGAACTGCTTTTGATGTCCATAATTCTACCAACAGTCTCTTCAAGGCGATCTAGGCTTTTACTATTAGGCACCTTAAAACTCTTCCAGCCTCTACCCATTACCCAATTTCAAAACCGTTTCCACATTTTAGGTATCTGTTACAGCAGCACCCCATTCTTCTGGTACCAAATTCTGTCTTAGTTATCCAGTGCGGCTGTAACAGAAATACCATAAATGGGTGGCTTTAACAAACAGAAATTTATTTTCTCACAGTTTAGAAGGCCAGAAGTCCAAATTCAGGGTGCTGGTTCTACGGGAAGGCTTTCTCTCTCAGTCAGCTCTGGAGGAAGATCCTTTTCTGTTTTAGCTTCTGCTCCTGGGTGATCTTCATGTGGCTTGTTATCTCTCTTCCCTCATCTTTGCTTCCCTAGCTTGCTTGTGTTATGTCTGTGAGACTGATTTATGACCAGGGACAGATTATCCAATAAGCAGGGTAAGCACATGCTTAGGGCATCAACAACACCAGTTGTCCAAGGCAAAGCCCATAGATGCCAAGCAAACAGGACACAAGGAATAGTGAGAGTTGCCGTGGAAAGGAACTGGCAATTTACTAAATGAAACTGATCCCAGCTCTAGTTCATGAGAATGTGACAGCTGACAATAAAGTTTAAGCAGGGTCATGAGGGCACCCACGTGCAAGGTTGTTTAAGCTATGAAGCCCCTACCACTTCAACACCTTTGTTGACATCTGTCTCCTATGGTCCCCTGCCATGTAACTGGAACTTCTTAGCTCAGCAGGTCTCTTGGGAGTTTACTATTTCTTTCCAATAAACAAGAGGTGGGGGTGAGCTGTGGAGTCTAACTTGCTACATTCACCCAATATGCAACTGGATACAACATGAGCAGTTACCGTGCAAGACCGGATTACATTAATAGATAACAGCTCTCTGATCCATTTTGAGGGAACCATCAACTCCACCCAGGAGAGCCAGCAATGCTCTTTGCCATGATACAAACACAAGGGTATGCTCTTGCACACGTCCTGGTAAACAACCAATGAGAACTCCAGTCCCAGATGATGTGCAAAAGCAAAGGAACTTGAATAAATTGACCACTGCAATGAATTCAATCAAGTTACTTTTTAACTGAATAGCATTTACATACAGAGTTATATCCCAAGCAAAAAACCTTAGTACCTCACATCCACTAAAAATTTTATAATCCAGTTCATCTCATTCCGCTAAAATGGCATACACCACTTTTGCATTCAGTCAGTAATATTATGGTTGCATTTAAAAAGAAGTTACATCATAGATAGCTAAGACACACACACACACACACACACACACACACGTACATATATATAACTCACATATAGCATTCGAATGCATGAGTAAGCAAAGGAGGGTGCACCACAGATTATCAATGCTTAGGGCCCTCACATGCCTTAATCTGGCCCTGCTTAAAACACATCCTATACTAATCCTGTCTCATTAACATAACAAAGACAACTCATTCCCAAATAGGATTATAACCACAGACATAGAGGTTAGGATTTTTTTGGGGAGGGACACATTTTGGGGGTGAGACAGATAGGGTTAACTGTGCTGGCAGGATAAAAGAGCTGTTAAAAGACTACCACCTAGAAGTTGGGTAAACAGGAACCACATCCTGTCAACATAAAATAAGGTTAGAAAAACCTGGGAATTACTACTTTCTCCTTAGTGTTTTTCTAGTCCCTTTCCCCTTCTCACAGGCTCCGCATGCACAAAAGAACAAAGTGTGACCACTGTTTTGGTCCACTGGAGGGGGCAAAGTAATACAGAAGATCAGTGTGCCTGCGCCATATCCCATAATAAGTGATGCTGAGAGTTGCCGAGGGAACTCCGTCTTGAACATCAGCAGGTTCCATCTTGGATTCCAGATGCGGGCGCAACCTAATTAGTATGCACTACCATTCCAAGGAGTACCTGCCCCTTCAAAGAAACCCACTGAATATTCATTGCTCTACTGTCCCCACCAAACCCATATAAGCCTTAGCCTTGCTTGCAATCCAGTCTTTTGGAGAGGCATGAGCCCTGACTGACTCCTTTTACTTGTCACAAGTAAAATAAACCTGTTAGAGCTGAACCGAAAAATTGTCTCCTCTGTATACTCTTACAAGAGAAAGACAAGGACCCATTGAGTTCAGAGTGCCTCCATGCCTCCGGCGTTAACAGGGGGCACAATTCTATCTTGAACAATCTTTTAAGTTTTTCTTTAAAGAACTGGACAATCTGGCAACACTTGGCTTGAACCATATAGCAGCTTGTTCATTTACATGTGGCGTAAATTTTCTAACTCACCATAATGTCTTCTCAATATGTGGCCAACTATCATCTGCCACTTATCATTGTACTTGTACACCATTGTTTTTTTAATACAAAGAAATATTTACTGAGATCCGTATCTTTATCAAACCTAAAAAAATAAAACATAGATGCTAGAAGCCTTGTGCTTAAAGAGAAATGAGAGGGAGTATATCTTTCTGGGAAACACAATAATATTCCTACGTATTCAAAAATGCAAACAACCACTCTACATCATTCATCTACATAACCCGTCTGGACCTTCAGGCATCTGTGTTTGCAATCCCTGGGGTGGATACAGAAGAAATTAAACCCAAGACACTTCAATATTTAGATGTCAGGTAGAAGCAGAATCAGAAAAGGAGAAAGAGGAAAGGATAGTGAGATGGAGAGTATAAGGGCATTAAAGCCAAGATGTGAATAACTTGAGTAAGAAGTGTGCAGATGTTTTTGAGAGTAGCAAATATTATTTGAGAATAATATAAGTCCAAGTAAGTGTCTGCTGGATTAAAAACCAAGAAAGCCATCAACCTGATCAGTTTTGGTAGAGTAACATAGAGGCTGTCAGATTAAAGTAGGTTGAAGAGTAGAGGACAGGAAAAAATAGACGTAAAAGCAGAAATCAATGAAATAGAACCCAAAGATAAAATAAAGAGGGTCAACAAAGCCAAAAGTTGGTTCTTTGAAAAGACTAATAAAATTGATAAAACCACAAAGGGAATAATCAAGAAAAAAAAAATAGAAAAGCACAACCAACCAAGATCAGGAATGAAAACACAGACATCCCTACATATCCATCAGACAGTTAAAAAAAAAAGATGATATTATCAACAAACTTATGCCAATAATTTAAAAATTTGAAAAGTAAGGCATATTTAGATGCAAAATACAATTTATCAAAACTAAGATGTGAACAGAAAATATGAATAGTCCAACAACTATTAAAGAAACTGTATCCATAATTCAAAAACTTTCCTTAAATGAAAATGTAAGATGGTTTCACCAATAGGTTCTAACCAAACATTTAAGGAAAAAAGAATGACAATCTTACTCAAACTCTTCCAGAGAACAAAATTAGGAAACTCAACCTATGAGGCCAGCATAAACTTGATATCAAAACCTGACAGGGCCATTTCAAGAAAAATAAATTATAGGCTAATAACACAAACATTTTTTTGTATGTGTGTACTTTAGATGAAGGTTTACAGAACAAATAGTTTCTCATTAAACAGTTAGTACACATATTGTCAACACTGTCCCTTCTCAACCTTGGGTTCCCTATTAACAGCTTTCCTGTCCCCTCCTGCCTTCTAGTCCTTGTCCCTGGACTGTTGTGCCCCATTAGTCTCATTTTGTTTCATGGGGCTGTCTAATCTTTAGCTGAATGGTGAACCTCGGGAGTGACTTCATTACTGAGCTAAAAGGTGTCCAGGGGCCATAGTCTCAGGGTTTCTCCAGTCTCTGTCAGGCCAGTAAGTCTGGTCTTTTTTTGTGAGTTAGAATTGTGTTCTACATTTTTCTCCAGCTCCGTCCATGACCCTCTGCTGTGATCCCGGTCAGAGCAGTCGGTGGTAGCTGGGCACCATCTAGTTGTGCTGGACTCAGTCTGGTGGAGGCTGTGGTAGTTGTGGTCCATAAGTCCTTTGGACTAATCTTTCCCTTCTATCCTGTTCTCTTCATTCTCCCTTGCTCCAGATGGGATGAGACCAGTGGAGTATCTTAGATGGCTGCTCACAGGCTTTTAAGACCCCAGATGCTACTCACCAAGGTAGAATGTA
>NW_004443946.1:21522085-21556060 GCF_000243295.1 Trichechus manatus latirostris | reverse complement strand
GAGGTTTGACCTTTGTCTGACTTGTAATGTCGAAAAATTTTTTCCCAGTCTGTAGGTTCTCTTTTTACTCTTCTGGAAATTTTTTTTTTAATCCTCTAAAAAACACTAGGCAAAATGAATTCAGCAATGTATAAAAAGATAAGAATCACAACCAAATTGGGTTTACTCCACTAATTCAAAAATCAATGTATTTTACCACAATAACAGAATACAGGAGAAAAATTACATGATAATCTCAAGAAATACAGAAAAAGCATTTGACAAAATTCAACATCTATTCATGATTAAAAACAAGCAAAAAAAATCTCTTAGCAAACCAAGAATAGAATTTAATGTATTTAACCTGATAAAGGAGTCTAAAAACAAACCTACTGGAGATATCATACTTCAAGATGAAAATGTTGAAAGCTTTCATTTTGAGATAAAGCATGAGTCAAGGATGCCCACTACCACTACTTCTACTGAATACTGTACTGTGACCCTAGCCAGTATTGCAAGGCAACAAAAAGTGTACACACTGGAAAGAAAGAAAATTGTTATTTTCACAGAAGATATAATAGTGTGCATAGTAAATAAAAAAGAATCTACAAATAAGTTATTTGAATTAAAAAGTTTAGCAATGTTCATTAGTACCACAGAAATACATTAAAAAATCACTTGCATTTTTATGTACCAGAAACACAAAAATTTTTTATAGATCCTATTTACGATAGAATAAAAAAACAAGATCACAGAAAATCATAAATACATCATTATGCAAAATTAAAGATCTAAACAAATATTCTTAGACTGGAAAACTCAACATCGAAAAGAAGTCAATTCCCCATGATATGATCTATTGATCCAATGCAATCTCAATCAAAATCTCAAGAAATTTTTTTGTAGAATCTGAAAAGCTGATTCTGAAATTTATAAAGAAATGCAAAGGACCAAGAATATCCAAGACATTCTGAAAGAAGAACAAGATGGGAGGTCTTGCCATCCCAAATACAAAGCAACAGTAATTAAGACAGTTCGTGATTATTGGTGCAAGAATAGACAAATAGACCAACAGAGAGCCCAGAAACAGATCTACTCATAAATGGACACTTGATTTGTGACAAAGTGGCATTGCAGAAAAGTGACCTTTCAATACATATGCTAGGACAATTGGATATCCATGTGGGGAAACAATGAACTTGACCCAAAACCTCACATTGTATACGCACACCCAGAAAAGTAAATTTTAGGTGCACTGTAAATCTAAATGTGCATGGTTAAAATCACAAAATTCCTAGAAAATAATATAGGAGCATACCTTCATAAACTACTGGTAGGGAAAAAAATGGATAAATTGTACTATACAGATCTTTTGTTTATCAAAAGATAACATTTAAAGGCAACCCACTGAATGGGAGAAGATACTTACAATATACATTTAACTCACAAGGGTTCATAACCAGAATATATAAAGAGCTCTATGTATCAGTAAGAAAAAGACAACTCAATAAAAAAAAAAGGTGAAAGACTGAACAGGCACTCCATAAAAGAGGATATCTAAATAGTCGATAAAATATAAAATGATGTTCAAGCTTATTAATTGTCAAGGATATGAAAATTAAAATCACAATAAAATTCTACTATATATCCATCAAAATAGCCAAAATTTAAAAATCTGACAGTATTGGTATAAACTACAATCCTCGCTTGGTATCCATGAGGGACTGGTTCCAGGACTCCCACGGATACCAAAAACTTTGGATCATGTCCCTTATATAAAATGGCATAGTATTTGCATATAACCTATACACATCCTCCCTTATTCTTTAAATCATCTCTAGATTACTTATAATACCTAATACAATGTAAATGCTACGTAAACAGTTGTAAAGTGCTATGTAAATAGCATTTTACGCTCCCTCTTAGCCTTTGGGGGACTGCTTTGACCACTTAACTGCTTTTTAGGAGTCTTTTCTTTCCCACAGAAACAAAGGGTGCACACAACACAAGTACCAAAAGAACAATGTTTAAACAATGAGTGCTGAAGAAAGACTGAGGATCTGTGAAATGGCAGGAGGATACAGCAAGGTATGGCTACACATCATTTCATTCTTAAGGATTCAGCGTAGGGCTCAGCACACCAAATTCAAGTTTTGCTTTTTTGGAACTTTTTTTTTCCCCCAAGTATTTTCAATTCACAGTTGGTTGAATCAGCAGATGCAGAAACCTGCGGATATGGAGGGCCAACTGTACTACTATTGCTGATAAAAAGAAATATCCTCAGTAGCTGGTGAAAGGGTTTTTGTGATTGAGCTTTTCCCACATTGTCAGGTGCTCTCTTCTTGCTGTCATCATTGCGTTGGAATCTAGTAGCTCCTCCTACCACTCTGTGAACTGATTCTGTGGCAGCAATTGTGCTTAGAGGAGCTCTGCTGTGCACTGGTTAAAGTGCTCGCCTGCTAACCAAAAGATCAGCCATTAGAACACACCAGCGGCTCCATCGGAGAAAGACGCAGCAGTGTGCTCCCATAAAGACTTACAGCATTAGGGGAAATCCCAGTTAATTGGCCTAATAACATGTTTAGTGCTGCTGTTCTTGTTGCATAGTGCTAGGGTCTTAAAAGCTTGCAAGCAATCATCCAAGGCACAATAACTGGTCTCTATTCACCTGGAGCAACAGAGGAAGAAGAGGAGTCAGGAACAGGAGGAGGATATGGAATGTGTGGCTAATTGCTGCCATGAACAACTGCCTCCTTTGCCATGAGACCAGAAGAAATGGATGGGGCCCAAGATACCATTACTGAACATTTTGATCAAAGATTCCGTAGAAGAATCCTGATCAAAAGAGGAGAAATGCAGAACAGAATTTCAAATTCTCATGGACTCTAGACTTTCTGGAGCCGTGGAGAGTAGATGTACTCCAGAAACTATTGTCCTTAGATAATCTTTAAACCTTAAACCAAGAATGTGCCCTAAAGTCATCTTAAAACCAAACAATAGTTTAGCTTAACTAATAAAAAAGTCTGTCTTGAGCATTATGCTCTTTTAAGAACTATCTATATAGGATCGAACTGACAACAGCAACTTGAAAGATTAGATGGGGACCTTAGGGGGCAGTGAGCTTATGTTAACGAGGGAAGAACAACTCAAAAAGGAGGGTGAGGATGGTTACACAGCTCAAAGAATGTAATCAATGTCACTAAATTGTACATGTAGAAACTGTTGAATTGGTGTATGTTTTGCTGTGTATATTCTCAATAGGGGAAAAAAAGAACTGAGGAAAAAAAAAAGATTTACAGCCTTGGAAACCCTACGGGGCAGTTCTACTCTGTCCTATAGGGATGCCATGAGTCGGGATTGACTTGAGGACAACAGGTTTTTCAGGTATTCTGCTTAGGGCATCTTTTGATTATATTTCCTGGCTCTTGCTTGTATTACTGGTATTTAGAAGACATGTATCAGAGAATCTTGGCAAGATATTATGCTGAATTAATAAGAGATGAGGAAATAAGAATTATTTATTAATATATTTGAATTACCTTCTGTTTCAAGGAGGTTACAAAGTCACTCAGTGAATCAGAGTGACAGAAGAGTAGGTTTACTATATTATCTTTACTACAGCTATATTGTAACTCCCCAAAGAAAAAGCTATTCGAAAAATTAACTAGAGGCAGTAGACTCTTGTTGTAAGTTGCCATCAAGTTGGCTCCAACTCAGGGTAACCTCTTGTATAACAAAATGGTCCTGCACCACCTCCAGGATCATTGGTGTTTGAGTCTACTGTTGCAGCTACTGTGTCAATCCATCTCATTGAAGGTTTCCCTCATTTTTGTTGGTCCTCTACTTTACCAAACATGATATCCTTTTCTAGTGACTGGTCTTTCCTGATGACATGTCCAAAGTAAGTAAGCAGAAGTCTTACCATCCTCACTTCTAAGAAACATGCTCGGTGTATTTCTTCTAAGACTGATTTGTTCATTCTTTTGGCAGTCCATGGTATGTTCAATACTCTTCACCAACACCACAATTTGAAAACATCAATTCTTCTGTCTTCCTTTTTCACTAGCAAAATTTCACATAAAGATGAGGAGACTGAAAAGACTATGGCTTGGGTCATATGCACTTCAGTCATCAAAGTGACATGTTCGCTTTTTAAAACTTTACAGAGGACTTTTGCAGCAGATTTTCCTGATGTAATACATCATAGTACATGGCATAGTACATAGCATAGCACATGGCTTATAGTAAACAATGTTTCAAATATTATCTTTTTGAATCCTAATTAGAGGAATAATTTCCACTTAAATAGATCTTCTTAACTATCTTCTCCATGGCATCTTCATAATATATTGTTAAATACATTGATAATAACTAATATTTAATGAGTACGTACTGCATGTTAAAGCTGTGCTGAAGCTTTTTCAAGGGTTAGCTATTTGAATCCTTAGAAAAGCCCTTGGAGATAGGTACCATTACATCCCTATTACAAATAAGTAAGCTGAGACTGAGAGAGGCTAACTGACTTGTCCAAGTCACAGAATGATAAGTGGTGAAAATGGAACTGACATAGATCTGACTCCAGAATCTATGATCTTAAGCATTCCACTATCCTGAGAAAAGCAGCACTTCTCCTCTAAAATCTATTTGCAAGCAAGTCAAGAACAAGCTAATTTTCTTTTAACTTTATTCTCTACTTGACCATCCAAGTCCCCTAGTTGGAAAAGCAGAAAAGATTTATTTTATTTTTGCTTTTTAACTTACCCACTCACAGTCGAATCCAAGCACTGGAAAATCTTCTAACTCACTCTTAAGCAAGGGCTGGATCTGATCCCACTCTTCCTCCTGAGACACAGTCACCACCTTTGCTTCGAGGATCCTCTCCTCCCATGAAGCTCTGGGGGCACTAGAGTGCAGCTGGATCTCTTCTGGAGGAGGCAGCTCTCTACTGCCTGGCCCTTTCTGCTGCTGCTGGGTCACACAGCTCGTTTTACTCCTCCGGCGCTGAATGCCTTTCCACAAGACAAAACCCCCCACAGCCACACCCAGAAGGGTGGTCACTGTCAAAGCCACTGTATGCTGTCTAGACATCTTTGACTTTCTGCTGTTCAGGAAAGCATATCACTAATCCCACAATCTGCAAAACAAACGGCAAAAATATATTTATTTACATAATATACACCTATATCTAAACAAGTTTTCCCCTAAAAAATGTTCCACTTACAATCCATCCACTCACAAACGAAAAACAAAAAGTTGTATTTTTATTTTTTCACTTTTGTACTCTGTACTCCATCTTTCTCCATCCTCACCCAAGTAAACGCTCTTGTCCTCTGCCAATTGCCCTTTATATGCCCTTAGTCACATAAAATCATATTAAGCAAAACAGAATGAGCTAAAATCTCACTACTTGCTGACTGGATTTTGGCTGAAAGCACAGAATACCAGAAAGATGTTCATCTGTGTTTTATTGACTATGCAAAGGCATTTGACTGTGAAGATCATGACAAATTATGGATAACACTGCGAAGAATAAGAATTCCAGAACACTTAATTGTGCTCATGAAGAACGTGTACATAGACCAAGAGGCAGCAATTCGAACAGAACAATGGGATACTGCATGGTTTAAAGTGAGGAAAGGTGCGCATCAGGGTTGTATCCTTTCACCATACTTCCTCAATCTGTATGCTGAGCAAATAATCCAAGAAGCTGAACCACATGAGAACAACGCACATCAGGACTGGAGGAAGACTCATTAGCAACCTGTGATATGCAGACAACACAACCTTGCTTGCTGAAGCGAAGAGGACTTGAAGCACTTACTCATGGAGATCAAAGACTACAGCCTTCAGTATGGATTACATCTCAACATAAAGAAAACAAAAATCCTCACAACTAGACCAATAAGTAACATCATGATAAACGGAGAAAAGATTGAAGTTGTCAAGGATTTCATTTTACTTGGATCCACAATCAACACCCATGGAAGCAGCAGTCAGGAAATTAAACAACTTACTGGACTGGGCAAATCTGCTGCAAAAGACCTTTTTAAAATGTTGAAAAGCAAAGACGTCACTTTGAGGACTAAGGTGCGCCTGACCCAAGCCACGGTATATTCAATCGTCTCATATGCATGCAAAAGCTGGGCAATGAATAAGGAAGACCAAAGAAGAACTGACACCTTTGAATTATGGTGTTGGTGAACCATATTGAATACGCCATTGACTGCCAGAAGAACAAACAAACCTCTCTTGGAAGAAGTACAGCCAGAATGCTCGTTATAAGGAAGGACGGCTAAACTTCGTTTCACGTACTTCGAACATGTTATCAGAAGACACCAGTTCCTGGAGAAGGACATCATGGTTGGTAAAGTAGAGGGTCATCAAAAAACAGGAAGATCCTCAAGGAGACAGACTGACACAGTGGCTGCAATAATGGGCTCAAGCATAACAATGGCTGGGAGGATGGCACAGGACCCAGCAGCATTTTGTTCTGTTGTACATGGGGTCGCTATTAATCAGAATTGGCTCAACAGCACCTAACAACAACAATACTTGCTGATTTATTAATGAATGAATTTTGGTTAACAGATCATCCTCAAGGTGTTTGCATTTTAAACCTTCAATCTCTGTTGAATGAAAGCTTTTGCTTCTCAATTTAAAAAAATTTTTCTTTATCATCAGCAAGTTGGGAGGGAGATTTTTTACTTTTCTGGAATGTGTGGGCAGTAGGAGTGGAGGAAACAGGTTTTCCTGTTGCTCCAGAAGTCTTAATAGTTCTTCACAGAAACTGATTAAACTATTTTAAGGTAAGTGAGGGCAGTACAAAAGGGAAAAAGTGATCAGAAAAGAAAAAAAAAGGGCTGATCTTAGAGAGATATCAAAGATGCTCAGAAAAAGGTTGCAAACTGAAGTGTCCACAAGGTCAGGTAGGCTACTGTAAATAAGTGAAGCAAGCCAAGTGTAAGAAAACTGACACAGACACAACCTATTAAATATATAGGAATAGTCTTCATTTCCTCCACAAAATAGTACCTTTATAGTACCTTTCCCATTTTTCAGATAACTTGTGGCTTTCTCCAACTATCTTTTGTTCTCCCACTTTGATAGAGTATTGGGTATAAGGTACTATTTTTGTACTATTAAAAAAAAAAAAAAAAGCAACAGTAAAGGTGTGACAATAAGTGGCAAGAGGCACTTGGCCTCAGTGATGGGGAGGAAATACGGGACAGCAGCCATTTCAGCACCAGTTGATTGATCCTGTGCAGGAAGAAGCCCCACTGTAGTCAGATATTTTAATGATTCTGAGAAGTCAAACATTTGAATTTCATATGAAATATCATCATTTTTAATGTCAGCAATAGATTTACAATTTTTTAAAACTTGGGCCAGCCAAATAAAAACAATTCTGGGCTCTGGGTTCTCCATCTGTGAGCTCTAGCCTAAAATCTATACTGTCCATAGACAGAGCAATCTGCTGAACACACCCACACTTCTCTATGGCTTAGTATCTCCCATGAATATGTTGTACTGTTTTTGTCACTAAAACCACACAATTATAAAAATAATTTAGTAATTACAACAACCCCGGTTATAATCATGCCGGTAGATATTCAGCCACTGGAGGAAAAAAATGGAATCACAACAAAGATTACGTAATAAAAATAATAATGAAAACCAAAACCAAGCCAGTTGCCATCAAGTTGTTCCAACTCATGGCGACCCCACGTGTTGCAGAGTAGAACTGCTCCATACAGTTTTCAAGGCTGTGACCTTCTGGACACAGACTGCAAGGCCTTTCTTCCAAGGTGCCTCTGGGAGGGTTTGAATTGCTAACCTTTCAGTTAGTAGTTGTCATGGATTGAATTATGTCCCCCAAAAAATGTGTGGGTCATGATTCCCAGTACTGTATGACTGTGTACCATTTTGTAATCTGATGTGATTTCCTTATGTGTTGTAAACTCTGTCGCTATGATGAGGTTATACTGATGAGGTCTACAAGATTGGATAGTGTCTTAAGCCAATCTCTTTTGAGATATAAAAGAGAGAAGTGAGCAGAAACACATGGGAACCTCATACCACCAAGAAAGCAATGCCAGCAGCAGAGTGCGTGCTTTGGACCTGACGTTCCTGTGCAGAGAAGCTCCCAGACCAAGGGAAGATTGATGACACGGAATGGACATTCCTCCAGAGCCGACAGAGAAAGCATTCCCCTGGAGCTGATGCCCTGAATTTGGACTTGTAGCCTAATGGACTGTGAGAGAATACACTTCTCTTTGTTAAAGCCATCCACTTGTGGTATCTCTGTTATAGCAGCACTAGCTAAGACAGTAGTCAAGTGCTTAACTGTTTGTACCACCCAGGTATTCCAATAATAATGAAAACAACAATATATTAGCTATGCTGTTTTTAAAATATTTACTTTATTTGAGACACTCTGCTAAGTACTTTACACGTACTTTCCCTAGTACTTTTATTAAAGAAGAAACCGAGGCCTGATGAGATTACATAACTTGCCTAAAGAAATTCCTGGTGAAAATAATCTCAGAAGATACAAAAACTTTCCTCTTCCCACTCTAAACAATATAAATGCTGGATAAAACATTAAAAAGATAAAATTTAATACACAGTTAAGCTCAAAAAGAATAAAGGGAAACCATCAAGTGCCAGGAATGGAAGAGGGAATCCATGGTAGGTGGGAGATGAAGCTGGACAGAGGCCAGAACCCACGACAGCTGGGATATATCACCAATCCAGGGACAGAAATCTAGGCTACAGGCCCACAGCACAACTGGGACCCAGGAGGGTGTTGCCTTGTCCATGAACAGAAACTTGAAAGTGTCCACCCACTGTGGCCTAGGCTCATGGCAATAAGGTAGCCACCTGTCCCAGGCTGACAGTGGGAACAGTTACTCATGAAAAGGCAGACCTCAAGCCTGAACTCTGGGCAGTACAGGGCCCAAATTCACCTTATTGTCATGAAAGGAAACCCTGAGCGAAGAAATTAAAAGTAAAACTGGTTCAAAATTGGTGAGCTCTGTTAGACCCAGGCAGAGTCAATCACAAAGATGTTACTGTAGAACACATGCAGGAGTTCTATGGAAGATTATTCCCTAAAAGAGAGCTCACAAACAAACCAGTAACAAACAAACAAAACCCTAATATCATCAAAGATCATTCACAAAGCCATTAAACATAATACCAGACCTGAGGAACCAGATCATAGCACGACCTGGTAAGGCCTTTAAAGTAAGAATGTACAGAGATCAAGGAAAATAATACCTAAAGCTAAATTAAAAAGAAATCTATCCACAAAAAGACTTGTCCAAGAATGTTCATAGCAGCTTTATTTGTAATAGCCAAAAACCAAAACTAACCCAAGTGGTACATCCATACAGTGGAATCCTACTCAGCAATAGAAATCTATAGCTTTCTTAAAAAAAAACAAAAAACAGTTACCATGGAATTGATTCTGACTCATGGCGACCTCACGTGTTTCAGGGTACAACTGCACTCCAAAGGTTTTCAGTGGCTGTGATCTTTCGGAAGAAGATCCCCGGGGCTTTCTTCCAAGGCAACTCTGTGTGTATTTAAACCACCAACATTTCATTTAGCAGCTGAGTGCTTAACCATCTGTGCTATCCAGGGCCTCCATACAACGGAATACTACTCAACAATAAAAATCAATAGATTTCCATTAACCCATTATAAAAAAGTAAAGAAAAAAATCCCATCTCCCCCCCAAAATTCCAATCATAATAGCAATATAAACTGTTTAAAAACTACAGAAAACAACAACCATATATACACACACAAAAAAAACCCCTAGGAATAACCTCAACAAGAAATGTACAAGATCAACATGAAGAAAAACAGAAAACCTTACTGAAGATACAGAAAACCTGAAGAGCAGAGATACTACAGCAGCTATCATTTACAGAGCACTTATCATGTGCCAGGCACTTTACATATTTACTCATGTACATATTACTCATTTAATCCTTACAGTGGCCCTCTGAGGTAGGTACGGCAAGTATCCTATTTGCTTATGAGGAAGGGAATATCCACTGTTTTACAGAAATACTCTAAATAATATATAAATTGGGTGCAAACTTAACTTTTAAAAACATTTTTAAGAACAATTTTGACCATCAAGAAAGTGAAAAGACAGCCCACAGAATGGAAGAAAATATTCGCAAATCATATATCTGATAAGGGCACGTGTCTAGAATGTATAAAGAACTCTTACAACCCGATAATAAAAAAGATAAATAAATCAATTAAAAAATGAGCAAATGCACAACTTTAAAGAATGTAATTAGTGTCCCTAAATTGTAATTGTAGCAATTGTTAAAATGGTGTATCTTTTACCTCCAAGAGTATGGCCCTGGAATAGCCTTTAAACTTAGAACTCAAACCACTCCTGGTGGTCATCTATCAGGTAAAAGACAGAGTGGTTCATGAAATAAGTATCACCCATGAGTTCTGTGTTCCTGTAAACAGTCATCTAAATGAGACCAAAGATGAGAAGGTAAGGCAAGACAAGGAAGCTAGATTAATGGAAACAGAACAACCCGAATGAAAATAATGAGAATGCTGACACATTGTGAGAAGTGTAACCAATGTCACTGAATAATGTTTAGAAGCTGTTGAATGAGAACCTAATTTGCTATGTAAATTTTCTCCAAAATCACAATAATTTTTTAAATGGTATATCTTCTGCTATGTATATTTTCACCAAAATAAAAATTTTTTAAATGAGCCAAGAGTTTGAATAGATATTTCTCCAAAGAAGATATACAAATGGACGAAAAGCACATGAAAATATGTTCAACACTATGAGCCACTAGGGAAATGCAAATCAAAACCACAATAGCACTTCACACCCACTAGGATGGCTATTATTAAAAAATCAGGAAAACAACCCTAATACATTGCTGGTGGAAATGTAAAACAGTGCAGCCAATTTGGAAAATAGTTCGAGTTTTTCAATGGAAACTCAAACAATTAAACATAGAGTTACCATTTAAAAAAAAAACAACAAAAAACTGCTGTCAAGTTGATTCTGATCATGGTGGCCCCATGTGTCTCAGAGTAGAACTACACTCCACAGGATTTTCAAGGGCTGTAATTTTGGGTGGAGTGTCTTAGGCATCTAGTGCTGCTATAACAGAAATACCACAAGAGGATGGCTTTAACAAAGAGAAGTTTATTCTCTCACAGTCTAGTAGGCTACAAGTCCAAATATGGCATCAGCTCCAGGGGAAGGCTTTCTCTGTCAGCTCTGGAGGAAGGTCCTTGTCATCAGTCTTCCCTTGGTCTGGGAGCATCTCAACGCAGGGACCTCAGGTCCAAAGGACGTGCTCTGCTCCTGGCACTGCTTTCTTGGTGGTATGCGGTCCCCCTGTCTCTCTGCTTGCTTCTTTCTATCTCAAAAGAGATTGGCTTAAGACACTATCTAATCTCATAGATTTCATCAATATAAATGTTGCTAATCCATCGTATTACATCATAGTGATAGGATTTACACATACATGGAAACCACATCAGATTACAAAATGGTATAGACAATCATGCAATACTGGGAATCATGACCTAGCCAAACTTATACACACATTTTTGGGGTGACACAATTCAATCCATGACATTCCACACTTTGGCCCCAAAAAAATCACATCTTTGCAACATGCAAAACATATTCACCCATCATATCATAGCAAAAGTCTTAACTCCAAGTCCAAAATCCAGAAATTCCTCTTCACCTCTGAAATCTAGAATACAAGTTATCTGCTTCCAAAGGTACAATGGCAGAACAGGCACAAGCTACACATTTCCATTACAAATGTGAGAAACTGGAGGAAAAGAAGGGATAACAAGCACAAAGCAAGTCAGCAGAACACAATACATTAGCCCTCAAGGCTTTGAAAATAATCCTCTGTTCTCTGAGACAATTTACTCAACGGCATTGCCATCCAGACTCTAGGTACTGGCCACGCTCCAGATTCTGAGGGGAGGCCCCTTGGCCCTGGGCTTCCGCTCTGCCTTCCAGGCCCACTGGGACAGCAACTCTGCTTCCTCCGCTTTAAGCACACCATTCTCCTTGTCCATCTGAGTGGAAACTCCATCCTTAGGACACCAGAGGCCATGGCTTCACTCTTTGAAACCCCAGAGGTTGTGGCCATACCTTTTGAGACTGAGGCAGCTCGGCTTCTGGTGTTTCTTGTCTCTTCACATTCTGCTTCCTGGTTTCTTGGCCTCTGGGCTCCTCGGACCTCACGCCCACATCTGCCCTGCTGGGGCAAGTGTTCCAAAGCTGTGTAGCTCCATTGATAAGTACCTGGAGGTATCCCACTCCTCCAGGAAGCCTCTTGCGCACAGGCACTCAGCTCTCTTGCTCCGTGGGTTGGCTCCAGCGCCGTCTTGCACTGGTCTCCGGATTCTGCTGCTGCTGGCTCTCTGCCACCGCCGCTTCTCCGGCACTGCCGGTTCTCTGCCGCTGCTGGTCCTCTGCCACTGGGGCTCCTCTGTCCATTCAGTTTCAAAACGGCTTCCACATTTCAGGTGTTTGTTACAGCAGCACCCCATTCCTGGCACCAACTTCTGTCTTGGTTATCTAGTGCTGCTATAACAGAAATACCACAAGTGGATGGCTTTAACAAAGTTTATTCTCACACAGTCTAGCAGGCTACAAGTCAAAATTCGGCATCAGCTCCAGGGGAAGGCTTTCTCTCTCTGTTGGCTCTGGAGGAAGGTCCTTGTCATCAGTCTTCCCTTGGTCTGGGAGCATCTCAGCACAGGAACCTCAGGTCCAAAGGACGTGCTCTGCTCCTGGCACTGCTTTCTTGGTGGTATGAGGTCCCCCGTCTCTCTGCTTGCTTCTTTCTATCTCAAAAGAGACTGGCTTAAGACACTATCTAATCTCAGATTTCATCAATATAAATGTTGCTAATCCATCTTATTACATCACAGTGATAGGATTTACACATACAGGGAAACTACATCAGATTACAAAATGGTAGACAATCATACAATACTGGGAATCATGACCTAACCAAACTGACACATTTCTGGGGGACACAATTCAATCCATGATAGGGAGCCCTGGTGGTGCAGTGGTTAAGAGCTAAGGCTGCTAACCCAAAGGTCGTTTGAATCCACCAGCTGCTCCTTGGGAATCCTATGGGGCAGTTCTACTCTGTCCTATGGCCTCGCTATGAGTCAGAATTGACTCAGCGGCAACAGGTTTGGGTTGGGGTTTTTTTGTTGTTGTTGTTATCTTTTGGAAGGAGCACTGGTGGCACAGTGGTTAAAGCTCTCATCTGCTAACTAAAAGGTCAGTGGTTCAAACCCACTAGCTGCTCTGTGGGAGAAAGATGTGGCAGTCTGCTTCTGCAAGGATTTACAGCCTTGAAAACATGGAGCAGTTCTACTCTGTCCTATGGGGTCCTTTAGGGTCAACTGAGTCAGAATCAACTCGATGGTAGTGAGTTTGGTTTTGGTTTGGTGGTCTTTTGGAAGTAGATCGCCAGGTCTTTCTTACGAGGCACCACTAGGTGGATCTGAACTGCCAATATTTCGGTTAGTAGCCAAGCACTTAACCATTTGTGATCACTTAACCATTTGTGATACCCAGGGACTCCTTCACCTACCTCAGTGGTTCTCAAATCGAAGTGATATTGCCCTCCCCCCCGCCCAAGGAACATTTGGCAACATCTGGAGACATTTTTGGTTGTCACAACTAGAGGGTAGGGGGGTGCAGTGCTACTGACATCTAGTAGGTAAGCCAGGGATGCTGCTAAACATTCTACACTGCACAGGGCAGCCACCATGACGAAGAATTATCTGGCTTAAAATGTCAATAGTACCAAGATCGAGAACTATATTTTCTCCTGTAACTTATATGTTTGAGTTTTGTTTTTAATGCTTACCACTTTAATTTCTCTGGAATAATTTTTTTTGGGTGGGGTGTATGTCTGATTATTGTTTTCCAAATAATGTCATCCTGAATATTTTCTCCATTCTTGACTCATTATTCTGAAATGCTACATTTATCATATATGTTCTAATTTTTCACACACAGGATCTGTTCCTAGACTCTCTTCTGTTCTATAGCATAATTTGCAATTTTGCTGGACCAATACCACAACATCCTATATTATACTACACGTTATACTTGGTTATCTAGGAAAGGGTAAATACTCTCTCATGATGATGATTATTTTATTGGAAGTCATGTATTTTAGCAGCTCATGTACTCCCTCATTATTTAAATAACAGTATTTTTGGCTATTCTTACAGTTTCTTTTTCAGACTAATTTTAGATCAGCTTGTTAAAATAGTTTATTCTTTCAACAGCTCTACTGAGATGTAATTCACGAACCAATACATGATTTAAAGTGTACAAGTCAACGGTTTTTAGTATATTCAGAATTGTGCAACAATTACCACAATCTAATTTGAGAACATTTTCATCACTCCCCTAAAAAACCATGTACCCATTAGCAGTCACTCCCCATCCCACCCTCCAATACCCCAGCCCTAGGCAATCACTAATCTTCTGTCTCTTTAGAGCTGCCCATTCTGGATACTTCATGTAACTGGAATCATACCATATGTGGTCTTCTGTGCCCGGCTTCTTTCATTTAGATGTTTTCAAGGTTCATCCATGTTGCAGCATGTATCAGTACTTCATTCTTTTTTATTAACAAATAAAATTCCATTGTATATATTACATTTGTTTACTCATTCATCAGTTGATGTACATTTGGGTTGTTTCCACTTTTTGGCTATTATTAATAACACTACTATGAACTTTTGTGTGGACATATGTTTTTATTTCTCTTTATATACTTGGAAGTGAATTTGCTGGGTCATAACTGGGTGGTGCAAATGGTTAAGGCTTGGCTACTAACCAAAATGTTGTCAGGTCAAATCCATTCACAGGCACCTTGGAAGAAAGGCCTGGTGATTTACTTCCGAAAGATCACAGCCCTTGAAAACCCTACGGAGTTCTACCCTGAAACACCTGGGGCTGCCATGAGTTGGAATTGACTCAATGGCATCAGTTTGGTATTTTTTGTTTTATTTTGGGGGTAAGGAATGGTAACCACAAAATACATGTTCTAAAAGATTGATAAATTTAAACATAAAATTTTAAATTTTGGCTCAACAAAGATGCCATAAGGTTAAAAGACAAGCAAATTTTAAAATTAAAAAAAAGCAATAAATTGGAGTAAATACTTAAAACATATGCAAATGACAAAAGATTCAGAGCCAGAATATAATGGTTGGCAGTTCAAATACACCCAGTAGCACTGCAAAAGAAAGGCCTGGCAATGTGCTTTTGTAAAGATTACAGCCAAGAAAACCCTATGGAGCAGTCCTACACTGTAACACATGGGGTCACCATGATTCTGAATCAACTTGTCGGCAATAGGCTTGGTTTTTTGTTTTTTATAAAACAACAAGAGAAAGACAACCCAATAGAAAGAAGTGATGTTTCTCAAAAGAGGAAATTCAAATGGCCAACAATCATAAAAAGAAGTTCAATCTCAGTAGTAACTAGGGAAACACAAATTAAAACAACATTGAAAACTCATTTTCCATCCATCAGATTGGCAAAAATCAAAAAGGCTGAAAATATCAAATGTTTCAAAGAGTGTGGGGAAACGGACATTATTATACATTGCTAGTAGGCAATCTGGCAGGCATTAATTCTCCACACCCTCCTACCCAGCAAATCCTCCCACTCCTCCACACCCTCCCACCCAGCAATTCCTCCCACTCCTCCACACCCTCCCACCAGCATTCCTTGAGAAATGCTCACATTGGCACACATTCATGTGGAAGATTCTCTGCCACACTGTGCCTGTCTAACAGTGAAAAACTGGAAGCAATCTATGGAATCTCATGTACTATGGAATCTTACATACTATGGAATTCACAGGGCAATGTGTGTTAACAAAAAGTTCCAAGACCCATTTTTAAGCATAAAAAGGCAAGTTGCTGAACACCACACAGTATTAGCATATCTGTAAAATATGCATCTGTAAAAATTTAACTTAAAATTTTACATACATGCACATACGTACACACAATTGTCAATAAATGCAAAGGAAAGGAATTAGAAAAATATAGCCAAAACTGAGAACAGATCTTACTTTGGGAGAAGGGACTGGTAAAAGAGGAAGAGTTGGAGATGGAAAGAGAGATGTCAAAGAATATCTGCTTTTTTTTATATGAATTTTTTTACAAGACTGTATGCATGGATTACTATTAAAATAAATATAAAAGAATACTTTTTGTAAAACAAGCTGAACTTGACTAAAACTAATCCTTCTTTCCCCTATTAAATCTTTCTCCCGCACTTTCTAATGCTAATAATTAACAAACCTCTCAGTGCAATTCCTTCTGTCCTTATAATACAACTAACGTAATACTATATAAATAACTTTGTGTTTCCAATAACTGGAAAACCCTTGTGGCGTAGTGCTTAAGAGCTATGGCTGCTAACCAATAAGGGCGGCAGTTCGAATCCACCAGGCGCTCCTTGGAAACTCTCTGGCGCAGTTCTACTCTGTCCTGCAGGGTCGCTAAGAGAATCAACTCCACGGCAACGTGTTTAGTTCCAAGAAATGGCTATATGAGGGAGTTAGTTTAGGTCCAATAGTATATCAAAGGTTTATCTATCCCAGAGATGCGAAAAGAACAAGGTGGCTTCTCAGCAAGGCCGAGAGCAGCGGATGTAGTTTGGGAGAAAAGGCGCGGTCACAATAGGTAGGGGTACTTCTTCACGAATCGAGGGGAAGGAACTGTAACTGTGGTCGCGTCTAACGCATACACTACCCCAGAAGTTCCCAAGCGGCTCCCAGCGGTGCCTCCTCTTTAGCTTACTGGGTCGAGGAACCATGAATGTTTGGTAGGTGCCCATAAAGAGAGAAGGCGGAGCTGAGAGGGCGGCCTGGGGAGGGCGTGGGGGGCCGCGGTCCTGAGCAAGAGCTATTGTTACGCACCTAGATGCTGAATCTCCCCCGCTGCGGGTGAGGGAGGCAAGGAGGGCGCGCCAAGGGGCGGGGAGAAGGGCAGAACGACTGGATGCCAGCAACCGTCGTCCCGACATGCTGTGACACCCTTGTCTCCCCGATCCCTGTCCAGCCGCACTGGAAATCTCTTCCGCCCTGAGCATAAGCCCGGTGAAATGCCTCGCTGGTCCCTGAGCCTCACTTACCTGCGGCCCCTAACCCGACCCGAACACCTACGGCACCTCACGCTGAAGACATGGAACCTCCGCGGCCACCTGCGCGCGCCCACCCGGATCCACTAGAACGGAAACCACTTCCGGTCCTGCGGCGGGCCAGGAGGACGTAACACTAGCCAGAGTGTGCCTATGGGTGGCACCATATTGTACGGAAGCTGCTAGGGCAGCTGTTCCCTCGCCGGTTTCTCCACTGTTGAGCAAAGGATTTGTTAAAACTAGGAAGACTTAAGATCGCTTCAAAAACGTGATGGTTTTGTTTTTGTTTGTGGGATTATATTTTTGTTTGTTTAAGCCTCTGGAACCACCACAAATGCAATATGGAACATCTGATTTTCATTCTTAATTAGCCCTGGAGTAGTGTTTCTTGACTGCATTTATTTTCTTAACTGTTAAGTGATGAAAGTAAACAGAAGGAGAGACACTATTTAAATCATATATTTCTCATTAACGGTGCATATTATCCTATTAAAAAAAAAAAAAAAGCCACACCCGTTGCATTGATTCCAACTCATAGCGACCCTATGGGACAGAGTAGAACTGCCCCAAAGAGTTTCCAAAGAGCAGATGGTGGATTTGAACTGCTGACCTTTTGGTTATCAGCCGTAGCTGTTAACCACTGCACCACCAGGGTTACTATTAGCCATTACAGTAATTTATGTCATCTTTATATGGCAATAACCACATTAGCTTCTGTTTATATGTGAAATTATTCATTCACCTGGTCTTTTTTAGCAATTGTTCTATGTGAGGCAGCTAATGTGTGCTATGTGCTGTCATGGAACTTGTAAAAGACAGAGAAATGAGACACATAAATAAACAATGTAAACTATAAATAATATTAGCTGCCATTTGTTGACAAGGTGCTTGAAGTGTGCTATGAACTCTGCAAATCATTTTACATGTGTCTCTCATTTAATCCTCAAAACAACCCTATGAAGTAGTACTATTGCTAGTACAATTTTACATAAAATAGAGAAAGGTTAAATACAGTTTCTCAAGGTAACTCAACAAGTAAGCATTTGAGCTGGGAATCAAACCTCAGTATGTCTGATTGTAAAGCTTGTTGGCCTCATCCACTGTATTATGTTGCCTCCAATACAGGAAAAAGGGTTCTAAGTTGCATTAGGCAATTCCCCTTAAAGGGGGGATTTCTGGCAATTGTAGAGGATTAACCCCCTGCATTTTTATCTGCTCCCCTCCTGAAGTACCTAAAAAGAAAAAAAAAAAGAAAAAGAGGAAATGCAAATTAAAACTACAGTGAGATACCATCACATACACACCAGAATGGCTAAAATGATACCAACAGAAGATACCAAATATTGGCAAGATTTTGGAGCAGCCAAAACTCTCACCTTTAACCTAGTGCAATAAGACAAGAAAAAGAAGTGAAAGGTGTACAGATTAGACAGGAAGAAATAAAATTATCTTTATTTGCAGATGACATGATTGTCTATGTAGAAAACCCAAAATAATCTACAAGAAAAAGCTCCTGGAAGTAATAAGCAAGTGTAGCAAGGTTGCAAGACATAAAATCAATATACAGAAGTCACTTACTTTTTTATGTACCAGCAATGTACAATTGGAATTTGAAGTTAAGAACGAATGCCATTTACAATAGTGTCAAAAAAAAAAGTACTTTTTAGTCTAGCAAAATATGTGTAGGATCTGTATGTGGAAAACTACAAGCACTTATAAAAGAAATAAAAAATCTAAGTAAATGGAGAGAGATTGTGTGTTCATGGATTGGAAAACTAAATATCGTTATGTTGTGCAGTGTAGTGAATTACATGACCCTTCTAGCCATGGCCTCCCAACTCCCACAAAATTATTGTGTGGGACTATGCAAATAAGGTGCTCGTAGCCCACCAAGGGGATTGGACAGTTTTGCCTATCAAATAAGGTATATGAAATCCTTGTGGGGGGTGGAACTATGCAAACAAAGTAATGGAACCCTTATAGGGGATTAGCCAGTTTTGCTTCTCTGCTCGACTTAAAAAGAGCTAATCCCAAAAGTGAAAAGCGGAACCTCACTACCCTCAAGAAGAAGAGCCAGAAGTGGAGTGTGTCTTTTGGACCCAGAGTTCCTGTGCTGAGAACCTCCTAGACCCAGGAGACAGAGCTATAACACTGGAGAAGGCATTAGACGGTGAGAAGCAGCAGCAAGCGCGGCAGAGAAATGGCAGTAGCAGAACCAGGAGACCAGTACAAGACAGTATGGTGGGCTTCCTGGCCCATGGAGCAAGGCAGCTACAGTGGATGTGCCAACACACAGAGCAAGAGAGCTGAGCTTCTTTGGGCAGAAGGCTTTCTGGTGGAGTGGGGTGCCGCCAGACACTTGTTGGAAGAGCTAAAGAGCTTTGTGACACTTGCCCAAGCAGGGCTGAGGGCCGAGAGAAGAGGCCTGCCCTGAGGGGGCCAAGAGGAGCTGAAAGAGTTGTCCATCATTGAAGAAGGGAAACTTTGCCTACATGCTTCCTGATCCTGAGTTGTAACTTGTTACTTCCCTAATAAACTCCATATCTGTGAGTATGGTCTGTGAGTTCTGTGAGGGCATTGCAATGTATTATCGAACTCAGCAGAGAAGTAGAGAGTGCTGTGGGAGGCACAGCTGGTGTCAGAATTGGTAAAAAGGTTAGAAAGAGGAGGAACCGTATTTTACACAAATAACGCGTGCCTTCTATGTTTGTTTGCCAACTGCACCCTCCTCCCGCAAGGTATTTTCATAAATGCCACTATGCCAAATTTTTTTTACACGAAGCTATAAAAATAATAGTATAGCACACTTACAAAAATACTTTGCAGGGAGGGCATGGTTGGCAAACAAACATAGAAGATACATGTTATTTGCATAAAAATACAGTATTTCTGACCTCCACCTCATAGGAAGCAGCCTTGGGTTGATGATCTTGATTCTCCCTCTTCCCCCTTGTGAAGTTAGAGGAGGTCTGATGCCACTATGCCATTTTTACAGGTTGATTCTTCCAACTTGATCCATAGATTCAATGCAATCCCAATCAAAATCTCAGCAAACTATTTTGTAGATATTGACAAACTGATTATAATTTGATATGGAAAGGCAAAGGACTAAAATACCCAAAATAATGTTGTTGTTGTGTGCCATCGAGTTGATTCTAACTCCTAGTGACCCATAAGACAGAGCAGAACTGCCCTATACAGTTTCTTTATGGGAGCAGATTGCCGGGTCTTTTCTCCCATGGAGCTGCTAGTGGATTCAAACCTCCAACCTTTCAGTTAGTAGCCAAGCAATTAAGAGTTGGAGAACTCACACTACCTGATTTCAGGATTTACTATAAAGCTATAGTAATAAAGACAGCATAGCATTTACAAAAGAGGAGACATATAGATCAGCAGAGCAGAATAGAGAGCCCAGAAATTGGTCCATACAAATATGATCAAAATTGGTTCATTAATTGTGACAAATGTACCATAATAATGTAAAATGGTAATAAAATGGGAAACTAGGTGTAGGGTATGGGTGGGTATACCATCTTATAATTTTTCTGTAAATAGAAACTATTCTAAAATAAAAGTTTATTTAAAAAAAAAGTTGATTATACAAAATGGACAATTTCCTAGAGAAATATAAGTTACTGTAGTAGCCACAAGGGCAGTTCATATATATTTGGTTCTGTCTTTCTAAGCACATGATAGGATATCACTTCACAGCCACATTAGATTCACTTCACAGCCACATTGGATTCAGGTATGGCCATGACCTGCTTTAGCCAATTAAATATAAGCAGAAGCACTGAGAAACACGCAGAAACTTTGAGAGTCAGGACATAGTCTTTTCCCTCTGCCATAGCAACTGGGTCCCAGAGTGATGACAATGGTGATGCAGGGGGCATAACCTTGTGCTGTCTGTCAATGGACATGTTTAAGTGAGAAATAAGCTTTTTATGTTTTAAGTCACTGAGATTAATTTAGGGGTTAATTCTTACTGCAGCATAGCCTAGCCCATCTGACTGATAAAATTTCCAAAACAGGTTCAGGAAGAAATAGAAACCCTGAATAGTCCTGTAATCATCATAGGAATAGACTCAGTAATTAAAAATCTATGCACCAAAATACTACCAGTTACTGTCAAGTAGATTCTGACTCATGGTGACCCCATGTGAGTCAGAGTAGAGCTGTGCTCCATAGGGTTTTCAGTGGCTGATTTTTGGGAAGTAGACTGCCAGGACTTTTTTCCAAGGCATCTGAGTGGACTTGAACCTCCAATCTTTTGGTTGGCAGCTGAGTGCATTGACTGTTTGTACCCGAGGACTCCAAAATATATACTGGGTGTTAGGGATTGAATTGTGTCCCCTCCAAAATGTGTGTCAACTTGGCTAGGCCGTGATTCCAGGTATTGTGTGCTCGTCCACCATTTTATCATCTGATGTGATTTTCCTATGTGTTGTAAATCCTACCTCTGTGATGTTAATGAGATGAGATTAGCGGCAGTTATGTTAATGAGGTAGGACTCAATCTAAAAGATTAGGTTGTGTCTTAAACCAATCTCTTTTGAGATATAAAAGAGAAAAGGGAGCAGAGAGGCATGGGGACCTCATACCCCCAAGAAAGCAGTGCTGGAGCAGTGTGTCCTTCAGACCTGAGTTTCCTGCACTGAGAAGCTCCTAGACCAGGGGAAGGTTGATGACAAGGAACTTCCTTCAGAGCCGACAGAGAAAGAAAGCCTTCCCTGGAGGTGACACCCTGAATTCAGACTTTTAGCTCACTAGACTCTGAGAGAATAAATGCCTGTTTGTTGAAGCCATCCACTTGTGGTATTTCTGTTATAACAGCACTAGATAACTAAGGCACTGGGATTAGATTATTTTTTTAAAGGCAAATTCAACTCTTTAAGTAACAGATAATTATGGTTTTATACAAATTCTGTCAGAGGATAGAAAGTAGGAACACAACGTAACTAATTTTATGAGGCTAATCTGATTTTAGTAGCAAAACCAGCTAAGGACAATACAGGTATCCCCCCACTTTTCCAAAGTTCGCTCTTCACCACTTCACTTTTATGAAAGACCTACATTAGTACTTGCTATGGATTGAATTGTGTCCCCAAAAAAGAGTGTCAAGTTGGCTAGGCCATGATTCCCAGTATTGTGTGCTTGTCCACCATTTTGTCATCTGGTGCGATTTTCCTTTGTGTTGTAAATCCAATGTCTATGACATTAGTGAGGTGGGATTAGTGGCAGTTATGTTAATGAGGTAGGACTCAATCTACAAGATTAGGTTGTGTTTTAAGTCAATCTCTTTTGAGATATAAAAGAGAGAAGCAAGCAAAGAGATATGGGGACCTCATACCACCAAGAAATAAGAGTCAGGAGAATAGCACATCCTTTGGAAGCAGGGTACCTCTGCTGAGAAGATCCTTGACTGGGGAATATTGATGACAAGGTCTTTCCCCCAGAGCCAATAGAGAGAGAAAGCCTTCCCTTGGAGCTGGCACCCTGAATTTGGACTTCTAGCCTCCCAGACTGTGAGAGAATAAGTTTCTCTTTGTTAAAGCCATCCACTTGTGGTATTTCTGTTGTAGCAGCACTGGATGACTAAGACAGGGCCTCTTTTCGCTAACCGAAAGAAATCAGAAGAGGATTTTCACTTTAAGGGAAAAAAGGTGAGAAGTGGAAATAGCGTTCAGCGTTTGTTTTGCAGCGAGCCGTTAAAGGGGCAGCACACACCCCGAGCAGCAGCGAGAGCGGCGTTGCCAACCTCCTTCTCTGGGAACTAAGCATCTCACCTTAGTAATAGAATTCAAGGGACATTAAAAAATGGTATTTAAAAAATATATTTTCCTAAGTCAGTTACAAAGGGGCAAATAACCACTGCATCACCAGGGATGCTTTTGTAAGGTACAGGTCATCCCTGACTTTTGAAGTATTCAAGTTACTACAAACTACACTTATGACTGTCCTTTTTTTTTCTCTCATACATCTTATCATTAGTAAACAAGATCCCTGGTGGTTCAGTGGTGAAGCACTCAGCTGCTAACCAAAAGGCCAGCAGTTTGAACCCACCAGCCATTCCTTGAGAGAAAGATGTGGCAGTCTGCTCCTGTAAAGATTTCAGCCTTGGAAACCCTATGAAGCAGTGCTACTCTGTCCTGTAAGGTCACTATGAGTCAGAAACCACTTGACAGCAACAAGTTTTGTTGGGGTTTGGTTTCATTAGTAATTTGTACTACATACAATGTTGCAGCATGTAATTTGCTGATGTTATCATTCTCATGCCAACCACAAAGACAAATATCAGATTTATAAAGATACTGATAATAAAAGATGGCAACACACACAAAAAAGAAGTATTCAACTCACATCAGGACTGACTTACAATGGAGTGGTCCAAACAGAACCCTGGTGTAAGTTGGGGACTGCCTATGCATGCTTATTGCCTTTGAGTCACTTCGGACTCATAGCAACCCTATAGGACAGAGTAGAACTGTCCCATAGGATTTTCAAGGATCAACTGGTGTATCGAACTGCCAACAGTTCAGTTTGCAGCCCAGCTGTTAACCACTGTGCCTGTATAGGGATGAGGAATTACAAGATTCTGAGGATCAACCAAAAGGAGCCCTGGTGGCGCAGTGGTTAAGTGTTTGAATGCTAACTGAAAGGCCTGCGGTTAGCATCCACCAGCCATTCTTCAGGAGAAAGATGTGGCAGTCTGCTTCCATAAAGATCTACAGCCTTGGAAACCTTGTGGGGCATTTCTACTCTATTCTATAGAGTTGCTGTAAGTTGGAATCAACTCAGTGGCTATGGGGAGGATCAACCAGAGTTAGAGGGACGAGTCAGCAAAGTAGGAATTGCTTGGGAGAAAGACGAAATAAATCTCCAGAGGAGAGACTTTGGGGGACAAAGAAATATTGAACATGCTTGGGGAATTGGGTTTAAGTTATTTGCTGTGAGATGTATACCTTTGAAGTAACCCCATCATCTATAGGGAAAATTTAGTAAAGTCGGTATCATTATGCCAGACTTTAGTAGCATGATTTCTTTGTAAGAATTTGAAGAGGTATTGAATTATGCATCTAGGTTTGTGAGAGGGAAAGACAGAAGTTATTTCTGGGATTGCTGAGGCTAGGCGGTGGTAAAGGGTGGACAGCTGACATCTGGGTCACAGAGGAAAGAGCACAGGAAGACAACTCCAGTTAAAGATGATGGATTGAACCGCATTTAACTCTACTCCTTCCTAAAATAATGTTGTTTTTTTTTAAAAAAAAATTTTAATAAAACTTTAAGGTCAGAGAGATGTAGAAAAAGATGAAGACCACCAAAAGAGAACAAACAGTGGCTATTTACTCAAAGTTTGCTATAACAGGAGTCAAATTTAACTCAAATCTTTAATTTGAGCCCTGGTGACGCAGTGGTTAAGAGCTATGGCTTCTTACCAAAAAGTCAGCAGTTCATATTCATCAGCTACTCCTTGCAAACCCTATGGGGCAGTTCTACTCTGCCCTATAGAGTCCCTGTGGGTCAGAACTGACTCGGCAGCAATGGATTTGGTTTTGGTTTTTTATGACCATTCTTAATTATGAGTTGTCTGTAAATTGGATGTTTGGAACTCGCGGGGTGCTTGTAATACGGTGTTCAACATCCAAATCACATAATATCCTATTTCATAGAACATATCATGGACGTTAAGCAACTCGTGACTGTATAACCAGAAGCATAGAGGTTAGGATTTACAATACAAATTTCGCGGGGACAGAATTCAATCCAGAACACACACTATAAACTAGTTCCTCCCTACTCCCCACTTCACATATATTCTACTTCTTTCTACACTATTCATTTAGTTACTAAAGCTAGAAACTGTGAAACTTCCTGAACTTCTGCCTGTCCCTTATCCTTTTGTATGTGATCTAAGCAATGATTGTCTAACTGTGCTTGCTACAAAGAAATTGTTTTCAGCTTCAAATCCACCCTTCTATACTCTGCTTTGTGGTGCTGGGGCAGGGACTCTGTAAGCCACATTTTTCCTTTGCCAGCCTGGCTCTCTGTTCAGGCCTACCAACAGCAGGAGATCAGAAGGCAGGAAGAAGGGAGAAGGGACTTGCTCCTTCCTATTTGCTTCCTGTTTCTATCAGAGTCACCTCAGCAACAGCTCTTAACTCTAGCAGCAGCAGTTGGTTCCAGCTTTGGACTTCTCTCCATACTCCCAGAACGAGCTTCATCTCATTCCTTCAAAGATACCAGCACCAGCCAGACAGCAGCCCTACTCACAGGTCTGAGTGCCGATACTACAGGGGCCCACCTCTGAACTACTGTATAAGTCAGATAGCATATTCTCCTCAGAGTCTGGGTCCCAGCTCCCTAGGGCCCCTCCTTCAAGTGTTTGCCCCCAGTAATCCCAGCCTGACTCTATATTTTCCCAGCTACTTCTTGCAATTATTACCTCTTTGTTCTACTTTCCCTTTTCAATTCTCCAACTCATTGCTGTTGAGTTGATTCCGACTCGTAGCAGCCCTATAGGACACCAAGGAGCAGCTGGTAGATTCGAACTGCTGACCTTTTGGTTAGCAGCCAAGCTCTTAACCACTGCACCACCAGGGCTCCTCAATTTTCCAATACCTAGTAAATAACTTTATATTAATTCTCTCTGTTAGAATAACTGCTATGTTTTTTTCTTCATTGAATTTTGACTAATACAGAAAATGGTCCCAGGAATTGTTCCAGGAAGAAGACCTTCAGACAGAGGATTTTGGATTGATTTGATCATATCCTTAAACTTGAATGCCATACTGAGCAATTAGTCAATGGGAAATGGGATGTAGTGGCATCACAAATAATCAAATTGTCACTTTTACTTGACTGTGGTGAAGTGCCTACTAAAGCAAGTGCTTTGGAGAACCAGGTGGCCGACTGTTTCACGGTAATAATGACTACAACAACTGTAGGTTGGGGAAGCTTCATTTGAATGCACTGAATAACTTCCATAAAGAAATTAAAAGTTCAAGTCATGAAATATTCAGCTCAAATCACAGACAACAGAAAGCTCCGGTGGTATCCCTAAAAGAATCCCTTATTTCCTGTACCTACAGAGCTAATCTTGCTGGAAATTAAACAGAAAATTTAATAGGATATGTTTCAGAATTACAACCTAATTGATGTCACAAGCTTGCCATATCTTTACAGTGAAAGATAGGACACCGATTGGTAAGGAATGGGACACTAAGACTTGGAATGGGGACATGTGGGTTGACTCAAACGAAGCTGAGATTCTAGAATGCCCAAATCTCTCTAAGCCTCCAGTGCCAGCGGAAGCAGCCCTCTCTTCCTTGCTTAAAAGCTCTATAATAACATCATCTGAGGGCTGTCTATTTTTCCTAGAATTCACCCCAGTCACTCATTGTTGCCTTTAGATCAGGGTTTCTCAGCCTTGGCACCACTGACATTTGGGCTGTGTATTCTTTGTTGTAAGGGCTGTCCTGTGCATTGTAGGATCTTTAGCAGCATTCATTACCTCTACCCACTAGATACTAGCAGCAACTCCCCCACACACCAAATTGTGACGACCAAAAAAAGGTCTCCAGGCATTGCCAAATGTCCCCTGGGAGGCAAAATCGTTCCTAGTTGAGAATCATTGTTTTAGATTCATAACTAAGACCAGATCTCAGCATGCTCCCGAGGAAAAAGAACAAAGCCTGACCAAGAAGAAATAGCTTATACTCAAAAATTGTAGCAATGTTTTTCTAATTTGAAGAAACCTAGAAAATATGTGAAGGAATGGAATATTAGACCAAGACAATATCATACTGGATTTGGCTGAATTTATTGACATAGAAGCTCTTACCACAAATTCTGGATTTAATATGTTAGCTCGTGCAGTAGGAAATGGCTCTAAAAGTTACTTGGTTGGTTGTTAACTAACATTTTCAATGTTGTTGTTAGTTGCCATTGAGTCAATTCTGACGCATGGCGACCCCATGTGTGCAGAGTAGAACTGCTCCATAGGGTGCGATCTTTCAAAAGCAGATCACCAGGCCTGTCTTCTGAGGTGCCTTTGGATGGATTCAAACCACCAACCTTAGTTGTTTGGACCACCCAGGGACTCCTTGAAACTTTCAATAGTGGCCTACATTCGATGAAGTTGAGATGTAAGAACTCTCTGGTGTAACTTAGAAGAAGGAATCCAAAGTCTTAAGGAGATGAAAATGTTGGAATAGATCTATCATATATGAACTGCCACCGCTCGGTACATCCCATGAGAGATCTCAGAGGACACTCCCTTCACTAAGGCATTGAGAAATACATTAGTAGAGGAGCACCAATATTCTTGTAAACTCTCTGGTGGCTGTTTTCTGTAGACAGCTACGATGAAGGAAGATGTTACAGCTGAGGGGGGTTAACAGATTTCATTGAGGTTGATGGGATTCTGGAGTAGCAGAGGTTGTGTTAATAGCAGTCTAATAAATACAAGGCTGATCCCCAAAATGTGAAGATAATTCAGATCCCCAAATTCCCACTTCTCGATCTCTTATACCAGCCACCCATATGGTGTTTTCTCTCTCTGACCCAAAGCATCCAGAGTTAGGTCTTTACAAAACAATTACCTGCACAGCCCTCTTCTGTCCACCAGCCACCTGTTGTTGTTGTTAGGTGCCATCAGGTTGATTCCAACTCATAGCAATTCTGTGTACAACAAAGTGAAACACTGCCTGGTCCCATGCCATCCTCATGATCATTGCTATATTTGATTCCATTGTTGCAGCCACTGTGTCATTCCATCTTGTTGGGGGTCTTCCTCTTTTTCACTGACCCTCTACTTTACCAAGCATGATGTCCTTCTCCAAGAACTGGTCCCTACTGACATGTCCAAAGTATGTGAGACGAAGTCTCACTATCCTCACTTCTAAGGAGCATTCTAATTGTACTTCTTCCAGGACAGATTTGTTCATTCTTCTGGCAATTCAATATTCTTTCCCAACACTGTAATTCAAAGGCATCAGTTCTTCTTTGGTCTTCCTTATTCATTGTCCAGCTTTCACATGCATATGCGGCAGTTGAAAATACCATGGCTTGGATCAGGTGCACCTTAGTCCTCAAAGTGATATATTTGCTTTTTAACACTTTAAAGACGTCTTTTGCAGTGAGTTTGCCCACTGCAACATCTAGTCTGATTTCTTGACTGCTGCTTCCATGGGCATTGATTGTGGATCTAAGTAAAATGAAATCCATTACAGGTTCAATCTTTTCTCTGTTTATCGTGATGTTGCTAATTGGCCCAGCTGTGAGAATTTTTTTTTCTTTATACTGAGGTTTAATCCATAGTGAAGGTTGTAGTCTTTGATCTTCATCAATAAATGCTTCAAATCCGCTTTCAGCAAGCAAGGTTGTGTCATCTGCATACTGCAGGTTGTTAATGAGTCTTCCTCCAAACTTAATGCCATGTTCTTCTTCATATAGTCCAGCTTCTTGGATTATTTGCTCAGCATACAGATTGAATAAGTATGGTGAAAGGATACAGCCCTGGCACACAACTTTCCTGATTTTAAACCACGCAGTATCCCCTTGTTCTGTTCAAATGACTGCCTCTTGGTCTATGTACAGGTTCTGCATGAGCACAATTAAGTATTCTGGAATTCCCATTCTTTACAGTATTATCTATAAGGGTTTTCACAAATTAGGACTCTGTCCTTCCAATCACCTGCCAAATAGGCAGACAACAGATCCTGCTGGCCCTTATTGCCCCCAGAGGATAAGACAATTCACTAGAATGACTCACAGAACTCATGGAAAGGGATATACTGACTATAACAGTTTTAATATAAACACAAAAGGATATACATGAAGAGATACACAAGCAGGTCTAGGAGACGTTTTGGCATAGAGCTTCATGTCCCGAGAGACGTGTCAGTCCTCCCATGCACATCATCAGTCCAGAAGCTCAAACGGAAGCCCCAAGGTCCAGGGTCCTTTATAATAGTCATTGAGGCCTCAATGTATATGCATGACTGGGGCCTTAATGCATAGTCAATAATCGACTGAATCACTGAATATGCATGACTGATTCCATCGTGGTGTTCTTGTGTGCCATTGAGTTGATTCTGACACATAGCAACATTACATGACAGAGTAGAACTGCTCCCATACAGTTTCCTAGACTGTAGTCTTTACAGGAGTAGAACAGCATGTCTTTTCTCCCTCGAAGCCACTGGTGGGTTCACCACCGACCTTTTGGTTAGCAGCTGAGCACTTAATTAACCATTGCGCCACGAGGGCTCCTTGATTCCATCCTGCCTCTCCTTTTTTTCCTGAAGTTAGTTAACCAGGTGTAGTCCTTGAGCTCCCACCTCATTTTCACATGTTGAGGTGTCACCTGGCTGTTTTAGAAAAACAAAGACACCTTGGATTGCTGGGGAATTTCCAGGGCTATTTTCAGAAACCAGAGACAATAGGCCGAATAGAATTCTTAGCCCCACACGGGGGTCAGACAGTGTGGAGATATCCTTTCACAGAGTACAGTATAAGATGATCAAGGTTGACATCAATAGCAATGTCATTTTGGTAGTACGTATCCTTCATATAATTTAATAAGAATGGCACTTTAAGAGGAGTATTCACTAACTAGATAGTAGACAAGAATTATCTTAGGTGAAGAGAAGGACGATACACACTACGGTGGAAGTCAGCACAACTGAACTAAACCAAAGCTAAGAAGTTTCCTGAATACAACCAAACACTTTGAGGGACAGAGTAGTCGGGTGGGGGTCTGGGGACCATGGTTTCAGGGGACATCTAGGTCAACTGACATAACAAAGTTTATTAAGAAAACATTCTGCATCCCACTTTGGTAAGTGGCGTCTCTGGTCTTAAAAGTTAGCAAGTGACTATCTAAGATGCATCAATTGGTCCCAACCCACCTGGAGCAAAGGAGAATGAACACCAAAGACACAAGAAAAGCATTAGCCCAAGAGACAGAAAGGGCCACATAAACCAGAGATTCCATCAGCCTGAGACCAGAAGGACTAGATGGTGCCCAGCTGCCACCAATGACTGCCCTGACAGGGAACACAGCAGAGAGTCCCTGATGGAGCAGGAGAAAAGTGGGGTGCAGAACTCAAATTCTAGTAAAAAGACCAGACTTAATGGTTTGATTGAAACTGGAGGGACCCCAAAAGACATGGCCCCTGGACTCTCTGTTAGTCCAAAACTAAAACCATTCCTGAGGCCAACTCTTCAGACACAGATTAAACTGGACTATGGGACATAAAATAATACTTGTGAAGAGTGTGTTTCTCAGCTCAGGTAGCTATATGAGACTAAATGGGGAGACTAAATGGGCAGTACCTGTCCAGAGGTGAGATGAGGCAGAGGGGGACAGGAGAAAGGGACAGGAGGTGGTTGAATGGACACGGCAAATCCAGGGTGAAAAGAGGAGTGTGCTGTCACAGTATAGGGAGAGCAACTAGGGCCACATAACAATGTATGTATAAATTTTTGTATGAGAGACTAACTTGAATTGTAAACTTTCACTTAAAGCACAGTGATTTAAAAAAAAAAGAATGGCACTTTATCTCTATGATCTTCCTCTCAAAAACTCATAACTCCAGTCTAATCATGAGAAAATTATCAAACAAATCCCACATTGAGGGCCATACTACAAAATATCTGACAAAATTGTTAGGTCATCAAAAGCAAGGAAAGACTGAGAAATTGTCACAGCTAAAAGGAGCTCAAGGATATATAATGATTAAATGAAATGTGGTTTCCTGGATGAGATCTTGGAACAGGAAAAGGACATTAGGGAAAAGCTAAAGGAAATCTGAATATATTATGGGCTAGTTAATAATGATGTACTGATATTGGTCCATTAATTGTGACAAATGTACCATGCTAATATAAGGTATTAATAGGGGATACTGGGTATAGAGTATATGGGAACTCTCTGTAATATCTTCACAACTTTTCTATAGATCTGAATCTATTCTAAAAGAAAAGTTTATTTTAAAAGTAAAATAAAAAAGAAAGTGTGAGCACAATTACCATTATGGGCAGCAAGAATGAAGCATAAAGGATGGGGAGTGATAAACTGACCTGCAGAGTTTCAAGGTTTCTATATTCTATATCCATCACCCATCTGTCAGTTTGTCATATTGTGGTGGCCTGCATGTTGCTATGATGCTGGAAGCTATGCCACCGGTATTTCAAATACCAGCAGGGTTACCTGTGATGTACAGGTTTCAGCAGAGCTTCCAGACTAAAACAAACTAAGAAGAAAGAACTGGCAATCTACTTTTGAAAATTAACCAATGAAAACCTTCTGGATCATAACAGAGTATTATCTGATATAGTGCTGGAAGATGAGGCCGCTAGGTTGGAAGGCACTTAAAATACAGATTGGCTGTGAAGAAGGACTCTAGCATGCCAATGATCATGAAGATGGTGCAGGACCGGGCAGCAACTCATTCTGTTGTACATGGGGTCACCATGAGTCAGAGCCGACTCAATGGCAACTAACAACAATAACAAAATTCTATATGAAGTGCTACAGTATTCACAAAGTAGACTTTGAAAAGTTAAGGCTGTATATTGCAATACCTAAAGAGCAACTACTAAAAATGTAATTTAAAGAGGTATAGCTAAAAGCCAATAGAGCAACTAAAATGAAAAATTTTAAAATATTTAAAGGGAGAATGGTTATATTAGTGTCAGATAAAATAGATTTCAATACAAAAAGTACTACAGGAGATAAGAGACTTTTTTTAATAATAAAAGGGTCAACGCATCAAGAAGATATAACAATCATAAATGTATATATACCTAATAACAGAGCTTCTAAATATATGAAATAGATAATTCTACAATCATAATTGGAGATTTTAACATCCCTCTCTTGGCAATTGATAGTCCAACCAGGTAGAAAATCAGCAAAGACATATAAGAACTGAACAACACTATCAACTACTTCGTCCTAATTGATCTTTAGAGAGCACTATATGCAACAACCACAAAATAAACATTCTTTTCAAGTGTACATGGTATGTTTCCTAGAATAGACAGTATGTAGGGCCACAGAACAAGCATAGCTAAATTTTAAAGAATTGAAGGCTTAAAGAGTATTTCTCTGACAACAATGGAATTAAATTAGCAATAAATATAATTTTTGAAAATGAAAGAAATTAAGTTTTGTTAGTATTTAATATACAGTAGACACTGGCTCCTTATTTGGTCTGGTTACCAGCTGGTCATGAGTCATTTTGATATCTTGAGGAAGGCATAGGCGTTCCATTGTGAAGATCAGTTGGTAATGCTGCTCTCTCATATTATATTTTTTGTGCTTAAGGGACGACATCAATATGTTAATTTTTGTAGAAATGAGACTTTCAAATACCAGAATCTTTGTAATACAGTAGTCTATGATGACATAAAGTCCCTGGGTGGCACAAATGGTTTGTGCTCGACGTAAAATTACAGCCAAGAAAACTCTATGGAGCAGTTCTACACTGTAACACTTGGGGTCGCCATGAGTCAGAATCAGCTCAAGGGCAATGGGTTTTATGATGAAATGGGAATTGACTATGAAGGTATTTGGTTTCACTCAGAAGTTTGCCAGGTATCTCTTGTCAAAGTATTAAAACAATTGTTAGAATTTATAAGTATTTTGCACTTTTCCTTTTCAAAAAAACAAGGATTCGAACTTTGCTGACTTTTTCAATGATAATAAAATAGCTATCAGTATAAAGAAGCTAACAGTGATAATGGAGTAGCTATCAGTAATGTGCTAATTACAGAAAATCTGTTCCATAAAGGTAAAGTTGATATTTAAACAGTGAGAAAACAACTGCTTTTTGAAAGCTATTTCAAAATAATATTTTGAAAAATGATATTTAAAACTTCTCATTTTGGTGTGCGTGTGTTTTTGCTTGTGCCAAAAAATATAGAAGTATGTCACTCTTAAAAATGCTAATATTTGCACACAACCCTAAGGGGGTGGAGGAGCAAAACTTTCATCACCACCATCACCACCACCACCCCTTATTCCCTGCTGAGAACCATTGCTTTAATGCAGTATTATGCCTCTAAAACTCTCTACAGCCTTGCCTCTCCCAGCTGTCACCCTACCTTACCCTTACCTTCCAAACTCTTCCACTATGCCCTCTGGAACTAATAATCAATAACCTGCAAAGGCCCCTACATTCTCAAGCTTTCTCTCTAATTTCTTATCTTTACTAAAATCTGGCTCTGCCCTAAAGACACAGTTTTCTCTTTGCCCACCAAAATGGTGGCTATTTATCCTCTCAGGTTGCACGTACCTCAGGGATGAGAGGTTTAAGGAAACTTGGAATAAGCAAAAGAGATAACTTATCTCCAGTGGAAAGCTGTGGATTGTTTAGAGCACACTCTTCTGAGATCTGATTCTAGCCTTTTATTGCCTTTGAGGTATTTTACAACTGTAAATTGCCTCATAGGGTTTTATTGGCTTCATCTTCACAGAAGCATATCAACAGATCTTTCTCCCGTGCAGCCACTGGGTGAGTTTGAACCACCTATCTTTCAGTTAGCCGCTGAGTGCTTAACCGTTGCACCACCAGTGCTCCTTGGATAACCGATAACATTGCAAACTAATTCTGTCCAATGTGAATTCAATTGACTTCATTCTCCCACTGTGGAAAGAAGCCAGTTTTGCCTCTGTGGTGAAGTGAGTTCCTTTATGTGGCCTTTTGCCTTGGTTCTTTGGAAAAACAGTTTGAGAGATTTTTCCCCTAATCCCTGAGG